>NC_044035.1:136305018-136676220 GCF_901765095.1 Microcaecilia unicolor
ACTCCAGACTTCGCGCCTTCTGTCTCGCTGCACCCTACGCCTGGAATAAACTTCCTGAGCCCCTACGTCTTGCCCCATCCTTGGCCACCTTTAAATCTAAACTGAAAGCCAACCTCTTTAACATTGCTTTTGACTCGTAACTACTTGTAACCACTCGCCTCCATCTACCCTCCTCTCCTCCTTCCTGTACACATTAATTGATTTGATTTGCTTACTTTATTTTTTGTCTATTAGATTGTAAGCTCTTTGAGCAGGGACTGTCTTTCTTCTATGTTTGTGCAGCGCTGCGTATGCCTTGTAGCGCTATAGAAATGCTAAATAGTAGTAGTAGTAGTGGCTATAACATCTGAGGCTGTCATATAGGCTGCTAAGTAATATATTTATTCACATTTTTGGTGGGGTGGGAGGTGGTCAGTGACCACTGGGGGAGTAAGGGAGGTCACCTGTGATTCCCTCCAGTGGTCATCTGGTCATTTATGACACCTTTTTGTGCCTTATTCATTCTAAAAAAACAGGTCTAGACCAAAACATTGACATTTCAGCTCTAGACATTTTTGTTTTGTTCCATTATGACTGTAAAACCTCAAAGTGTTAGGAATGCCCTAAACCCGCCCACAAAATGCCCCCTTGTGATTTGGATGCACTGCAGATGAATTGCATAGATAAACGTCTGCAAAATAGATTTCAAAAATACCAATTTGGACATTTTGAGAAGAAATTTGTCCAAATGCTGCTTTATGACACTTTTTAAATGTTTTTCTCGTTCGAAAATGAGCTCCTAAAATGACCTAAATATGTACGTACCCTGGAGGAAAGACAAGATAGGGGAGATATGATAACAGACATTTAAACACCTTCAAGATTTATATGTACAGGAAAGAAGGATGAAAGAGATAGACTCAGGAGTAATGTATGGATCTGCTTTTTCAGAGAAAGGATGGTGGAATCATAGATTAGCCCCTATCCCCTCCCTTCCTCCAGTAGAAGTGGTAGAGACATGGACTAGCCTTGAATTCTTCAAGAAAGTGTACGACAAGCGCAGAGGATCTTTGAGGGAGAAGACGGGATTGTAGAGCTGAGTAGATGATATGGATGGGCAGCCCAGATAGACTATCAGGCTTCTTTTCGAAAGAGAAGGGCGCCCATCTTTCGACACAAATCGGGAGATGGGCATCCTTCTCCCAGGGTCGCCCAAATCGGCATAATCGAAAGTCGATTTTGGGCGCCCTCAACTGCTTTCCATTGCGGGGATGACCAAAGTTCAATGGGGCTTGTCAGAAGCATAGTGAAGGCAGGACTGGGGCGTGCTTAACACATGGGTGTCCTCGGCCGATAATGGAAAAAAGAAGGGCGTCCCTGATGAAAATTTGGCCGACTTTACTTGGTCCTTTTGTTTTTATGACCAAGCCACAAAGATGTGCCCTAAATGACCAAATGACCACTGGAGGGAATCGGGGATGACCTCCCCCTACTCCCCCAGTGGTCACTAACCTCCTCCCACCCTCAAAAAAAAATTTTTTTAATATTTTTTCCAGCCTTTATGCCAGCCTCAAATATCATACCCAGCTCCATGACAGCAGTATGCAGGTACCTGGAGCAGTTTTAGTGGGTACTGCAGAGTACTTCAAACAGGCGGACCCAGGCCCAACCCCCCCCCCCCCCCATCTGTTAAACTTGTGGTGGTAAATGTGAGCCCTCCAAAACCCACCAGAAACCCACTAGATGCCCCCTTTCATCCCTAAGGGCTATGATAGTGGGGTACAGTTGTGGGTAGTGGGTTTTGGGGGGGGGGTTGGGGGAGCTCAGCACACAAGGTAAGCGAGCTGTGCACCTGGGAGCTTTTCTGAAGTCCACTGCAGTGCCACCTAGGGTGCCCAGTTGGTGTCCTGGCATGTCAGGGGGACCAGTGCACTATGAATGCTGGCTCTTCCCACAACCAAATGGCTTGGATTTGGTCATTTCTGAGATGGGCGTCCTCAGTTTCCATTATCACCGAAAACCGGGGATGGCCATCTCTAAGGTCGACCTAAATGTGGAGATTTGGGCGTCCCTGACCATATTATCGAAATTAAAGATGGCCGCCCATCTTGTTTTGATAATACTGGTTTCCCCGCCCCTTTGCGGGGACGTCCTGCGAGGACGCCCTCAGGAAAACTTGGGCGCCCTGTTCGATTATGCCCCTCCACATGGTCTTTGCAATTATTTTTTATGCTTCTGTGAAATCTCACATATAAATAATTCAGTCTGTTGTAGCTTTTAAATAGTTTCCCTTTAAGGTCAAAAATATCCTAGCAGCGGCGTAGCGAGGCTGGCTGACACCCGGGGCGGGTCGCCGCTGAGCACCCCCCCCCCCCCCAGGTGCAGCACGGCGCACCCCCCCTCGGCGCACGCAAACCCCCCCCCCCCCCCCAGAGTGCATCTTTACCGCAGACGCTCCGCCCCGCTGAGTGCACGTCATCTCTGGGAGCTGCGTTGGCTCCGTTGATTCCCTGCTTTCTCTGCCCCGGAACAGGAAGTAACCTGTTCCAGGGCAGAGAGAGCAGGTAACCAGCGGCGCCGACACCCCCCCAGCGCGTGCACCCGGGGCGGACCGCCCCACCGCCCCCCCCCCTTCCTACACCACTGTATCCTAGACAAACCATAATAGACTGGTTGGAAAAAAAAATGCTTGCTAATGATTAATTCTGCTCCTTTGGCCTCACTCTCCTAACTGACTCAAGAAAAAGCATACACTGATTCCCCCATAAGTCAGAATGGGAAATGAGATGTAGTAACTATAAATAAAACTTCATTACCCACTTCATTTCCTTTCATTACATAAGGAACCAAATTGAAACTAAATGAATTCTCCTCCTTATTTGACATGTATACAAAATTTGTTGTACATCAGACAAGAAACACAAACATTTTATGTGGGACACAGGTACACAGATATGGTGATCTTGTAAGCCTTTTGTTTGAAAAGCAGGCTGAAATTGGAACAGTTCATGTTTGTGCTGTTTAAAGTAGCAGCACAAAGAAGAGAGGGTCAAAGTATACAGCACAAAGTATGAACAAAACAGCACAAAAGGCCTTCAAGATTGCAGTAGACAATGGTTCTTTATTCAAGACCCAACACAGGCTGTGTTTCAGCGTAACACAGCACAGAGGGAAGTAGTAATGCCCCCTGCATATGCAGTCACCCTGAAGCTGAGCAACAACCACTACATTCAGAGTAGACCTGGATTGTATTTAAATAGCATCATCTGGAATTTTGTCTTGCATATGTGACACATCCCTGACGCAGGCATTGTGACGCCAAAACATGGCCCATGTCAGGTCTTTGAATAAAGAACCATTGTCTACTCTAGTCTTGAAGGCTCTTTGTGTTGTTTTTTCACGCTTTGTGCTGTTTAAAATCTTATGACCAGATTATTCTATAGGTTGATTATGTTTTTTTTTTTTTTGTTACTGGTGGGAAAGTGATAATATCAGTTACCTTGTGGAAAATTAACTAGTTGAGTCATTTGAGAAAAAAAATGGGTCCTGGGAACAGTATACGTATGTAGAGAATTGTGAATACACAATAACTTGTTTCACAGCCCATGCTTCCTAACATTGTTTCAGGCAGGCAGTTACCAAAATAGATGTTTGTCCCAAGTATTTGTGTTTTACAGCATTTGATTTCATTCTTGTGTTTTTATGTTATTTAGTTCACCCTCTTACGTTTTTATGGGCATGCTTACATAGGCACTCCAGGTGTAATTTTACAAACCTTTCTTCAAAAACCAGGTTTGATTTTCAGGATGCAGTATGCTTCCTTTTCTCTTTTAATCTTTATTGTTATCCAACTTCTACTATTTTCCAGAAACTGGTGCTCCTTTGTGCAGTCCAGACTGACCACATTTGTAGCCTCCTGCAAAACAGAGAAATACATTGTCAAGTCCCAACAGCCATGTCCACAAGCCATCCCAGGACCAGAATGTCAGAAAGTCATGTGAGTACATGTGAAATGTCTTTAAAAGAAGTCAGACCTGTAGGGAGTAATTGTATAAGGGGTTGCAGACTTTATGCAATAAAGTAAGTACTCAGGTTGTGGCATTTTAATCATTTCCATGCAAGGCAATATGCAGGCAAATGACTTCTTACAGAAGACCTGCTAGCTAAAGGGTATACACCGTGATGTGATAGTACGTGCTTTGCCGGTGGGTGCAGGGCCGCGGAGAGACTAGGCCGGGCCTGGGGCAAGGCCGCCCCACCTCTGCCGCCCCGCTGCTGCCATCCCCGTCGCTCCCCCTGGCGCTGCCGCCCTGTCGCTCCCCCCACTGCTGCAGTCCGTGGTCTCGCCTGCCTGCCTCCACGGCTCCGGGCCCCCTTCATTCAAAGCGGCAGTCGCAGATCGCGTCTCTTCTGGTCTTCCCTCCCTGTGTCCCGCCCTCGTCTGATGTATCTTCCGGTTTCCATGAGGGCGGGACACAGGGAGCAAAGGCCAGAAGATAGGCGATCTGCGACTGTGGCTTTGAATGCAGGGGGCCTGGAGCTGAGGAAGCAGGCAGGTGAGACCGGGGACTGCAGTGCTGGCGGCCTGACCCTGGCGCCGGGCCCCCCTTGGAGGCCCGGGCACCAGGAATTTTGCCCCCCTTGCTCCCCCCTCTCGGCGGCCCTGGGTGGGTGTGTACAGGAATGGAGTTTGTACAGAGCACACAAGTATGCGTGTAGATCATATGATACTATAATTTTTATGCATACATGACAAATATTGCCATGGATAATTACACCCGCCCTAAGGCTGGTGTAAATGTCTATGCCTATCACATATACTAGTACTTTATAAAAAAGAAAGTAAGCACCTACAATAAAACTGTGGCAGTAATCTGTGACTTAGCACTAAACGTCAACTTTTTTGTCAGTGCCTGAGCTAATCACCACTCAGGCACTAACAAGAAAGATGACATTAAAAAAAAAAAAAACTCATGCCACAGCATGCATCAACCCCTTACTCTCAACCCTTTTCCTGCTACCCCCAAATGTATCAGAGCCTATATTGTAAAAAGTCTTAAAACGACCCGACATGGCCGTGTTTCGGCACAAAGGCCTACCTCAGGGGTCAAATAAATCTGCCAGAATATCTTCAAAAGGCTTGGTTTAGAGAAGATTTTGAAATCCTGGCTGTTTAAACTGCTGTAACTTCCCAAATATAAAGAGCCACTCTACATTGCAACAACGTCTCTGCCCTCTCTATCTGACTCATCCTTTCCAGCATTGCAGCGTAGCTCTTTATTTGGGAAGTTACAGCGGTTTAAGCAGCCAGGATTTTGAGATCTTCACTAAGCCAGTTCTTTTCAAGATATTCCAGTTGATTTGTTTGACCCTGAGGTAGGCCATTGCGCCAAAACACGGCTGTGTCGGGTCGTTTTATGACTTTTTACAATAAAGACTCTGATATTTTGATAAACTTTTCGAGTTTGCCTCACTCTTTTGTTTTATTGTTCATGTTTGCGTGAGGTTCTTTTCCTTCTTTTTTGTTTTTTCCTTTTTACTCCCAAATATATCCCTGGCAGCTATTGGCACCCACAGAAAACCAAACAGCAGCAGCGATTCAAGGAAGGACAAACACAGCAAGAGTTTATCTAAATGTCAAGTTTCAGAAAAACCTTCGTGAGGGCAGACAGGAAGTATATGCTATAAAATTTATTTTATAAATGTAACATAATATTTTAACATTGTGTTGCCCTGGACATCTATATACAAACACTTTGGGGGCAATTTTGTGAGTGCCCAGGATTCATGGAACATAGGCACCTCCTTTCCTTTATACTAGTGTAACCAGGGATTATCACACCTAACATTTAGCCATGAGCATTTCTATCGGCCACACAGCTGGTGTAAATGAAAGTGCCTAAGTGCAGCAGGTATGCACATAACTTACAGAGAGCATGCTAGCATATACACAGGAAAGTGCATACATACGTGCTTAAATGTTAAGAGCCAGGTTATAGAATTACCTTCTTGATGGGTAGCTTCTATGTTTCTCTTTCTGTTCATCTCACAGTCTCTAACCTCCTCTCTACCCCTGACCCCCCAACCACCACCTCCCGTTTGGCTCTTGCCCTTCCACTGCAAGCGTACTATTCTAAAATTCTGATCTCCTATTGTCCCCTCAAGTATTTTCCTCTCTCTTCCCCATCAGGCATATAACTTCCGCTCTCTCCCCTAAAAAGGCACATCTACTCTACTCTCTCCCTCTACCACCTTCTCCATCAAGCAAACTCCTCTCCATCCAGTCCTTCCTTTCTAGCAGGCACCTGTTCTACTCTATACCCTATTTCTCTTCAGGCACCTATTCTCCTCCTCACTTTGATTTCAATCAGGCACCCCTTGCCCTATCAGGTCCTCCTCCCCATCAGGTACCCCTACCCCAATAGGTACTTCTGTTCTCTTTCTTCTCCGCCCTCTCTATCTGGTTCACCCTTTCCATCATGCCTCCCTCCTCTCTATTTTCCCCTCTATACAAACTTTCCCATCAGGCATCCCTTTTCTCCCATCAGGTTTCTCCTCCCCATCAAGTAACCCCTTTCTTCCTCCTCCTCCTCCTCCTCCTCCTCCTCCTCCTCCTCAGGTACTCCTTTTCTAACAGGCCCTCTTTCCCTCCTCCTTCCTTCTCCATCAGACACCCTACTCTCCATCTGGTCCACCCTTTACCTCAGGCCTCCCTTCTCTCTCTCTCTCTCTCTCTCTTTTCCTCTCTGTATCCCCTTTCCCATCAGGCACTCCTCTTCTCCTCCTCATCCACTTCAGGTACTTGGGTGTTATTCTAGATCAGGAACTTCCCTTTTGTTATCAAATTAGTTCACTTGCCTGAGCTTGTTTTCTTACTTTATGACAATTTAAAGCAGTAGGAACCTATCCTGCTTATAATCGAAAGAGAAAAACGCCTATATTGTGACCCAAATCGGGAGATAGACGTTTATCTCCCAAAAACGAATAAAGCGGTATAATCAAAAGCCGATTTTAGACGTTTTCAACTGCACTCCGTCGCGGATGCGGACAACGTTGATGGGGGCGTGTCGAAGGCGTGGTGAAGGCGGAACTGGGGCGTGGTTATCTGCCGATCAGAGATGGGCGCCTTTCGCCGATAATGGAAAAAAAATATGCGTTTTTAGCGAGAATTTAGGGCACTTTTCCTGGACCCTGTTTTTTCACGAATAAGGCCCCAAAAAGTGCCCTAGATGACCAGATGACCACTGGAGGGAATCGGGGATGACCTCCCCTGACTCCCCCAGTGGTCACGAACCCCCTCCCACCACAAAATATGCCGTTTCACAACTTTTTATTTTCACCCTCAAATGTCATACCCACCTCCCTGGCAGCAGTATGCAGGTCACTGGAGCAGTGGACTTCAGGCAGGTGGACCCAGGCTCATCCCCCCCCCCCCCCCCACCTGTTACACTTGTGCTGGTAAATGGGAGCCCTCCAAACCGCCCCCCAAACCCACTGTACCCACGTGTAGGTGCCCCCCTTCACCCCTTAGGGCTATAGTAATGGTGTAGACTTGTGGGCAGTGGGTTTTGAGGGGGATTTTGGGGGCTCAACACCCAAGGGAAGGGTGCTATGCACCTGGGAGCTGTTTTACCTTTTTTTTTTTTTTTTGTAAAAGTGCCCCCTAGGGTGCCCGGTCGGTGTCCTGGCATGTGAGGTGGACCGGTGCAGTATGAATCCTGGCCCCTCCCACGAATAAATGTCTTGGAGTTATTCGTTTTTGAGCTGGGCGTTTTCGGTTTCCATTATCGCTGAAAAACAAAAACGCCCAGCTCAAAAAAAGATAAACATCCATGTTTTTTCGAAAATACGATTCGGTCCGCCCCTTCACGGACCCGTTCTCGGAGATAAACGCCCATGGAGATAGACGTTTCTGTTCAATTATGCCCCTCTAAATCTCTTCTCCAGATGCTCGTCTTCACCCTTCTAATCTCTTGCCTTGACTACTGCAGCTCCATCTATGCAGGTCTTCCTTAAAATGCCATTCATCTACTCCAAATGATACAAAATACTTCTGCTCGGGTTCTTTTGCATGCCTCCAAATTCCATCATGTTACGCCCCTTCTCATTCAGTTACATTGGTTACCAGTTTCTTTTCGGAGTCATTACAGTGTTCTAGTTCTGGCCCATAAGGCTTTCTACTCAGGTCTCTCATCTTAACTTTCTTCCTCGCTAATTTCATATGCACCCCCAGACTCCTTTGATCACATAACGATATTCGTCTTAGGATTCTCTCTCTTACAGAGGCTCACCTCCTTGACTCTACCCACTCCCGTGCCTTCTTCTGGCTTCCTCCCTCCCTGCGGAACTCTCTCCCACAAAGAGGGGCATTTTCGAAAGGGATGTCCAAGTTTTGATTTGGAACGTCCTTGCAAAACGTCCCAATCCAGGGGCGGGGAAACCCATATTTTTGAAACAAGATGGATGTCCATCTTTCATTTTGAAAATACCATCAGGGACGTCCAAATCGTTAAATTTGGTTGTCCCTAGATTTGGTCATCCCTAGACATGGACATTTCTGATTTTCAGCGATTTTCGAAACCAAGGACATCCATCTCAGAAATTATGAAATGCAAGCCATTTGGTCATGGGAGGAGCCAGCATTTGTAGTACACTGGTGCCCCTGACATGCCAGGATACCAACCAGGCACCCTAGGGGGCACTGCAGTGGACTTCATAAATTGCTCCCAGGTACATAGCTCCCTTACTTTGTGTGCTAAGCCCCCCCCAAACCCACTACCCCCAACTGTATGCCCTACCATACCCTTATGGGTGAAGGGGGGCACCTAGATGTGGGTACAGTGGGTTTCTGGTGGGCTTTGGAGGGGTCACTGTTTCCTTCACAAACGTAACAGGTGGGGAAGGGGTTGGTGCTGGGTCCACCTGTCTGAAGTGCACTCACCCACTAAAACTGCTCCAGGGACCTACATACTGCTGTCACGGACCTGAATATGACATCTGAGGCTGGCAAGACATATTTTTAAAGATGTTTTTGAGGGTGGGAGGCAGGGGTGTGCTGGTAAATTTTTAACAACAGGCTCTTTCTACGAATGTAGCCAGCTCTGCAGTTGGAAGGGCCAGGGGTGGCCGGGTGGAGGAAGGGGGAGCAACACTTGCTTCTCTCTCCTCCCTCCCTTCGTGTGGGCACGCTAGGCATACCTTTGCTGGCAACCAATAAATGGACTGCCACCACTCCCAATGTCTTGCTCTGAGTAGCATGCTGAAACTTCTCACACATGCTGGAGAAGTCCCAGCCTGCTGCTCAGAGCTAGAAACAAGGAGCTGGGAGCAGCAGCAATCTATTTACTTGGCTGGCAGGGCTCAGCATCCCCACCAGCAAAGTAAAAGAGAATTCAGCAGGGGGCCCAAGCCCACATTTTGGGAGCCAGTTGTTAAAGTAGCCCCTCCTTTTTTGAAAATGCCCCTCCATTCACCTTGAGCCTTCCTACCCAAAATTTAAGGCTCTCCTAAAAACTCACTTATTTGAATTGGCCTTTTTCTTATCCCCAGATTTGGATGGTTCCCGTTGGTTTCACTAGCCTTCTGTCTTACTCTATCCCCTATTTTCTTTCCTTTCATTTATTGGTGTTCCTTTGTAGTTATTTTTACTGTTTTTAAACATTTGTTTACATCACTTTGTTATCCTTCGGACAAAAGGCGATTAATTAAGTTTTACAAAATCAAATCCCCATCAGTTCCCTCATCCCGCGCCCTTTAATGTCTCCCCTTCTAATCAGGCACCTTTCCTCCCCTCCCTTCTTTCCCCAACAGACACTTCTTTTATTTTTATTTATTCAACAGATTTCTTGAATTATGATTCAAGAAAACAAGACAGGTAATATATGAAAAATGACAAAGAAATAAATCACCATAAATCAAAAGAGAATAACATGTAGAGTGGCATTTTAGAAAAGACATCTAATTCAGAATATGGACGTTCAAATCAGTATGTCACAACAGGAACGTCCATCTCACATGCATTTTAGAACAGGATACATCTTGTTCTAAAATACATGTTTGATGGACATCCACATGCTGGAATCATCCAGCATAAACATCCATTTTTCAAATTGAAATGTCCAAATTATGAACTGGGAAAACAAGGGACATGGATGTCTGTGAGGCAGTATCTTATAAAACAGCCACACAGCTACCCATGCAGAGCAGAGGGGTAGAGCAATGGGCTCTTTTTCAGGGGGCCCAGGTGGACTGGTGCTGGATTCACATTGTCTGGCAATGAATTCCAGAGTTTAATTACACATTGAGTGAAGAAATATTTTCTCTAATTTGTTTTAAATTTACTACTTATTAGCTTCATTGCACACCCCCTAGTCCTAGTATTTTTGGAGAGAGTAAGCAAGCAATTCACATCCACCCATTTCTATTCCACTCATTATTTTATAGACCTCTATCATATCTCCCCTCGGCCATCTCTTCTCCAAGCTGAAGAGCCCTAGCTGCTTTAGCCTTTCCTCATAGGGAAGTCATCCCATTCTCTTTATCATTTTTGTCCTCCTTCTCTGTACCTTTTCTAATTCTACTATATCTTTTTTGTGATGCGGTGATCAGAATTGCACACAGTATTTGAGGTGCAGTCGCACTATGGAGCTATACAAAGGCATTATAACATTCTCATTTTTGCTTTCCATTCTTTTCCTAATAACACCTAACATTCTATTTGCTTTCTTAGCCACCACTGCACACTGAGCAGAGGGTTTCAAAGTATCATTGACAATGACACCTAGGTCCTTTTCCTGGGCAGTGACTCCTGATGTGGAACCTTGCCTCACATAGCTGTAGTTTGGTTCTTCTTTCCCACATGCATCACTTTGCACTTGTTCACATGAAATGTCTTCTGCCATTTAGATGTCCAGTCTCATAAGGTCATCTTGTAATTTTTCACAGTCCTTTTGTGATTAACAACTTTGAATAACTTTTGGGCTCATTTTTGAAAAAGGACGCCCATCTTTCGACATAAATCAGAAGATGGACGTCCTTCTCTCAGAAACGTCCAAATTGGTATAATCGAAAGCCGATTTTGGACGTCCCCAACTGCACTCCATCACAGGGACAGCCAAAGTTCAAGGGGGCATGTTGGAGGCG
Source organism: Microcaecilia unicolor (assembly GCF_901765095.1). NCBI lineage: Eukaryota > Metazoa > Chordata > Amphibia > Gymnophiona > Siphonopidae > Microcaecilia > Microcaecilia unicolor. Next base: position 136,316,140 of record NC_044035.1, read on the forward strand.
TAGCGAAGGCGGAACTTGGGTGTGCTTAACACTTGGACGTCCTTGACCCATAATGGGAAAAAAAGAAGGACGTCCCTGATGAACATTTGGACATTTTCACCCAGACCTGTTTTTCTTATGACTAAGGCACAAAAAGGTGACCGAACTAACCAGATGACCACCAGAGAGAATTGGGGATGATCTCCCATTACTCCCCGAGTGGTCACTAACCCCTCCCACCAGTGGTGTGCTGGAGCAGGCTCTCACAGGCTCGCAAGAGCCGGTTGTGAAGTTTTTAAGAATTTTGGGAGCCGGTTGTTAAAGTAGGGCCCTCCATGGCTACTTTAACAACTGGCTCCCAAAATGTGGGCTTGGGCCCCCTGCTGAATTCTCTTTTACTTTGCTGGTGGGGATGCTGAGCCCTGCCAGCCAAGTAAATAGACTGCTGCTGCTCTCAGCTCCTTGTTTCCAGGTCTGAGCAGCAGGCTGGGACTCCTCCAGCATGTGTCAGAAGTTTCAACATGCTACTCAGAGCAAGACATTGGGAGTGGTGGCAGTCCATTTATTGGTTGCCAGCAAAGGTATGCCTAGCGTGCCCATACGAAGGGAGGGAGGAGAGAGAAGCAAGTGTTGCTCCCCCTTCCTCCACCCGGCCACCCCTGGCCCTTCCAACTGCAGAGCTGGCTGCATTCAGAGAAAGAGCCTGTTGTTAAAAATTTACCAGCACACCCCTGCCTCCCACCCTCAAAAACATCTTTAAAAATATGTCGTGCCAGCCTCAGATGTCATATTCAGGTCCGTGACAGCAGTATGCAGGTCCCTGGAGCAGTTTTAGTGGGTGAGTGCACTTCAGACAGGTGGACCCAGCACCAACCCCTTCCCCACCTGTTACGTTTGTGAAGGAAACAGCGACCCCTCCAAAGCCCACCAGAAACCCACTGTACCCACATCTAGGTGCCCCCCTTCACCCATAAGGGTATGGTAGGGCGTACAGTTGGGGGTAGTGGGTTTTGGGGGGGCTTAGCACACAAAGTAAGGGAGCTATATACTGTACCTGGGAGCAATTTATGAAGTCCACTGCAGTGCCCCCTAGGGTGCCTGGTTGGTGTCCTGGCATGTCAGGGGCACCAGTGTACTACAAATGCTGGCTCCTCCCATGACCAAATGGCTTGCATTTCATAATTTCTGAGATGGATGTCCTTGGTTTCGAAAATCGCCGAAAATCAGAAATGTCCATGTCTAGGGATGACCAAATCTAGGGACGACCAAATTTAAGGATTTGGACGTCCCTGATGGTATTTTCAAAATGAAAGATGGACATCCATCTTGTTTTAAAAATATGGGTTTCCCCGCCCCTGGATTGGGACATTTTGCAAGGATGTCCAAATCAAAACTTGGACATCCCTTTTGAAAATGCCCCTCTTTGTGTCATCAGCAAATTTAATTATCTCACCAGTTATTCCTATCTCTAGATCATTTTTAAATATGTTAAAAAGCAGCGGCCCCACTATCTACCCTTCTTCATTCAGAATACTGACCATTTAACCCTACTCTTTCTATCTTTTAACCAGTTTTTAATCCACAATAGAATATTATCTCCCGTCCCTTGACTCTCTAATGTTATGAAGCAGCGGTCCCAGCACAGACCCCTGGGGAACCCCACTATCTACCCTTCTGAGTACTGACCATTTAACTCTACTCTCTGTTTTCTATCTTTTAACCAGTTTTTAATTCACAACATGACATTACCTCCTATCCCATGAGTCTAATTTTTTCAGAAGTCTTTCATGAGGTAATTTGTCAAATGCCTTTTGAAAATCCAGCTACGGAATATTGACCGGCTCACCTTTATCCATATATTTGTGCACCCCTTCAATCTTCCAGTACCATGCTTGATTTTAAATATAAATTACCTATTACTAACAAGAGTTCTACAAGTTCATTTTTCAATTCTATCAGTACTCTGGGATGTATGCCATCTGGTCCAGGTGATTTGCTACTCTTCAGTTTGTCAAATTGCCCCATTACATCTTCCGGGTTTACAGATTTTTGTTTCTGTTTCTCTGACTCATCAGCATTGAATACCATTTCTGGCATTGGCATCTATCCCACATCTTCCTTCCTTCATCTTTATCCTTTTTGACCCCCCCCCCCCCCCCACCCCCCTTTGTATATTTCTTTTATTTCTTTGCCTCCTTTCATGTCTTAGTTCAATATTTTTAATCATTTTAAAACAGTTTATAGTTAGATTATTGATATTTTAATGTAACCTAAGGCACTGTCTGTTTGTTCCTCTGTCTCCTTTTCATTTCCAATTTTGAACTTTAAATTGCTTAAATATGACATGACTGGTGGTACTGTATATTAAATAAATATGGCCTATGACATACTGTTTTTCCTGATACTCAGCATTTACAAGGGAAATGCAGACAAAAGGCGGCACCTATTGCTAGCACTTGAAACTTCAACTGCAAAAAAAGACTGTTGTCTCATTTGTGTTGCTCCAGACACAGCTAGAAATATCTGCATACGCTAGCCATAGAACATCAACTGGTTATTTTTAAATTAGAATTTAAAATTAGCAATTTATCTTCCTCCAGTTGAAAGGACACAACTAAAGTAGCCCTCGTAGACACTTCCTTTTGTGAAGTCTCCAAGAACTCAGTTAAATTAAAACTATCCGGTGAGGCAATCTGATCTAAATCCTCTTCCTCCTCATCTGAGGCAAATATATTTTTAGGAACTTAACATCTAGAAAGCCCTAAGTCTTCTCAACAGGATATATCTAGGACATCTTTCAAATATTGTCTCAAAAACACAGCATGTGAAAGCAAACATAACAGGAAAATTGAGAAACTGAATTTTTTTTTGCTCTAGCCAGATGCTCCGGACATTCCAGTTTATGATAGTTAGAAAGACTCCCTTTAATTCCAAAAAGGCTGGTAGCCTGTAATGTGATAATTTTACTCCATTGTAGACAAATGAGTCCCTGTAGTTAGCAATCTAGTATCAAGTTTAAGAACTGTTTCTTTAAAGAAATCACAAAACTTCAAATAACAGTTCTGTTTGAGACACCACCCTTCATATATCTACTAAAGTAACAAACCTTTCATCAAGAGAAGTTTCAGAAGAATAAAGGGGTGGTGGGATCAGGACTTTAGGCAAAAGAACTGCAGAGGATAATTCTTTAAAGGAAATCATGACCAGCAAAGTATTACTGGGCAATCCCGTATTACTTTCTATATTAGAATCAACAAGAGAGACCAATATATTAGAAGATACTGAACTTATGCTGGACTCAGGGAAGGTCTTCTGATCCAAAAAGGAACTAAAAGCTTCCCTATTATTGACCACTGGCAGAGTCCTTTGTGTCAAATGTTTATCCATAAGACCAATGACAGTCAATTTAGAGAGAACAAGATCTTTAAATTTACCTTTTCTTTTGCCCATATCTCTTCAATCCAGCAGAGTCCCTGCCTCATCCAGGCTCCAAAAGGGTTACAAAGGGGCATCTCTCTTTAGCTATGCCCTTGTGGCTGCATGCAAAGACCCTCCCTCTCCCCTTCTGAAGCTTTAGGTGACATCAGCATGACGATCTGCCTCCTCCAATGGCATTGCTCCCTTGGGGGAGTTGTCACAAGACACTACACAAGCGATACCAGCATCAGGGTAAGATGGAAAGCTGCTCCCCATCAGGTACTTCTGTCCCCCTCCCTTCCCACCTCCTTCTCCATTAGGCACCCTCTCCTTTCTGTAACCTTACACTCCTCTTCCTCTAAAAGGCACCTCCTACTTTCTACCTCTTCTCATTCAGTCATCACTTTCCCGATCCTTGGGAACCCATGATCCTCCAAACCTCTAGGGTTTATATGTCTTTTCCCCTTCACTTCTTTCTTCCATGTTAAAGCATGGATGCCACTATAGATCTGTGAGCTCCTCTAGCTGCTGGTGCTGTTCATCCCCTCTCCCCATGATTCACTAATCTTCCATCTGAACTACATGCTGCTGCTCAAAGAGAAAAATGATTGAATCATGAGGGAAGAGGAGCAGTACCACCAGCTAGAGTAACTGCAGAAAGGTGAGAGACAAATATGAAATCTAGCAACACCCCTTCTTCCTGCTCCTGGCCCAGCTATGCTGAACAAGAGAATACAGTGTTCAGTCACCCCTTTTAACCAGACACTGTATAGCTAACTTAAAAACTGGAGACTCTGATCAAAAAACGGACATTTGACAACCCTAGGAGAACACGACGAACTGAAGTACTGCGGAACCCTACACATACTGATCTAGGTCCAGAACCTAAAAAATATATATTTTAAAAGAACTCTGAATTGTGCCAAAATAGTTATGCTGCAAGTTCCATGAAGCACTCAGATAGGAAAATGTAGTGTTAAGCTCATAGCCAATTGTACTTAATGCTGATAAAGATGCAAAGGCTGACTGGAGAAAAGCACAATGCACAATAGCCATTGCAATGTAACCACTTCTTACACTGCAAGAATAAACAACCAGGGAGCTTACAAGTAATTTAACAGAGAACAACAAATTATCAAAGTTGCAGCCTTCCACTGATAAGATCAAAGCAAGGATGGAAATGAAAGTTCAAAGAATATAACAAGCTGAAAACCATATATCAAGGCAGGAGGCCTCAGTGGATAATAGACACACACATGTGGCTGATTTGGCAACCCAGAACAAGAAACTCATAGACCATATGGAGAATCAGGACAAATAATAACTGAATAACAGAGCAGCATGAAAATAATTCATGAATTGCAATGGTCAGATAATGGACATAGCTGACAAATGCACTAGACCTACCTCAAGAAGAATGAGTGCACTAGATGGCTGTCTTGAGAAATAGATTCATAGCTAAAATTTTGAACTATGCAGATAAAGCAAAACTGAAGGTATTCCTAAGGAACAGAGAGAAAACTATAAATGCATCAAATTGCTTACATATCAGAGCATCACCCTGGTGAAGTAGGAAGTACTCCTGTAGCCAGGACCTGCCCACCAGGGGATGTATTATCCTTTCGCACCGAGGATATATCTCCAAATGTTGCCCGGGAGGGAAAGGCTAGGACAGCTGTTGTACTTGGTGATTCGATCATTAGGCATATAGATAGCTGGGTGGCTGGTGGACGTGAGGATCGCCTGGTGACTTGCCTGCCTGGTGCGAAGGTGGCGGACCTCACGCGTCACCTAGATAGGATTTTAGATAGTGCTGGGGAGGAGACGGCTGTCTTGGTACATGTGGGTACTAATGACATAGGAAAATGTGGGAGAGAGGTTCTGGAAGCAAAATTTAGGCTCTTAGGTAGAAAGCTGAAATCCAGATCCTCCAGGGTAGCATTTTCTGAAATGCTACCTGTGCCACGCGCAGGGCCCAAGAGACAGGCAGAGCTCCAGAGTCTCAATGCGTGGATGAGACGATGGTGCAGGGAGGAGGGCTTTAGATTTGTTAGGAACTGGGCAACATTCTGGGGAAGGGGGAGCCTATTCCAAAAGGATGGGCTCCATCTTAACCAGAGTGGGACCAGGCTGCTGGCATCGGCGTTTAAGAAGGAGATAGAGCAGCTTTTAAACTAGAAATGGGGGGAAGGCCGACAGTCGCTCAAAAGAGCATGGTTCGGGATAAGGTATCTTTCAAAGATATCACCATAACAGGGAAGATAGAGTATCCTGATAGTGAGGTTGCAAAAGAGATTGTAGTAGATCGGGTATCTTTAAATAACAATAAAAATCAGACAAAAGATTGCCAATTAATACTGTCAAGTACTAAGCATGATGTACTTAGGAACAACAAACATAGTTTGAAATGTCTATATGCGAATGCCAGGAGCCTAAGAAATAAGATGGGGGAGTTGGAATATATTGCACTAAATGAAAAATTAGATATAATAGGCATCTCTGAGACCTGGTGGAAGGAGGATAACCAGTGGGACACTGTCATACCGGGGTACAAATTATATCGTAGTGATAGGGTGAATCGGATTGGTGGAGGGGTAGCATTGTATATTAACGAGAGCCTTGAATCAAATAGATTGAAAATTCTGCAGGAAACAAAACACTCCTTGGAATCACTGTGGATTGAAATTCCATGTGCAAAGGGGAAAAGGATAGTGATAGGAGTGTACTACCGTCCGCCTGGCCAGGACGAACAGATGGATGCGGAAATGTTAAAGGAAATCAGGGACGCAAACAAACTGGGCAACACAATAATAATGGGGGATTTCAATTACCCGCATATAGACTGGGTTAATGTAACATCTGTACACGCAAGGGACATAAGATTTCTTGATGAAATCAAGGACAGCTTCATGGAACAGCTAGTTCAGGAGCCGACAAGAGAAGGAAAAATACTAGACTTAGTCCTTAGTGGTGCTCATGATCTAGTGCAGGGGGTAACGATACGAGGGCCGCTTGATAACAGTGATCATAATATGATCGGTTTTGATATTGGCATTGAAGGAAGTGAAACTAGGAAATCAAGTACGCTAGCGTTTAACTATAGAAAAGGTGATTACGACAAAATGAGAAAAATGGTGAAAAAAAGACTGAAAGGAGCAGCTCGCAGAGTAAAAAACTTGCATCAGGCGTGGATGCTGTTTAAAAACACCATCCTGGAGGTTCAGGACAAATATATTCCACGTATTAGAAAAAAGGGAAAAAAGACTAAACGTCAGCCGGCGTGGCTAAACAGTAAGATAAAGGAAATCATTAGAGCCAAAAAACAATCCTTCAGAAAGTGGAGAAGAGAACCAACTGAAAGTAACAGGATAGATCATAAGGAATGCCAAGCCAAATGCAAAGCGGAGATAAGGAGGGCAAAAAAGGACTTTGAGAAGAAATTAGCGTTGGAAGCAAAAATACATAGTAAAAATTTTTTTAGATACATTAAAAGCAGGAAACCGGCCAAAGAGTCGGTTGGGCCGCTGGACGAAAATGGTGTTAAAGGGGCGATCAAGGAGGACAAAGCCGTAGCGGAGAAATTAAATTAATTCTTTGCTTCGGTCTTCACCGAGGAGGATTTGGGGGGGACACCGGTGCCGGAAAGAATATTTGAAGCGGGGGAGTCGGAGAAACTAAACAAATTCTCTGTAACCTTGGAGGATGTAATGGGTCAGTTCAGCAAGCTGAAGAGTAGTAAATCACCGGGACCTGATGGTATTCATCCCAGAGTATTAATAGAACTAAAAAATGAACTTGCGGAGCTACTGTTAGAAATATGCAATCTGTCCCTAAAATCGAGTGTAGTACCGGAAGACTGGAGGGTAGCCAATGTTACTCCGATTTTTAAGAAGGGTTCCAGAGGAGATCCGGGAAATTATAGACCGGTGAGTCTGACGTCGGTGCCGGGCAAGATGGTGGAGGCTATTATTAAGAATAAAATTGCAGAGCATATACAAAAACATGGACTGATGAGACAAAGTCAGCACGGATTTAGTGAAGGGAAGTCTTGCCTCACCAATCTAATGCATTTTTTTGAGGGGGTAAGCAAACATGTGGACAATGGGGAGCCGGTTGATATTGTATATCTGGATTTTCAGAAGGCGTTTGACAAAGTGCCGCACGAAAGACTCCTGAAGAAATTGCAGAGTCATGGAATCGGAGGTAGGGTATTATTATGGATTAAGAACTGGTTGAAAGATAGGAAGCAGAGAGTAGGATTGCGTGGCCAGTATTCTCAGTGGAGGAGGGTAGTTAGTGGGGTCCCGCAGGGGTCTGTGCTGGGTCCGTTGCTTTTTAATGTATTTATAAATGACCTAGAGATGGGAATAACTAGTGAGGTAATTAAATTCGCCGATGACACAAAATTATTCAGGGTCGTCAAGTCGCAGGAGGAATGTGAACGATTACAGGAGGACCTTGCGAGACTGGGAGAATGGGCGTGCATGTGGCAGATGAAGTTCAATGTTGACAAGTGCAAAGTGATGCATGTGGGTAAGAGGAACCCGAATTATAGCTACGTCTTGCAAGGTTCCGCGTTAGGAGTTACGGATCAAGAAAGGGATCTGGGTGTCGTCGTCGATGATACGCTGAAACCTTCTGCTCAGTGTGCTGCTGCGGCTAGGAAAGCGAATAGAATGTTGGGTGTTATTAGGAAGGGTATGGAGTCCAGGTGTGTGGATGTTATAATGCCGTTGTATCGCTCCATGGTGCGACCGCACCTGGAGTATTGTGTTCAGTACTGGTCTCCGTATCTCAAAAAAGATATAGTAGAATTGGAAAAGGTACAGCGAAGGGCGACGAAAATGATAGTGGGGATGGGACGACTTTCCTATGAAGAGAGGCTGAGAAGGCTAGGGCTTTTCAGCTTGGAGAAGAGACGGCTGAGGGGAGATATGATAGAAGTGTATAAAATAATGAGTGGAATGGATCGGGTGGATGTGAAGCGACTGTTCACGCTATCCAAAAATACTAGGACTAGAGGGCATGAGTTGAAGCTACAGTGTGGTAAATTTAAAACGAATCGGAGAAAATTTTTCTTCACCCAACGTGTAATTAGACTCTGGAATTCGTTGCCGGAGAACGTGGTACGGGCGGTTAGCTTGACGGAGTTTAAAAAGGGGTTAGATAGATTCCTAAAGGACAAGTCCATAGACCGCTATTAAATGGACTTGGAAAAATTCCGCATTTTTAGGTATAACTTGTCTGGAATGTTTTTACGTTTGGGGAGCGTGCCAGGTGCCCTTGACCTGGATTGGCCACTGTCGGTGACAGGATGCTGGGCTAGATGGACCTTTGGTCTTTCCCAGTATGGCACTACTTATGTACTTATGTACTTATGATTTTTTTGGGTGAAGGTAACAGGGTTTCAACTATGGCACCACCATACTGCTCAGAAGCACACCATTGCAATAGTGAGTTTACTTTACAATTCCCATCAAAGGCAAAAGTCATGTATAACACCAATGTAACAACAGATGAAAAACCAAATGGCCTAAAGTAATTTCTGCAAAAGATACAGACAGACTAAGAATATGACCGGTGATCTGTAAGATATCAGTACAGTTTTAAATTTACATATTAATGTTATCTGTGAATTTAACCTAGTTCAAAAAATACAGTTCAGTTGATGAAAGGTGACAGAGCATGGAATCCCCTGGAAGAGTAAGGCCCTAAGACTGAGAGATAGTGAAGTATTAGCCCTCTACAGGAGGGGTGGTCAACTTGCCACCAAGGAATTCACTGAGATCTTCTCGTTCATACTTAAACCTCCATTACCCTGTGTGTTCTGGTCTCAAGTATAAAACCACATACGCTTCCACCTTTTCCTACATCAGCACTCATCTGTGGAATGCATTGGCTAAATCAGTAAAGATGGTTCAGGATCATCTGACTTTCAGGAAGTCTCTCAAGACCTACTTAATTGGGCAAGCTTACCCTAAAGATCCAGTCCTGCATCTGTGATTCCTGGACTACAAATCCTATCAAGATTTTGTGAACTCAATTACTTTATCTTGTTCCTGTAACTTTACACCATCCATATCCCTTTCACTTTATTGTACTTTACTGTATGTTTCTTAAATGTTGTAAGCCACATTGAGCCGGCCAGTGGTGGGAAAATGTGGGGTATAAATGATATAAAATAAATAAAGAAATAAAGAATTCCTTCCAAGTGAAAAGCAACACTATAAGTTACACAAAAAGCTTACTGTAATAATGTGTACACAAAATAATACAAATAATAATAGTGTGAGAATGACAGGGGGCAGATATTCAGTTTTAAGAACCGACACCAATGATTCGCAGAGCATCAATTTCCTAATGTAGCCACAATATTAGACTAGTCATATCAGCTCTTGTACATCATAAATCTGCTCCCCTGATGTGTAAACAACTTTAAACCAGTTCTCAAACAAGATTACTCTCAGGTGACACTCAGTCAAATGGAAATAAAAGTCCATCGCCTACCTCTGATGTATACATGAAACTTTCGTTTCAAATTTGTTATATTGCCAAATTCCAGTTCTATAGCACAATTATACACTATATAAAATGCATAAAGATACCACACTTATCTCATATGTGATAAGCCCATAGCCAGTTATTCCGATTTCCTCAATTCAGAAGGATCCCTCCTTCCACATGAAGGAAAATCATTGAACAAGTCATGGGCCTAGCAGAGTTACAACCACTGGTGATGGAAACACCTTCCACAAATGAAAAAGCATCAGGACTTCACAGAACGTTGGCCCTAGAAGCATCAGGATCCAGTGGCTGAGAGGCAGTAGAGTCTCAGCAACACAGGAGGAATTGGCCACGGTTGATGAAAGGTGACAGAGCATGGGATCCCCTGGAAGAGTAAGGCCCTAACTAAGACTGAGAGATAGTGAAGTATTAGCCCTCTACAGGAGGGGTGGGCCCCAATGACAGAGCCAAAGTAACAATGCCCTCTCAGCCCACCAGAAAGGGTGGACCATGCACCAGAGGTTTGGGGCACAACAAAGCAGAGAGAGCAGTCAAGCCAAACTTGATCAATCCCCCATATGACACTGACACCATCCACCAGTCCAGTTACATTTCTTCACCTGGGTAAGACTTGGAGTATAGCAGAAATGAAAAAAAGGTGATTACTATTGGAACATAAGGAAAGAGGTTCTTTTCTATATCTAGTGTACCTTAGTGCACAAGATATTTTACAGCTCTACCCCTAACTATGTGGTGGATTTGCTAGTTATTAGGAAGGCAGATTGGTCATATAGGTTAAGAAATCAAGGCTTAATGCAGTTTCCCACACTAAAAATGAAATTTAACTGTTATATATTTATTTAATTGGTTCTTTGTAAGCTGCTTTGGGGCTGCAACACTGTGGCAAAAAGGCGGGGTATAAATGTACTAAAATAAATAAATAATAAATAAATAAAAGGTGTGAGGTATAAATCGATTCATTAAATGAGCCTTGAGTAAAGTTCAGCAAATTGCTGGAATTCACTTCCTCCCGAATTAAGATTAACTTCTAGTTATTTGAAGTTTTGTAAATTATTTAAAAAACATACTTATTTGCTATATATCTGTAATCCTAATATTTGAGGTATTTATTCTGGTATATTGGAATTTTTTTTAGGATGATGTTACTTCCTAGGATTGACCTAGCTTCTTTTATACGTTGTAATCTGCACGGATCCAGAAATCTTAGTAGCGGAGTATACATTTATTGTATTGTATTGTAGATGATAATACCATGTGGCTATCAGATGCCTTGTAGAACTGCATAGGAGATTCTTTCTTTTCTTTGAATTATTTCATGGAGATTAATACTCCAATTACTTTCATACACTGTTGGTACTTTCTATGAACCTATGATTATGTAATTTCATAAAACTTGTAAAAATTGCCAGTCAGCCCTGGCAGGGTTTTATTGTTTGTTTGCTTTCCTCAGCAAAAAGGGGTAAATCCCATCTGTTAACACCCTTCTTCCCCAGGTAGAGGCACCAGGCATCAAGTATTCAGGGATTGATGGAGCCCACCTAAGATGGACTCCTGCCAAACTGCTCCCTGATACAGGATTCTACCTGCATGGGCACTGGAGCATTATGACAATACTGGTGTTTTGATAGCAATGGGGTAAAACATGAGAAACAGACCCTATTTTAGCATAATGTCTCCTTCTACATGAATATTTGAACTGTAGAAAACCTTTGAAAAGTTATTTTCATTTCTTAACATCTGTTCAATAAGCATTGGTCCACTCCAGGAAAATTCCATTCACACCACGGCAAGCCTGCTAATATTTTCACGTCTGAAAGCATTGCAAATGTATACAAATCTAACATACGTGGAGGCTCCAAGCCTGGCTCTTGAACATGTCCAGACAGAGCAGAGGGACATCCAGGATCAGACATGAAAAAGACACAGATTAGGGAGTGAGTATACAGAGGGAAGACATGAAGAGTAGAATGACATATCTAGGTATCATAACAGGAGGTGATACATAGAGCTAAAACTGAAATATATATAAAATGAACTCAGAAGTCAAAGCAATGTAGGTAGGTTGCCTTTTATTTTTAATTCATTTTCAAAGACTTAATCCCAGTGCTTGTTTACTCCTGGGGGAATTCCATGTCACCATGCATTGCAGAATTCTGCACAGAAATCAGGATGAAGCTGGTGATTTACATGGTTCCCTCTCTTTCCCCTGCAGCACACACCCCAAGCCAGGGCTGGCATTAGGGGATGGCAACCAGGGTGATTTCCCTTGGCATCCATGCCTGCCTCAAACTGAAGGAAACATAGCCTGAAGGCAGGTTTAGGGGCCCCTTCCTCAGTTTCTGTCATGGACCCCTTCCCCCTCCCCAGCTCAAACAGTTTCTAATATTTTTGCCTTGCCTCTAAAATCTAATCTGTAAAAGCCAGCAAGGAGGAAACAGCTATATGTCAGTCTGTGTCCTCCTCCCATCACGCTGAACTGAGGATGTGTGCCTCAGAAACGGCTATGCCTTGGGGGGAGGGGAAGAGAGAGTTCAACTCTGAGTACGTGCGGTGGAGAAAGAGGTGGGTGCGATAACAGGATTCAGGAAAAAGAAAAATCTACGTGAGTACTGTGAGTGTATAGGGGTTTAGAGAGCCATAGGGTGGTTGTATATTACGATCTCTATAATATAGTATTGGAATAACTAGTTGCTATATTTCTACAGGTACAGACTATCTCTGAAGCCAGTTTACCAAGTAAAGCAGAAAGTTGTAACCTCCTTGGAATGGAAGTGTTGTCCAGGATACATAGGAGTAACTTGTGAACACAATGGTAAGAAAAGAAAATAGTACTTACTGGAACCTTAATTGATTCTTACATTTAAGAAGCTAAGAATGGAACATGAAGAGCTTTGTCTTCTAAGCTGTGTGTGTGTAAACTTCCTGAGTCAGCTGCTCATCTACCACATGGTGTCTCTGAAGCGGTTTTCTCTGTTTGAACTGCATGAGAAACTTCACTTATACAGGATCTGTCAGCTCAGCATAGTGCAACATGATAGAATAGAGGCTGACCCGGGTAGAAGATTTGCACATAGCTTAGAAGGAATATTGTCTACTAGGGATATCTACTAGTCCAAAACCTACATTTTTCCCTCATAATTCCCTTAAGGTGGATAAGGTCCTATAATCTGTGTATAACATAAGATATGACTATTAAATTCTTTATAGACTTAGGCAGGAATGCTTTTTCTGATACACAATCTACAATTTCTGTTCTTAATATGGAGTGTTGGGGAAGCAGGCTGTGAATCAGGGAAGCCAGAGTTCAAATCCTACCACTTCTGTTGAGATTCTGTGACCTAGGGCAGAAAATAACTTTTATACCTGACTGCTACCCAACTGCCAATATTCAGAAGTACTGTAGCTCACAGTACTACTGAAGTAACAGGAGAGGTTGTGGCAACCATTTTATTCAGGCAGCAGCAAGAGGCAGAAGCGAATGGGCTTCGCTCCTGCCCCCATCATCCCCACTGGACCACCATGGATATGAGGTAGGCCAATCTTGTTCGGGGGGGGGGGATTGGGGAGACATTCCAAGGGGGAGGGAGTTGCAACTGTTGCGGGCTGGAGGGAGGGGAAAGAGAAGGAGGGTGCTGAATCGAGGGCAGGAGGGGGATTACAGGTGGTTAAAAAAAATTATGTGGGTCCCAGCCGATATTCAGCCGGAGCCCACTTAACTCTCTTACGTGGGCCCCGGCTGAATACCGCCACTATCCACATAAGCTCCAGCAGCCTGACCCACTTAAATTAGCCCCAGATATTCAATGCTGGTGCCCAGACATAGCTTGGCATTGAATATTTGGGGATGACTGCTGTGGGCTGAATATTACCTCCTTAGAATTTAGCCCACACCTTTCCTGTGGTAGTTAAAAGTGAGCTATATTCAGGTTCAGTACTACTACTACTACTACTACTTAACATTTCTAGAGCGCTACTAGGGTTACGCAGCGCTGTACAATTTAACAAAGAGAGACAGTCCCTGCTCAAAGAGCTTACAATCTAATAGACAAGTGAACGGTCGGTCCAATAGGGGCAGTCAAATTGGGGCAGTCTGGATTCACTGAACGGTAAGGGTTAGGTGCCGAACGCAGCATTGAAGAGGTGGGCTTTAAGCAAAGCTTTGAAGACGGGCAGGGAGGGGGCTTGGCGTAAGGGTTCAGGAAGGTTGTTCCAAGCATAGGGTGAGGCGAGTTCAGTAAGTATTTCTCTGTCCCCAGAGGGTTTCAATTAGTTTGTACCTGAGGCAATGGATGGTTAAATAACTTGCCCAAGACCAGAAGGAGCATCAATGAGATTTGAACACTGGTCTCTCTGATTCACAGCCTGCTCTTCTAACCCCTGTGTTAGTCCTCCAATACATTTCAGTTATACTGATTGATTTGGGTTGTCTGAAAGGTGTGCATAGTTTTTATCAGTCTCTTTCCCACTTTCATTGGCCTTTTCCACATATCTAAGACACATTCTACCACATTTGTACCAGCGCTATATTGTCCTTCCAATAGTTCTCAAGCAGCATCCATGTCTTTGCCCATATAGAAGTTTACACAGAAAGAAGTCAGTAGAACTTTGAGAAACTTTCCTGATGGCAAAGAGAATGTAGGGTGACAATATATCAAAGTTTATCCCATACAATGACACAAACATTTTCATCATCTGTTTTAGAGTCTTATGTTAAGCTGCTCTACTAACCCATTAGTTTGAGAGGGGTACACTGAGGTATATAACTTCTTCTTTTTCAAGAGATCATAAATTTGCTTCATTATTCTAAACTCAAAATGGATGCCTTAATATATCTGAATCTCCTATGGCAAATCCATTAGCAAAATTATTTCACTGAGGGCTCCAGTTATTTTCTGGGCATATTTCAAAAGAGAATGATCTCTGGGTAACATGTAGCACAGTCCAATACAAAAAGGATATACTAGTAGCCTCGGGCCTATTATTCTAGGAGTCAGACTATATTGATAGTTATTCAAGGAAGGGAAAAAAAACAGAAAATTGATCCAAGAAAATCCTTAATAAAATTTAACTTCTCTTCTTAACTCCAATTTTTTTCTGTGGGCTTCTTCTGCTCAGGCTCATTCTCCAGTTTCACCTTCCTTTTTGTTATTTATACTTTTCTATCTGTAGAGGGGAAGTGTGGCTCAGCAAATCCTTTGAGTCAAAGTGAGACTCCTGGTGGCCAGTTTGGTACTAGGAGCCAAACTATCCAGTTAGCAAAATGTAGTATTTATTGTGGAAATGTGACCTGATATTTTAGAATTGGAATCAGATCCAAACAAGCTACAACTCCTAACTCCTGTAGGTTCCATTGAGTGTTAGCCCCAAGAATATACCCAAGCTGACAAAGGATTGCTCCTACTGATCACCCACTACTGGCTTCATAATGAAAGGAGCAAGGTCTCCTAACTTCTATTGCAGCTTCCAACTATTCTCAGTAATAAATTCAGTCAGAAAGTGACACTCTTATAGATTTTGCCTTGATGCTCTGTTGAGAGTTCCATTGACTTACCATAATAATTTGATTTCCTTCTGTGTTTTCCTATTATTCTAAAATTGTGAAGGGTAATTCTATAATTAGGTGCTTGCATTTATGCACTGCTTGTTGCGTCAATGTACAGAATACTGGCACTTTTGCAGGTAAGTAGATTTACATGTAAGTGGCAGCAACGCAACTAACCACTATTCCAGTGGTTCTCAACTAGTATACCACCAGGAGCTGGAAGGTGTGTCATCAAAAATTTGACCCACCAAAATACAGTTATGAATGAAGAGAAGAAAATATCCAATATATTTTATAGGGTTTGAGGAGTAAGAAAATACTCCTCAAACCCTATCAAACATATAAATGGCAAGAGGCGTACTCACTCGCAAATGCACAGTAGAGACCCTCTCTGTCCCGCCCCCGCGTCAATACGTGATGACGGGGGCATGACAGAGAGGGAACCTGCGCACCTGCGAGTGAGGGAACCGCCATCGCCACCGCTCCCCCCACCCACCCGGAGTCGCCGCCGCCACCCACCCTCCACCCGGCCCGGGTACCTGGCTTCACTATTCAAACCACCGGAACGCAGCACACAGCTCATCTGAGCTGCCGTTGGCCTTCCTTACCTGCCTGTGTCCTGCCCTCGTTGGCGTTACGTCACATGAGGGCGGAACACACGCAGAGAAGAAGGAAGGCCGATGGCAGCTCAGATGAGCTGTGTGCTGCATTCCGACGGTTTGAATAGTGAAGCCAGGTACCCGGCCCGGGTGGAGGGGTGGCGGAGGGGACTCCGGGAGGGAGGGGCAGCAGCGGCCCCGGGGGGAGGGGCAGCAGCAGCGACCCATCCGGGGGGGGGCTTTCAACCCCCCCTTCCTTTACTAGCCCATTTTTACGGGCTCAACGGCTAGTAAAATATATTGTGTCACAATACAGGGACCAAATGGATATATATAGAGTCCACTAAATATGTGAAGAAGGGAATAGAGTCCTCAGTACCAGCACAAGAGTACACACCTGTGCCAAGCCATAAAAACAATAAGAGGCAACAAAGCCTCCTCTGCTATAAGGCTTCTTAAATCCCTGCAGAGCAAAAGCGCTTATCATATCCCAGGACTCATCTCCCAATCATCCCTCAAATTTGCACAAAAATAACATGAGTCACCCTAAACTAAACTGCTAATGAAATATCACTTAATACAAAAAATGATAGCGCCAAATAGCATTTATCTTAGTGATGTAATAGTCAGTTCATCAAACGGCTCACTAGTTCACTTTCATACAGCTCAACAAGGAGCCTTGTTTTGCTTCTTCGTCAGAAGCCAATTGTAAATTGTGTCTGCCATGGAAATTCTCATTCCTCCAAAACTTTGACAGCATAGTTGTGCTTTCCACAACAACCATGGGACCGATATTCTGCTGCCAGTGATAAACCTGGTGTCAGACCTGTGAGTTCTTGTACCAAGTAGAGCGCTGCCGAGCCAGGTTCTGCTTGGTGGCTGGACAACCCCGGGTTTCACCTGCGCTGACCACCGTTCCCCAGAGGTTGAGCCCCTAGGTGCGGGCGGCCTGCAGGGTTTACGAGATGGAGCAGGAAGCGGGGTGATGAACGTGATGGCCAGACAGGCAGCAGGCAAGGGAGTGATCCAGGTACAGGCAGAGTCAGTAGGCAGGCAGCAGACACGAGAGTAATCCAGGTACAGACAAGGTCAGGAGGCAGGCAGCAGTCACAAGAGTAATCCAGGAACAGGCAGAATCAGTAACAAAGAAAGTAGAGGAGAAGCACACTACTGAGCAAGTAACACCTACCAAAGTAGAAGCTGAAGCAAGGAGTCTAGGGAGAGCTCAGCTGATAAAGTACTGGCGTCTGACATCAGCAGAGAGAAGGGGCACAGCCATAGGACAAGAGCAGGGGAAGGAAGAACCGGAAGACTAATAGGAGAGAAGCAATGGAAGCCAGGCATTGGAAGAGCAGACCCAGGTGGGTGGAAGCAAAGCAATCAAAGAGCCTGGAAGCCAGGCAGAGAGAGAGCAGAGCCAGGTGCATGGAAGCAAAGCAATCAAGGCGCCTGCAGTCATCAAGGAGCCTGCAGTCAGAGAAGAACCACACACACACATGGCTCAGGGCTGTGCCAGTCAAGTGTGCATGTTGACGGGACCCTGCGCAGTCCAAGGACGCTGCTTGCATTGAGGTAGGGGACATGACACCTGGATATTCATTGCCAGGCCATTTCTGGCAACCGGCACTGAATATCTGGGGTATATTAACAGCTAAAAAGTTAACCGGTTAAGCCGATATTCAGCGCTAACAGATTAACTTTTTAGCAGTTAATGAAAGGCCTGCTATTTATGCAGCCTATTTTAACTGCTGAATATAGCTGGTTAAGCACTGAACATCCATGCCTAATTGGCTATGTCACGTGATTAACCAGTTAGCAGCTAGCCGCTAACTGCAGATATTTAGTGAGAGATAACCAGTTATCTTCCACTGAATATCTATTTAACCTTTCAGCAATTGTGTCTGGCTGGTTAAATAGCTTTGAATATCAGGAGGGCTTGTATGCGGCAGGTTAGGGAGAGTTGAAAACCAGGAAGTCAGGTACTTGAAATCTCCATAATTAGTTCCTACTTCTGTCGCCATCCCCAAATGGAAATTTTGCAGGCCACTGGCAGTCACCACCATTGTGTCTGTATTTCTCTTGCATCATTGGCAATAATTAAATGATATATAGGGCTTTTTCTTTGTTCAGAAGCAAAATGTAGTGTTCAGTGTGTCACACATGTGAACATTGTCTATTAAGTGTGTCACAACAGAAAAAAAGGTTGAGAACCATTGTGCTGTTCTGTATGGGTGCATAAGTGGCATAGCACATAAATGTATGATGGGCATTCACATGGGCAGGGCATGGGAGGGACATGGGTGGTGCTGCCACTTACATGTGCAAGGAACAGAATACAGTAAATTACACATGCCCTTGCTGCATTTACATGTCCACACTTATGCCAGATGTATGATTGGTATTACTGCATATGTTAGATGTAAGGCACACTGATGTTGGGTCATATCAGTATACTAAAATGGAATCTGGACACCCCTCCCATGAGCTCGCCTCCTTTTGGGTCGAGTGCTGTGGGATTTAGGCACCCAGAATTATAAAATAACATGCAGGCAGATGGACACACAAATCCAAATTAGTGCCAATTAATGTCAATAAATGATTCTTCAAATTTTATTTTTTTTCTGCATTTGTATCCCACATTTTCCAATCTAGGTGTCGGTTCAATGTGGCTTACATTTTGTTTCGGGTACACAATTACATTGCTGTTTGGAGAAGATGAGAGTATTTGTTCCGAATCTGTTAATGGTCAAGAATCTCAATGTTTCAGTTTGTTGTTCAGGTCAACTATGTGGGTTCATTGAAGAAAACTTTTCTGAAGAAGCGGGCGTTCAGGTGTTTCCGGAAGCTTACGTAATCATTCGTACATTTTAGAACTTTTGGTATCATTTTTCAAATCTTGGGACAGATGTAGGTGAAGCTGGTTGAGTGAGTACCTCACTCTCCACTTCCCTTGGCGCTTAGGGAAGTGGAGGGTGAAGTACGTTCTTGCTCCCTTTAGTGTGTTACGTATAGATAATTAGACTGTGTGGTCACAAAGTGGGGGGCAATCAACACAATATTTTATATCCCCAACACTCAACATTTCTAACCAGCATGGGCATCTCAAATCATCACAATTGGTGCTCCCAGCTGGGCGGGGGCAGTTAAAATAAAAATGAATGCAGAAAAAGCTAAGTTCCTAAAAATAAATCATCCTCATAAGGCAGGCTGTGAGGAAGATGTTCTGATTAATGGAGTGCGTTATAAACTAGAGTCTTAACTGAAAATTTGGGGGGTTGTATTTGATAAGCACTTAATGCTTGACCACCATGTTAATTTGTTGACATCAAAGGTATTTAGGCTTCTTTGGAAGCTGAGACACGTAAGAACATGCTTTGAAGTAGGTGTTTTTTGATTGATTGCACAGACATTAGTACTGGGACACCTGGATTATTGCAATGCTGCTGCGCACAGATCCATCAAAGAATACAATTACTCCAAAACATAGCTGCTCGCCTTATATTTCAATCTCCGAGGTTTGTTAGTGCTAAGCCACTACCTGTGCATGCTGCATTGGCTACCAACAGAAACTCGCTCAGTTTTCAAGTTGTGCTGTATGGTGTTTTTTTTTACTTAATATGGCCAAGTGCCGAATTATATTACATCCTTCATTACTGCACATAGAATTATACAAACCGTTAAAGGCACTATTTGACTTTACAGCTCCCTTCACCCCAGGGTTTGATCTATAAATCAGAGTTCTCAAAGCAATTTGCAAATTCTGCTGCCACCTGCTGGAATAAGTTGCCCTTAAATATTAGATCTGAAACTATGTATGTTTCCGTAAAATGCTAAAACCCTGGCTGTTTATCAAATCTACATGGAGTTGACGTTTTAAAAATTGTATAACGTTTTCTCTTGAAGCTTAGCCTGTTATGTTATCTAGGATTTTGCCCTACTTCTTAGTTGTAAGCTGCTTTGATCTAAAAGCATTTGGTATAAGTGGCCTATAAATGATATCTGTAATATAATGTAATTGCCATTAAAGTGTGCTGCCACAGACAGAAGTGGCCATCCTTGACTTTAAGGAGTCCTTTTACTAAGGCGCACTAATGATTAGTGTGTGCTAAATGATAAGAAACCTCTTATATTGCTAGTCGTCTTATGGTTTAAGCGTACGCTAAATCTGTTAGCACACCTTAGTAAAAATACCTCTATGTGTTTTCACTCATGGTCTACTCTAACACTGGATTGACCGCTGATGTAAAAAAAAAAAAAAAAGTATGACAGCTCAGGATATTCCTCCTGACTACACAATTGCACAAAATAGCACACAAGCAAAGACCATTTGGGACTATTTTTCATGTTTTTGGCATCCTCCTGTACAAAACTTTTTCCTGCAGTGCAAAAATTATATCAGACTTATCAATAAAAGTGTACCATTTTTCCAGTTGAGCAAACACTGATATAAAGTTTAACAAATGATCCCCAGTGAATCTTTCATTTCTTGGGTGTCTAGCAGTTTTGGACAAAAAATTTTATGAAATGTAAAAATTCAATAAACTGATGTATCCAAAAGAAGAAAATGTAAACAAAAAATCTATAACCAATTCCTATACATTTCAGATTATACAAAGAATAAGGACATTGTAGAAAGAAAAGTATTGCTTCAGCAGTTTTTAATATGTGGCCTATTCAACTCTCAATTACAGATCCTAATGCTATTCAAGTTCCAGTCAGTCCAGCAAGAGTAAAAGAGGGTGAGCAGGCCTCAAGGCCTTCCACATACGGTATGCTCTTGAACTTTGTTGTTTTATTCATTGAAACTCTGTATCTGCATTAGGCCAGGATTTAGGCATAAGCAAACTAGACTAGGGCCCAAATATTTAAGAGAGATGTATTAAAAAATATATTTCCAAGCTTCTCCCTATCTGAACACATGCTGAGGGTAATTTTGTAACAGGACACTTGGGCTCTGAAGGCAAATAGGCACATACATTGCACCTATTTTAGAAAGGCAACATATGGGCATGTTCAAAAGCTCCTGGAGAATATTCTACCTGCTCCAAGACAAGTGTAACTTCCCCTCCCAAGTTTGCACTGTGTGTGTATTTTTATAACATAGATGCCTATCATGCTGCTCTGGTCCCGTTCTGCCTGGCTTCCACACCAGAAACACCTAGACATATAGAGTGGGATTCTATAAATAACACTCAAAAATGTCCTCTGTAAATTTTGGCGGTAAACACTATTCTATAAAGAGCACATACCATTTTTAGAAAAGCACATATCGCCAGTTTCCATGCCCAGCTCTGGGTACCAGACTTTTGCCTCCTGAAATCTGATATAGATCCTGGCAACCAAGTTGGGCATGGAGACTCATTATTCTATAACACTTCATGCAATTATTTGGAATGCCCATGACCTACCATGGCCACACTCCCTTTTGGGTTGCATGCTATGGGATTTAGGTGCCCAGTGTTATAGAATAAATCACATCCAGATGCGCACACAGATCCTAATTGGCGCCAAATAACATCAATGAATTTTAGCTTCCAGTTATTGGTGATTGATAGCTTATTAGCCAGTTAAGTTGTGCACGCATCTCAGCAACATGCCTACATTTGGGTGCTTTCTATAGAATCCGGGGGATACCACTTATGAGCTGACCTCTTACTCTGTTGAACAGAGGAGACAATTGCCCAGGTTCCTATGCTGCTGGGGTGTAACTTCTGCAGAAGAGTTTTAGAGCTTGAACGAAGGATGAAGAACAAAGGACACTCCATGAAGGACACTCCATGACAGTCTCTGGAGAATGTCTGGAGTGTGGGTGCTATTTAGACCACTTCCATTACCCATTCTGTTCTGACCCCAGGAGGGGGTCTTTGGTTCCCAAAAACTAGTTAATGTTGGATTATTTGTAGTAAATAATTAGCAGATTTTAGTACACACAGCTTCAGCTTTAGAAATGTTAATTTCTTTCTTCATCTCTCTCTCATTCACCCCTGAATAATTCACTGCTGAGTCACTTTAAAGTTGAAGTAACAAAACATCTGTTTACTCACAGTTTGTAGTTAGATTATAATCAGACAGGCTTATATATACATATTACTATACATTTGTATTATCAGCTCCTTCCATGTGCTTAGATGGCAATGGATGCTCACACCACCATAGATCCTCTCAGGTTAGGAGAGATCATGAGCTCCATGTGCTCCATGTGCTGCATGTGCTGCATCTATCCCCCACAGGAAGTTGCATAGCAGTGTGACCTCTCTAAGTAATTCACATCAGAGGTCACAGAGTAATCACAGAGAAATAATAGGTGACAGGCAATGCATGTAAAAAATACAATTACATTCCAACAAACCCCTTCTCATGCATAACTGTCATGCAATTATTTATTCATACAAAGTCCAAGCTTTATACGCAGATTCACAAAACGTTCTCTGGGTAACGGTTTGGTCATGATGTCAGCTGTCATCTCACTGGTGTGACAATAGTGTAGACTGATGACCCCTTCTTTCGCCAGCTCTCGCACGTTGTGGTATTTCGTTGCGATGTGCTTGGTGCGTGACTGAACCTTGTCATTCTGTGACAGTCGGATGCAGCTCTGATTATCTTCCATTATCTGGATTGGTCTCTTTTCAGCTATACCAAAATCCAGCAAAAGTTTTTCAATCCACATCAGTTCTCTGCACGCTTCCGATACGGCCACGTATTCAGCTTCTGTAGAAGACAAACTCACAATACTTTGTTTATGACTGGCCCATGAAATTTGTACATTTCCATACATAAACACATATCCACTTGTGGATTTATAATCAGAATGATCCCCTGCCCAATCTGAATCACAGTAACATATTAGTTTTGGATTACTATTGGCTGAAATCTTTAATTTACAATCAATGGTACCTTTTAAATACCTTACCATCCTTTTAACTGCAGTCCAATCTGATTTGGTAGGTGAGCTGACCCTTCTGCTCAAAATTCCTACTGCATTTGCTATATCAGCCCTGTACGTGGTAGCTAGATATAAAAGCTTACCTATGGCTGATCTATATTGGATGTTATCTGGTAAAGGTTCTCTTACTGTTTCATCCTTCAGAAAATCAGTGATCATGGGAGTGCTTACAACTTGGGCATCTTGCATACCTAAACTTTCAATAAGCTCATTTATTTTCTGCTTCTGGCTTAGAAGATAAGAACCATCATTTTGTTTCTCAATTTCTATACCAAGATAGTATGACACATTACCCAGTTCTTTTATCTCAACATTCTGGTTTAAACACTTTACAATGTCCTTGTACTCTTGCTCACTTTCGCTTGCAATGAGCAGATCATCAACAAAAGCTAAAATGTATGCATATTGTTCATTTGTGCACCTAGTGTACAAGCATTTATCTGCTTCACCTTGCTTAAATCCTAAATTTGTCAATATTTCATGCAATTTTTCATTCCAACATTTTGCACTTTGCTTTAATCCATAAAGACCTTTGTTTAATTTACACACTAGCTGTCTTTGTTTTGTATTTATGAAACCTGTTGGCTGTTCCATGTACAAGTCTTCAGTTATATCTCCGTGAAGAAATGCTGTTTTCACATCAATGTGTTTGACTTGCATGCCTTTTGAGACTGCAATGCTCAGAAGTGTTCTTATTGTCGTGTGTTTCACTACAGGTGCAAACACTTCATCAAAATCTTCTCCATATTTTTGAAGATATCCCTTTGCCACTAATCTGGCTTTATACCTTTCCACTTTTCCTTGTGCATTCCTTTTTAACTTGAATACCCATTTGCATCCTATAGCTTTCTTGCCAGGAGGTAATTTTGTAAGAATCCAAGTATTATTTTTATCCAATGCATCAATTTCTTCTTGTGCAGCTTTATGCCATTCAGCAGCTTCTTCTGCTGGCATTTTCTCAATCTCATCCCATGTTAAGGGCTCTTGAGCTTCTGCTGACTTTGTTAGGTAAGACAGTCTTGGGGGTGGAACACCTTTGTTTTCCCTGGATGAGCGTCTGACTACAGGTTGGTCTGACCTTTCCGCATCCTCTATATCTGAGAGTTCTTCTCCAATTGATTCCCCTTCTCCAACTGTACTGTCTTCTTCAATGATCCTTTCTGTGTCTGTTTCCTCTGCCTGTTCCTCGTTAGATACAGATGAGTTGCTTTCAGACATCTGCCTTGGTATGGCATTTATATACACTGGCATGTCTATTATGGTTCTAGTTTCATATTCTGGATGATAAGGCTCATCTGGGATAATCCAGCCTTTATCAACCCTTTTGTTTTCATCAAAATATGTAACATGTCTTATGCCAACAATGCCAGTTTTCAGATTCAAAATTCTATATCCTTTGTGTCCTGGAGCATAGCCAACTAAAATGCCCCTTTCTGTTGTGGAATCCAGCTTATGCCTTCTTTGCTTTGGTACATGAGCATATGCTGTACTTCCAAATGTTCTTATGTGTGACAGGTTTGGCTTCCTACCATGCCATGTCTCATGTGGTGTGCGCTCAGCGCCTTTAGTTGGCATTCTGTTTTGTAGGTACACTGCTGTGAGAATGGCTTCCCCCCATAGTCTTTTAGGGAGATTGCTATCTGACAGCATACATCTGGTCATTTCCACAATTGACATAAATTTTCTCTCTGCAACAGAATTTTGCTCTGGTGTATAAGCTACTGTTGTGATATGCTGAATGCCTTCTTGTTCTAGAAATGTGCGCATGCTTTGTGAAGTGAACTCACCACCATTGTCGGTCTGAAGAACCTTTGGTTTTCTTTCAAATTTATTGCTCACCATGGCTACGTATTTCTTCAGCATGTCTGTGACTTGACTTTTTTTCTTTCAGCAAATAGGCCACACAGTATCTAGAGAAATCATCCAAGAATATCAGCACAAATCTGTTATTTCCCAATGATGGGATATTAAACGGTCCACATAAGTCACTGTGTATTAAGTCCAGCACTTTATTACTCCTATTTCCTGTGTATGCAGGAAATGAGGGTCTCACACCTTTTTGAGTAACACAGTCTATGCATTTCTCCATTTTACCAGCATCTGCACTTATCTGAATGCCGGTGGCCAGTTGCTTACTGTAAAGATCCTGGATCACCTTAGAATCACGATGTCCCAGGCGGCGGTGCCAGATTTCCAGACTACATTTACCATCATTCTTCCTTACTTGCGCCATATGTGAGGCTTCACCTGAAATGTTCAGCTTATAAACATCATTATGCATAAAAGCTTCAGCATACACTTCATCATTTTTAGAGATTATGCACTTACTGTTTTCAAAATGAATCACAAATCCCTTCTTATCTAATGTAGATACACTAAGCATATTGCAAACTGCTTGGGGAATATACAAGACATCACTTACAGGAATTTCTTTAACTTCATTAGACACTTTGCATTTTAAGAATCCAATACCTTTTGCTTGGATCTTAGCAGTCCCTGCGTTTGCAGTTTTAAGAATACCTTCCTCTGGACACATTTCCTGAAAGAAATTCTTACAATTGGTTAAATGGCATGTGCTCCCTGAATCCAAAATCCAAGTACTTTCATTTGAATTATTATTTACCATAGTCAAAGATTTTTCTGCCATTAGAAAGCCCTTGTGTTTATCTTTGTCCTTCATACATTTCCTGGTTTGAAAATTCTTTAGTTCCATTGGCTTAGGTGAGCTAGAGGGAGTGTTTTGTGTTTCCTTACACCATTTAGATACATGTCCCTCCTTTCCACATGAGTAGCAAATCAGCTTGCCCTTGGGTGGAGTTTTCCCATAGCTCCGCCTTCCTCTGTTCTTTGCCAAGAAATTTGTTTCATTTCTCTCTGACTGACTTTGAGAACACATCTCCTCAGAATCATTTATTATGCATTCCTGCCTTAGTTTTGATGTTGCCTGTTCAAAAGATTGCCCTTCAATGGCCTCATTTACAGACCTAAAAACATCAAACTTCTTTGATAGTGAGGTAAAAAGAAATGCTCTTTTCAATGCATCACACATGGGAATTCCAGAAAGTTCTAGTTTTTGAAATGAAGACATAAGATGCATAATGTGATCATTACATTTACTTTTATCCCTTAATTTGGTTTCATTCAACTCTGCCAGCCAAATTGGTTGCTGCTTTGCATATGTAGTTGCATACATAGTTCTCAGTTTATATAAAATGTCCTTTGGTGTATCTTTTCCCTCCACTAATATGGCTTGTTTCTCTGAGAGAGCTTCCAAAAGCATGCACTTCACATAATAGTTTGCATTGTCCCATTCAGCCATATTTTCATCTGTTCTGTCTTGGTCTAAGCATATATCTAATCTTTTTGCTCGAAGGAGACATATGAATCTTAGTTCCCACTGCCGATAATTAAACTCAGTTAATTTAGGCACCTTGAGAGAATAGAAAAATGGTGAATTTCTTCCCTCAGCCATTTTCTTAGCCTTCTGTCTGCTGTGTGGGGGGAGAGAGAGACAGACTGAATCTTCCCTTTAAAACTTAAGAGAAAAATGTGGCCTTTTTTTTTTTTTGCCTGGTAATATTTCTCTTCTTTTTCAATTCCTGGACCCTGGGCCCATAACCCTTTTGTTGGATTATTTGTAGTAAATAATTAGCAGATTTTAGTACACACAGCTTCAGCTTTAGAAATGTTAATTTCTTTCTTCATCTCTCTCTCATTCACCCCTGAATAATTCACTGCTGAGTCACTTTAAAGTTGAAGTAACAAAACATCTGTTTACTCACAGTTTGTAGTTAGATTATAATCAGACAGGCTTATATATACATATTACTATACATTTGTATTATCAGCTCCTTCCATGTGCTTAGATGGCAATGGATGCTCACACCACCATAGATCCTCTCAGGTTAGGAGAGATCATGAGCTCCATGTGCTCCATGTGCTGCATGTGCTGCATCTATCCCCCACAGGAAGTTGCATAGCAGTGTGACCTCTCTAAGTAATTCACATCAGAGGTCACAGAGTAATCACAGAGAAATAATAGGTGACAGGCAATGCATGTAAAAAATACAATTACATTCCAACAGTTAATACATTTATTCAGGCCAGTAAAATAAACAAACTCTCACTCTTTTGGTGGTTATTTATTCACTTTTTTCTGTAGAAGAGAGATTTAGAAATTTCAGAGAGTGCTGCTTCCCTTCACCACTGAGAAACAGTGAGATAAAGCAGTGTTTGTTTTCTCACTTGGTTTCATCCTGCTTTCCCTTTGGTCCTCTTCTGGAGTGGAGGAGTAGCCTAATGGTTAGCGCAGTGGACTCAAAAACTAGGGAACTCTGGAAAAGTCACCTAACACTCCATTGCCCCGGGTATAAAAAAACTTTGAATGGGCCGTGTCAGCACCAGCCCATGGACAGCCACTAGCGTGGCATCATAAACAAACCCCTTAGATTGATTGTGAGCCCACCAGAGACAGAGAAAGTGCATGCATATAATAATGGTAAACCACTTTGGTTGTACCCACAGAAAGGCAGTATACCAAATCATGACCCTTCAGGAGTGTTTAATTTTATAAATCTGTGCCCCCCTGCAATTTTATAAGCACCTATAGGAGTGCCCAAGCCAAATATTTTTTGTTTATTTTAGATTTCTTGGACTTCTGTGGTTTATTTCAGACATTCATTTTAATAAAACTTTTTAACATGCATTAAAACTTTTTAATATCTACAAAATGATCTGTATTAATTCATAGGTTATTGATGCACATTAAATCAAACTTGTGCATACTAATTTTAAGGTGCATGAATGAACAGAATGTGCATTAAGAAACTCACATCCTTAGAACCCATTTCTACTAATAAAATACTGGTTTATGCAGAATAAAGGTTTTAAAAATCACACTTTCCTCCCTCATTGACTCATAAGCAAAGCCGGCCCAACCATCAGGCAAACTAAGTGATTGCCTAAAGTGGCAGATTCAAGAACAATTGCTGTCAAAGCAAAACAGTAAGATTTGACAGCCAGTCAAACTAAAAGAATCGTCAGGAATCATCAGGAAAGACGCATAATTTTCAAATAGGCCATTGGCCTTGTAAATGGCTTTTGGAAATTCTCTTATTGGGCTCCTTTTACAAAGCTGATTCCCAGTATGGCAAATATGACGAAGCCCATTGGACTTTGTCACATTTGCCACACGGGAATCACTAACGCGGCTTTATAAAAGGAGTCCATTATCTCCCAGATTCTATATAGCGTGACTTAAGTTGTGCATGCAAGTCTAGTCATATTCTGGATTTGCGCACACAACTTAATTAGTTAAGTCAATCAATGCCAATAATTGCCACTTATCAATTATTGATACTAATTGACATTATTTAGAATTTACATGCAGAGCTGTCTAAGCGTGAGGCGCATAAATTCTAAGTTGCATAGTTGAAAAAGGGTGTGGCCATGGGCGTGGAATGCACAGGACATGGGCGTTTCTAAAATCCATGCGCAGTGTTATAGAATACACCCACCTGTGCGTAATTTAGACTTTGGTATTTATACCAAGTTTTCCTTGGTGTAAATGCCCATGACTAAATTTAGTCATGCAGACAGACGCTCAGCATATTCTATAACCCGTGTGAAAATTTAGGCTTATTCTATAAAGTACGTCTAAATTTAGACGTACTTTATAGAATATGCCTAGGTATATTTTGTTTCAGCGCCGATTTGTTAGGCATGATGTATAGAATTTAGTCCTATGATTATGTTGATCATGATTTTTTAATTTTTTTGTTGTTACATTTGTACCCCATGCTTTCCCACTCATGGCAGGCTCAATGCGGCTTTAATTTTCAAAATTTTGGGGGGTGGGGGGATTGCAAGGACTATAATATTGCCTATGTCCAGAGTATTCTTATAGCCTCCTTCTTGGGTGAATGTCTCCAAAAATGTGATAAATATATCCCAATAAATAAAAGTGAGAGGGGTTGCAAGGCTGAAGTTTCAACTAAGGCACCTAATACCCATTCACTGACCCCACTCACAAACATTAGAGTCTATGAATTTTGCACAAAATAGTCAAAAACAATTTGGTGGCATACATCTGTTGTGATAAAAAGATTATTTTGAAACCTATCGTTCTCTCTCTCATCTTCAGCTAAGTCCGTGGAAATCAAAGAAACAATTTACAATCAAGAGTCTCTTCTGGAGGACCTTCAAAATGATATTCATCAGGCAACGACTAATCTGAAGGCGCTGGAAGAAAATATCACCATCATCTACAAAGGAAATCAAAATAAATCAAGTAAGAGAGGGTCCTGTTAAGACCACTCTATTTTGTTATGGCTTCACTTACATGAAGTCCGACACCACATATTAGTATCTGGAGTCATTTAATGTATTGCATGACCAGTACATAATGTAACAATTGTCATACTATCCATATAGCTGCAAAGGCTGGGGGTAGTTTTATCCACATACAGTAAATGATGGGCGATATTGAAAAGCCCATTTTCATGAGTAAAACAATGTCACCTTCAGGGCTGGCTTTGAAACTTAACTTTTATGGGGGTAATGGCCTTTTACAGAAATGTCTGACCAGTATGGAGAATTCTATAACAGTATATATGAGAGTGCTTTCCTTTAAAGAATGCTAGCCTAACAGGTTAGAGATGTATGTATAATTTAGGGACAAGTACGTATCCCAGCCACAGAGCTGCTATAAGTGTTTACATCTAAATGCTGCAGGTATGCACATTGGGGTGAATTCTATATATGGTGCTGAAAAAAAAGCACTATTTTATAAGCCATACTTAAAGTTAGGTGCGGTTTATAGAATAGCGCATATGCACGTGACTCGCGCTTAACTTTAGGCACAGCTATTTGTTCCAAATAAATGTGATGCAAATGTATGTTAGGCTGGGAACGCCCCCATTTTGACCATGACCCTCTCATTTCTGCACCCTCTTTTTTTTTTTTTACTCACGCATAAAATTTACACACTTTAAGTTTCAATTAAATCTAATTAGTGCCAATAATTGCTTGTTAAAAAGCCAATTATTAGTTCAAATTGGCTCAGTATTCAGTTAGATTGTGTGCACAAATTGGGCACATACCCAAATTTATGTGCACAATTTTTGGCAGCTTTTATAGAATTAGGGGGCTTACTTATAGTATTCTATAAGTTACATATATAAGTGATAATCCTGCACATAGGTAAGCCTACCTGTAAAATATGCACTACGTAAGATATATGCGTATTTACAGAATAGCACATAGGCAGTATTTTGGCATTTACATTCATAAATGCACCTATTTATTCTAATCTTAAATGTGTATATTTGGTGCATCAAAGTTAGTGCACACTTTCTAGTATTGACCTATATAGCACAACTTAAATTGCATGTGCAAATCCAGTCGTAGTCTGGATTTGCTCATGTAACTTATCCTCCTGTTTACAAAGCCACGCTACCGACTTGCAGTGCGGTAATGCCGACACAGCCCATTCACAGTGAATGGGCTGTGTCGGCAATGCCGCACGGCTTTGTAAACAGGGGCCTTAATAAGTTAACAAGGCAATCAGTGCCTATAATTTCCAATTAACAAGCAATTATTGACATAACTTTCTAAGCATATTCTGTAAAGTGATGCATGTAAATTCTAATGTACTTAGCTGAAAAGGGGGCATGGGCATGGGTGTTGAATGGGCGGGATGGGCATTTCTAAAATCTATGCATGTTGTTATAGAATACACCTGGTTTGTGTCTAATTTAGTCACAGGCATTTACTCCAAGTTGGCATAAATGCCCACAACTAAATTTAGTCATGTGAATGGCCGTTCAGCCTATTCTATAAATCGTGCTAAAATTTAGACGTATTCTATAAAGTAAGACTAAACCTAGGAACACCTTATAGAATACAACTAGGTGTATTTTTTTCCTCGCAGATTTTTTAGGCGTGATATATAGAATCCAGCCCTATGTGAGACCTATGTGTTTGAAGACTAGATATACATGAGTTTGTTTCCTAAGGGCAGTGTTGGAGAGGGGTTTAAATTTGCACACATATTTTTTTAAAATTTGAGTGTATGTGTCTTGTTTTTATTTACATTTGAAAATTAATCCAAAAAAAGAAAAGAATAAGAAAAATCAGGATACAATTAGACATAAGGTAAATAATATCCCATCACATTAATGAAGATTATAGTCCACACCAAGAAGAAATCACATTGTTCCACTACATCCTAGCAATACAAGGAAAAAAAAATTCACAAAACTTCCTGCAGTATGAACATAATTTAATTGCATCTTAAAATAACCTGAAAAAGGAAAAGTCTCTTATTTAGTCAAGGAATGATCAACCCACTTTAGTTGAAAAAGGTCTCTACATGGATGAGTCTATTTTAGCTCACAAAACTGATGCACCCCAAATAACAGATGTAAATGTGTGCACATACCCTCAAATTCTATAAATCTGAGTATGTAATTTTGTGCTCTGTGCACACAAGTTATAGAATAGTGCCTGTTATAAGCCTATTTACACCAGGTCAATGGCAGACGTAAACGGGCACACCTATGTAGGCCTTACAGCACACATAGCTTATAGCATTCTGTCAGAAATGTATAAAAGGCATCAAGTCCTGGCTTTTTAAAGAGTCTTTTCATCTGTGAATGCTTGTAACCTTTTATATATGGTAGCCAGGACTGTTCTTACCTTATGTGTACCCAGTAAGCATTTTGTCTTGGATTGATATTGTTGTGCAATGCATTTTCTATCCTTTTGTATCTTTGGTCTATTTACTGATTATTTTTATGTTGTTTAATTTTATATATTACATTTTTATTATATATGCAATTTTGGTATTGTTTTGTTGTACACTGCTTTGATGCAGTCATCCAAATGCGGTATGTCAAATAAATAAGTTGCACACATAAGTTGGAGACACACCCGTGCCCTTTCCATGCTCTGCTTACGGGTAGGCCCCTTTTCCTTTTGGGCACTAAGGCACTAAAATGCTACATTATAGAATAGTGTGTAGTGAAATTATACACATAAGTGCCAATTATCTTGGCACTTACGTGCACAAGACATGCGTAACTGCTGGTGCCCAATTATAGAATTGCCCTGAGAGTATTTCTGGAGTAATTTTTAAAGTGGAATCATGCATATATCTGTGCTTTGTAAACCCGGAAAGAGGTCGTTTTACTAAGGTGCGCTAAAAAATGGCCTGCGCTGGTGTAGACACGTGTATTGGACACGTGCAGGTCCAGTTTTCAGCGCACCTGCAAAAAAGGCCTTTTTTTAGCCGAAAATGGATGTGCGGCAAAATAAAAATTGGTGCGCATCCATTTTGGGCCTGAGAGCTTACCACCACCCAATGACTTAGCAGTAAGGTCTCACGCGTTAACCGGGCAGTAATCATCAGCGTGCATACAATGCCGATTACCGCTCGGTTAGCGCTACACGCCAGAAAATTTCAGGCATGCCTACTGGACGCTCATACAAAATGAAATTGCCACCCAGGCCATGCAATAGCCGGGCGGTAGTTAAGAGGTGTAGGCGCTTACGCGGATTAGTAAAATTGCCCCTAAGTTTCATATGCAAGTTAAAATGTTCATCTAATTATTATACTTTCAATATAATTTAAAGTGCCTAATCATTCATATCACATCCCATGTGACATGTCCTTGTTAATTAACAGAATGTTAATGGGTCAATTCTAAAAATTGGTGTCTCAGTTTAGGACCCCCAATGCCATGGACTTAGTACCAATTCTAAAATGGTATCTTGGCACCAATATTCTGTTATAGAATACTAGTGTAAGCAAGCATCAGCACACCGTCTTATGCCGTGTCAATGGCAGGCATAAGCTAGCACACCAAGTGCTCCAAGTAATGTGTGTAATTTATAGTAGTCTATAAATTATGTGCATAACTGGGAGACACACCCATGGCCTGCCAATGCTCCTGCCACATGTGTGCACCAGTGGTGTAGCCACGGGGGGCCTTAGGGCACTGGGCCTCCCCAAGAACTGCAGCAGCCCTTTTCTTTTGCTCTGAACATGCATAAGAAGTCTCAATGTTGACACATAAATGCACCGCTGACTTCTGCAGGAAGGAAGCAACACGAGGAGGAGGGGAGCAGTGGCACTGGGCACTGTATTTATTTGGCTGGTAGTGCCTTGGCATCCCCACCAGCAAAGACATGTTTAGAGTTCAGGGGGACAAGAAGAGGAGGGCGGAATGCATTGCCTCCCAGTCCACTCCTTGACACCCCCAAAATTGGAGGGTTGGCTATGCCCCAGTACACACCCTTTGCAGTCAGGCACTATGGCACTTAGGTGCTTTACAGAATAGCACCTAGTGTCACATAGGCACCTGTCAATCAATGGTGGCTTTCATGTGGCACATTCCTCAAGGCACCAGCTTGTAGAATTGCCCCTTAAATGAGTAAAACTGATATTAGAATCTAAATTAGTTTATTCTTGTTGCAGGCACTGAAGATCAACTTCTTCAACATGTGCTTCTTCCATACATAGAAATCTTTCTCAGGGAACATTTTAAGCCACTGTGGACAAACTTCAACAAAAGTCTACAGGATCTTTCAATTAAAGTGCAAAACTTGTCCCAAAATGTTGAAACCAGCAAGGAAAACATAGAGAAACTTCAAGAAACAATGGTACCAAAGAAAGATCTGCAAGAAATGGGATCAAAATTTGAATCAAAGATTCAAGAGAACATTGACAGAGTAGACCAGCTAAAGCGAAACATGGACAATCATCTCCATACACAGCAGTCTGGGATCCATTATAACCTCACCATGGTTAAAGATGATACAGACATGGAACTGAAGAGAAATCACAAGATTCATCAGTCCCATTTTGCATTTTTGAGTAGCAGCATTGCTGATATTAAACAGGAACAGGAAAACCTCCAAGATGAAATTCAGACTGTAGCTAGAAACATCACAGAACTTTGGCTACATCACAGCACCAAAGATGGACAAGCTCCCCAAATCAATGCCCACAAAGTTAATGAGACTCTTGCAGCACATGCAAAACAGATTAAACATCTGTATCTGGATTCTCAATCAGCCTTTGAAGACATTTCTACTCTGAATAAATGGATACATGATCTAAGAAATCAACTGAAGACTTCGACAAATGAATATCAGATATCCTTAATAGAGAAATCTTTAATAATAGAAGAAAACAAAGATGAACTTCAAAAGCAGTTAATGGACTTAAACTATACCATCATAGGCCTAGAGGAAAGGAATCAGGATCTGCTAGACTACATTAAAAACTGTGAATGTCAGAGACTGAGTTCAGACATATCTATACTTGAAGATGACCAAAGAAACATCACCAGTCACCTTAAAGAGATTTTTCTTAACTTGGAAGAACTTAACCAAACAGAAACAAATTCTAAAAAAGCCTTGCAAAACTCAGTTGAAGATCTATCAATGGTCCTTCAATCTATCTACCAGTCTTTGGCATCTCAGCAAGAACAAGATAGAACTGTCATAAATGACATTACACAGTTTAAGGATCAAATTAAGAATTTTTCAGATGATGTTTTACTCCTAAAGAAGGAAGATGAGGAAATCAATATCCATATAAAAGATCTTCACAGTTTCTTTAACTCTCTCCTGGAAGATGCCTCACGTCATGACAGAGCATTGGTGGCCCTACTGGGAGATGATGTAATAGAAACCTTGTCTGAAGAAAATCCAGAAGCTCTGAAAATGTCAATATTTGAAATACATGAAATACTGAACGGCACCTCAAAAAAATTTGAAAAGCAAGATGCAATTCTAGAAGTCCTCAAGAAAAGAATACAAGTCTTGGAGATGCAAGCTGAAAATAGTGACTCACCTGAATCTTCAAGTACTTCTGACCTTGGTAATCAAGTTAAGATCATTTCAGAAGACAGCAGCAACAAGCAAGGCATCCTTGAACACATGGAGCCAAACCATGAAGCTACCTCAGAAGATGTGCTTGATAACTCTGTATACAATGACATTTTGACCCTAAAGAAAGACATCAAATATTTTAGTTTGAAAATCAAACACCTGGAAATGCTTTGTGCAGATGGACATTTCTGTTGTAATAACACTTTGTTAAACCTAGTAGAACCACTTAATGCTTCAGTAGAAATGTTAAGGGTAGATCTGCAGTCTTTCAAACAGCTGTTTGAGGAACACCAACACCTTTTCCAAAAACTATTTGGAAGAAATGATGAACTGATTGCTTCCAATATAAGTCTAGACATCACAAAGTTTCAGTCATTCATAATGAAAACCATGAAAAGGCACCAGAGAGCTGAAGACCACAAAGCAAGAGACAAGAAGCAAACTGGAAAGGAAGGCATGTATACTGGAACCTTCTCTAAGGAGAATAAACTACGTGAGAAGTTATTTGCAAAAGGTAGGATTGTTGCTGATAGTTTTTATAATTTATTTTCTCTCTCTCATGGTATATTATAAAATTATCTTTATTGAGTCTATTTGGTTAGCCCATGTTGACTATTGTGTTCCATGTACATGATATTTGTTCACTGAAATATCTTCTTTATATGATTTTACTGTCTTATTGAAATGTTCCTGTTGTGTGAGAGACTCTTTTGCTGTTACAACAATATGATTGTCAAGGGAGTTCATATCTTTCAGATTTTATTTTATGTATTTATTGGACAATGTATTTTACGCTGATCCAGGAAACCAAACTCTCTGCAGATTGCAATGATAAAACAAGTAACACAACATGTGGAACAAAACCAAATTGACAAGATGGATGATACAACATAAAATAGAGGTCCTGAAAAACGAGAGAGATTCTTAACAAATATCTTTATCATGCTGTTAATCATAAGTAGTGCCAGCCAACTCCCCAAGGAGTCTAAGGTTTAATGGCAAAATATGTCTGAATCACCTTACAAAACAGATAATCTTTTTCTAACCAAAGCTCTACAGGGAGAGCATTCCACAGGGTAGGTCCTACAACTGATAAAGCTTTATTGGATCTTTACTAAGCATGTACATTTTAGAGAAGAAAGAATCAAGTGCTTTCTCTCAAAAGGGACAAGACAGAAAAAAAATCCTCCGAGATAGCCTTCTATATAAAGAGGATCTTCCTTTTGGATGATCTTAAAAATCTGTACAATGATTTGACTTTTACCTTCCAATTTATGGGTAACCAAGAAAGGTTTTTCACTATATGAGTGATCCTCTCTCAGTACCCATACCTTGAAATGATGTAACTGCATTTTGGATAAACTGAATGGACTATTACAAATTAATAAAAACAACCAAAAATGAAAATTAAGACGATACCATTTTATTGGACTAAATACATTTTTCAATTAGCTTTCAGAGGCCAAAATCTTTTTCCTCAGATCAGGACAGTAAGCTATGGTTACGGTATTCTCTCCTGACCTGAAGAAGGCAGTTTTGATTTTTCAACAGTTAGTCAAAAATGTATTTAAATTAGTCCAATAAAAAGTTATCACTTTATTTCCATTTTCTGTTTATTTTTATTACCTTTTATTAACATGGCTACCACACTACTTTATCCTAAACTAAAAATAAAATTATTTTTCTACCTTATTGTCTGACCATTTACCTTTTCTAATTGTGTTGGTCCCAGTCTCTGGTTTCTGCTTTTCTACATCTTCCCTTAACACTCTTGCCAGGATTTCCTATCCATTTGTCATTTTCTCTCTCCTCTTTTTCATTCAGCTTTCTTCAATTTATTTTTCTGTATCTCCATCTAAATTTAATTCATTCTTGCTATCCAATCTTCAATTCCCCTTTTTACTATGTCTGCCTACAGCTTTCCATCTCTTTCCCTCAGCTCAGCTCTACAAATCTCTTATTTCTCAGTCTTTCATTTGCTCTATCCACTTTCTCTCCCTCTTCCATACAGCATCTGCCTTCCTTCATTCTTTCCCTCCCCATCCATTAACTACCCTCTTTATTTATCTCCCCTTCCATCCAGCATCTGCTCTTTCTTCACTCTCTTTCCCCCCAGCATCTGCCCTCTTTCTACCACTTCCCTTCCATCTAGCATCTGCCCTTTTTCTCTCCCTCTTCCACCCAGCTTCTGCACTTTTCCTCACCCCCCTTCTATCTAGCTTCTGTCCTCTTTCTCTCCCTTGTCTATCCTGTCTCCCATCTGAGTGCTTTCTGGGAACTGTGGGACCACTGAGAGTGTGGCTTTAGTAACCTAGAAATCACTGAGGATAATTTGAGAGCGGGAGACTTGCCCAAAGGTGGTTGTGACCCAGTCAGTGGGAGGAGGGTGCTAGTGTAGAACACGAGTGGCAGGTGCAAACGCACCTGTGCTATACTGGGAATAGACCCTCTATGTGGCCTTAGGGTAACCCCAGGTGGGTGACTAGGCGTTTCATGATAGTAGGGAAAACAGGGAAGGGAGTGGGAAATACAAACCAAAGGACTGAGTCAAACAGGAAAACAGACTCAATCAAGAGAAAAGCCCTTTTAAAGAGCCAGGTCTTTAAAAGAAGTTTGAAAGTTTTGAAGGATTGTTCAACATGGATGAGGAGAGGGAGGGAATTCCAAAAGAAGAGGGAAGCAAAGCAGAAAGTGTGGTACCTAATACTTTCAAGTTGTGTATTTCTAGGGCCAGGAAGAGCTAGATGGAAATCACTGATTGACCACAACAAGGAGAATATAGTGAGGTTGAATAGGTAGGCAGGCACACCTGTCAATCAAATCCACTACGCCACAACATCACTAACTTACAGATGTAACACAAGGACCTTACCTAAAGGGAAACAACGTAAATATTGCAATGGACCCTAGAACATCATTATGCCTATTGGGAAACTGGATAAACTGGATTACTGCAAATCCTTATATAACAACTCCATGATACCAGAATATCTGGCCTCGGTCACAAACACAGAACCTCACTGAGTACAGAATAAGTTACTACAAACTTAACATAGAAATATGTAGACAAATATTAAACTGAAATCCCAAGAAGCTAGACTCTGCATATAATGCAACAGTATAGAAAATTTAAACTGATGCATGTCCCCCTGCACTGTGCAAAATATAAATATAGCAAATGTAAATTCCTAAAACTGGCATATTCAATCACTAAATTAAATATAAAATTATTTTTTCTGCCTTTGTTGTCTGGTCCCAGTCTCTGGTTTCTGCTTTCCTCCATCTTTTAACTCTTTCCATGGTCTGTAGTCCAGTGGCGTAGCCAGAAGTCAATTTTTGGGTGGGCCAACAGGTTGGATGGGTGGGCACTAGACAGTGGTGTGCTGGTAAATGTTTAACAACAGGCTCTCTCCCCGGTCCACCTCTGCGCCCGTCCACCTCCCCTCAAAATTGCAGAGCTGGCTATAGCCGGGGAGAGAGCCTGGGGGGGGGGGGCAATGCATTACTGTCTCCAGGAAAAAAAAATTTAATGATCCCAGGTTCCAATTTAATTCATGTTTAATGTGGGATAAAATGCCATAAATAAGTAAATAAATATAAACTTTTAATGTTGAGCACCTGATTCTCAAAGTGGACATATTCCAAACACTATAATGAAAATAAAATGATTTTTTTCTACCTTTGTTGTCTGGTGACAGTTTTTCTGATCATGCTGGCCCAGTATCCGATTCTGCTGCTATCTTTCCTCTTAACTCCGTTTCCAGGGCTTCCTTTCCATTTATTTCTTTACTTTCCTCCTTTCTTCTTTATTTCTTGCTCTATATCCATAAGTAAAAGCTGGGTCCTCTGCAGACTTGACTGTCTAGTGGATCCAGCTTCTGCCTATTTTCTTCATCCATGTGCAGTTTTTCTCCTCTCTTCCTTTTCCCTCATCTCATCTCCTTCCTCATTCTTCCATGCCCTCCGTCCATGTCCAGCATTTCTTCTCTCTCCCTTCCCTCTCTTCCATCCATGTCCAGCAACCCTCCTCTCCCCTTCCCTCCATCCAGCAACCCTCCTCTCCCCTTCTTCCACCATGTCCAGCAACCCTCCTCTCCCCTTCCCTTCATCCAGCAACCCTCCTCTCCCCTGCCCTCTCCTCTCCCCTTCTTCCACCATGTCCAGCAACCCTCCTCTCCCCTTTCCTCCATCCAGCAACCCTCCTCTCCCCTTCTTCCACCATGTCCAGCAACCCTCCTCTCCCCTTCCCTTCATCCAGCAACCCTCCTCTCCCCTGCCCTCTCCTCTCCCCTTCTTCCACCATGTCCAGCAACCCTCCTCTCCCCTTCCCTCCATCCAGCAACCCTTCTCTCCCCTGCCCTCTCCTCTCCTTCCACCATGTCCAGCAACCCTCCTCTCCCCTTCCCTCCATCCAGCAACCCTCCTCTCCCCTTCTTCCACCATGTGCAGCAACCCTCCTCTCCACTTCCCTCCATCCAGCAACCCTCCTCTCCCCTGCCCTCTCCTCTCCTTCCACCATGTCCAGCAACCCTCCTCTCCCCTTCCCTCCATCCAGCAACCCTCCTCTCCCCTTCTTCCACCATATCCAGCAACCCTCCTCTCCCCTTCCCTTCATCCAGCAACCCTCCTCTCCCCTGCCCTCTCCTCTCCCCTTCTTCCACCATGTGCAGCAACCCACCTCTCCTGTCTGCCCTGTTTCCTTCCGGTCCCCCCCCCCGCACCGTACCTTTAAATATTATAGTTTTGCTGGAGTCGCGGGCAGCCGGCATTGAAGACATCGGCAGGCTTACGCCGGTTCCAGCAGCCTTCCCTTCCCTCGTTGCAAGTCGGATGATGGCTCCGCCCTCGTAGAAACAGGAAATACGTCAGAAGAGGGCGGAGCCATCATCCGACTTGCAACGAGGGAAGGGAAGGCTGCTGGAACCGGCGTAAGCCTGCCGATGTCTTCAATGCCGGCTGCCCGCGACTCCAGCAAAACTGTAATATTTAAAGGTACGGCGGGCGGCGGCGGGCGGGGCAGTGGCGGGCTGGGGAGGCAGATGCGGGATCGGAGCTCAGCCTGCTCCCTCCGCTCCGCTGCCTCCACTGCTGGGTGGGCCTGAAC
This sequence comes from Microcaecilia unicolor, assembly GCF_901765095.1. Lineage (NCBI taxonomy): Eukaryota > Metazoa > Chordata > Amphibia > Gymnophiona > Siphonopidae > Microcaecilia > Microcaecilia unicolor. The sequence goes on from NC_044035.1 coordinate 136,356,147, forward strand.
CAAAACTGGGTGGGCCTGGGCCCACCCAGGCCCACCCGTGGCTACGCCCCTGCTGTAGTCCATCTGCCACATCTCTCCCCTCCTATCTTGTTTATTTCCTCTCCTATATCCACCACTGACATCAGCCCTTTCTTTTCAAATTTCTTGCATTTATTTTTCTGCCTATCTGCTCAAATTTCACTCCTCAGTCTCCCTTTCTACTGCCTCTACCTACAAACTTTCTATCTTTCACTTATCCCAGGCCTTTCATGTCCTATCCTATTATTTCCCTTTTAACTCTCCCCCTCTCTCTCCTGCCTTTTTCCTGCACCTCCTCATTCTTCCCTTCTCTGTCTAGCATCTCCTTTTCCCCCTTCTATCCAACATCTCAACTCTCTCTCTCTGTCACCCAACTCCATATCCAGCATCCCACATTTGTGTCCCTATACCCCTTTCCCATGTGCATCATTTCTCCTATCTCCCTATTCACCACAGGACCAGTATCCTCCTTCTCTAACCCTATAGCCTCCTGTGTCTAGCATCTCCCCTTTGTCTTCCTACTTGCCCCATGTTCCGCATTTCCAATCACCCATTCCCATCCATGCCGAGCATTCTCCCTCTGTGTCCCTATAGCCCCAATACACCCTTCTTAATCTAGCATCTCCTCTTTTTTTTTTTTTCCACTCTGCCCACCACCATATCACACCCAACTCATTCCAGCTCTTTTCTTCCCTTCTTCCATACTGATCCCATCACCCTTCTTCCCTCTGCCTCAATCCAGCATCTTTCCTTTTTTCCTCCAAGATGCATGCTCTGGTCAGTACAGAACAAAGTTATAATGCACCAAAAGATTAAAAGTTTCTGTGCATGTCTGCAGTATGTGTGTGCTGAGGCTTTTTAGATGGCACTGATGAAGCAGTTGTGTGCAACTGTTTGTGCTTAGAGATGATAGCATAGCTGTGTCTTCTGTACCAAGTCTTGATGCTTTTCCATCCTTCATGCTCAGATTTGTGTGAATGCACTGAAGATGTCTTCACTTTAGTTTCAGAAGTCTCAGTCAAGCTAGAGGACATGGTACTGCCCCTTTATAATAGGACTTTTGAAGTTTCTACACAGGGGAACAGAGGTAACATCAACAAAAGATGCCCTGCTGGAGTACATAAAGTTAGGGGATCTCTGTGCCAAGATGTTCTTCGCTCTTTTTTCTGTGCAAGCAAATGCATCTTTTTGCCTCATATTTTGTTTTCGAGGTGATCGAGGTCATCCGCCAGGCTTTTGGGAACACAAGTCTACAGTGTTTGCACTAAGCCTAGCTATGTTCTGAGCCCAAACAGATGAGACATCTTACAATAGTACTTGGCAAGGTCAAAAACCAGGCTTGCTCTGCATCTTTATCTGCAACATCCAAAGAAACAAACTTTTTGTATGTAGACAAAAAAAAACAATGTTAGAAGACAAGACGAAAAGATAAACACTTCAAGATTTAGGAGATTTTTGTCTTTGCACCAATTTAGCAGAGCATAAAAAGCAAAACTGTGAAGACCGAGAAGGCCACAGTACATGAAAGGGGTGTACACACTTATTACTTCCTACTACTTCTAGCAGAGCTGTTCTGTTACACCACCATCTGATAACATCACCCACTTGTGTGCTTGTTAACAGAGAACATTAGGCATCTACAAATATCAGCAAAAGATCTTTAAACATGGAACACGATGGCAGAAAAAAAATAGTTCATGGTCCATCCAATCTGTCCATCCACTTTAAAAAGAGAAGAAGAGATACTGTGAAAAGACAGATTAAGCTGAAACGCAAAATATTTGCATTTGAGCTTAAACTGTGCCCTAGAGAAAGATGGACTACAGATACCAATAAAGTTGACTTATCCACAATCTAATTCTTCAAATCCTGTTACCTTTAACTTGCTGTTCAGCCAGCTCTATTATTTTAGGTTTTTCTGCGGCAACATGATTAGAGCACAATAAAAATTCTGTAAATATATTTTTCTTCTAGATTGATACTAAAGGAACAACTTTGTAATGTTAAAAATTAATAAGACTTGATTTTATATGAATTCCTGTTTTCTGACTTTAAGGTCAAATATTGCATAGAGAACATAAAAAATAGTTTTCATCACTTCTGGGTTAAAACCTAAGTAGAACTCATCTAAAAACTATAGAGATATACATAGGTGCCCGGTATAAGAGGCTTGGAGAGGCTAAGCCTCCCCCCTGCTGCAGCAGAATGGATCAGATGTGGAGTCCAGCTGCTCTGAGGGGATTAAATTGTTGATTTACCTCCATGCTCACAGCAGGAGCTGCAGTGAAAGCCCTCTAGCAGTTGTAGAAATTGGTTTATGGTTTGTTTACCTTACTGCTGGGAAAGCAGGGGGGATTGGCTGGAGGTGTCCTGGGTTGCCAGGGAGATATATAACGAGGATGACTTCCTGACCTGCACTGAGGACAGATAGCAGCAGAACGGATACTGGGCCAGCAAGATCAGAGAAACTCACCAGACAACAAAGATAGAAAAGATCATTTTATTTTCATTATAGTGTTTGGAATATGTCCACTTTGAGAATCAGGTGCTCTACATTAAAAGTTTATATTTATTTACTTATGTATGGCATTTTATCCCACATTAAACATGAATTAGGATGTTTTGTGGCTCTACATGAGAATTGTGATACTATGATCCCTTGTTTCATATTGTTGACGGTCTGCATTTTCCGTATGGGTGGTATATTGGTGTATTAGGTTCTGCCCAGTGTAATATTTATGGTACAGTAAGGTTCTGAGTGTGTTTTTGGACAAAGTTGTGCATAGTGTTTTGTAGTTGAGCGATTGTGGTTAGAATATGCTTTGAGCAACCACTTTATTCTTTGACATATGATACATATCTAGTATCTAAATTTAGTAAAAGGTATTAATTGTGACTTTTATTTTTATTTATTTATTTTTCTGCGTGTTATCAGACAATTATGGATTTAAGCTCCACCCCTGGCCCCACCCCTAACCCCACCCCCTTCAGCCTCCCCAAACAGTTGGGCCACCGACCGCCTATGGAGATATATGTCAAAAAATACAAGCATTTGTGTCTTAAACTTTAAGCAAAGTGACAATATGTTAAATTATGCTGGTGGCCTTGTTTGTTTTATCTAATCTTTATTTGCATTCTGTTGTGTTGCTTATATAGATTCTTCTGTGGCATTCTACGTTGGGTTTTCAGAAGGTGCCAATCACACCAAAATCTTGCAGTTTAATGAACTATACCTCAATTACGGAGAAGGCTATTTCCCTGAAGGGGGGTTCTTCAAAGCCCCCTATAACGGTATCTACATGTTTGCAATCAACGTGGAGTTCGGCCCTGGACCTGCCCTGGGCCAGCTAGTTCTTGGTAACCAACAAAGAATTATGCTTCATGCTAATAAGAAGAAGCAGTCGAATGGAGACCTAACACGTTTTGCTGTGGTAAAATTGAAGAAGGCAGATGAGGTATGGTTTGAGTTGCTGCAGGGCTCTGTTGTTAAAAAGACTCCCCCTGGAACTATCATGGGGGGATTTCTGATCTTCAAAACCTGAAGTGTTTGATCCAGCGTAAACTCTTCCAGTGTTAGGAAGACAACAGCCAGCAGATTACCCAAAATTGAATTCTTTTCACACTATGACTCTGGCTCCATCTAACACAGCTAGAAATGATGGAATATATTCTTTATTGAGAAAATATTGCAAATAAGACAGACATTGGGTAAGTGAACTATTCTATAACCATAGATTGCACATTAAAACACCATCACAAATAGGAGCACAACTGAACAGTGAAGCTAAAGAGAAGATACTTATGCCCTGCCCTGAAAGTGGTGGTGAAGTGAACTCTTTAGAAACACATTTTTGCACAATCAATTCCAGCTGTATACTGTAGATACACTAGTGACAGACAAGATATGCTATTCTTCTATATGAGCTGATAATACTATCAAGGTGAATTAGTTTAAGGGAATTGAATTTGCTCCAAATTTTTATACTAACACTCATATTTATTTGCTGATTACAGTCCAGAACTGTACAAGGAGGGTAGGAATACTGTAACCACTGGGGTCATACGTTATTTTCCTTACCAATGTGAATCCTCATCTGATAACCACCAAAACAACTATTTTGCATTGATTAAATAAATTGTTAATTCAAAGGTGCCCACTTTTTGACAATATTGAATGTTTAAATAATCACAGTGGTGCAAAAACAATAATGATGGTCATTTTGGAGAAATAAACTTAGCAGTCTTCATGCAAATCCAACTCACTCTTTAACAGTTCTTCTTACCCTGAATATTATCATGCTTCATTACTTTTTTTTTTCAAGCAAAAATAGGGTTACAGTTGTTTTCCTCCTTGAAAGAATTTGCAACTCAGAGAACATGGTGTCAGTCAATTTCCCTTTCGTAGGTATCAGAGGCCAGGAGCCTGATTGTGCTCAGAGCGAGAAGTTAACCAGGTGTTTCCTGGTGGTTATGTAGATACTCCACTTCCATAGACACATCAGGTAATCTAGTCTTTTTTGGTCTAAGCCAGCAGTTAGGCACATGGCAATTCCAGTCATGTTGAAGAAATCAGGGAAACAAGCAGGGGCGTATCTGAGGTTCGGCGGTAGGGGGGGCAGGGGCTAGAGTGAGGGGGCACATTATAGCTCCCCCACCACTGTCAACCCCCCCACCGCCGTCAACCCTCCCTCCCTCCCCCGCCCACTGCCGTCACCTACCCCGAGGTCCGCTTCCTCCGGCTTTTTAAAATATTGCTTCAGCTGGCGGGGGACCCCAACCCCCCGCCAGCCCAGCCGCGATCTTTAACTTTTTCATCCTCGTCGTGCAGCGCGCTGTGAAAGCTGCATGCATCTTTAGATCCAGTTGGATGGAGTCTGACGTCCGTGCTGCGACGTCAGACTCCATCCAACTGGATCTAAAGATGCATGCAGCTTTCACAGCGCGCTGCACGACGAGGATGAAAAAGTTAAAGATCGCGGCTGGGCTGGCAGGGGGTTGGGGTCCCCCGCCAGCTGAAGCAATATTTTAAAAAGCCGGAGGAAGCGGACCTCGGGGTAGGTGACGGCGGTAGGCGGGGGAGGGAGGGAGGGTTAACGGCGGTAGGGGGGTCCGGAGCAAAATCTGCGGGGGCCCAGGCCCCTGTGGCCCCATGCAGATACGCCCCTGGAAACAAGATACATGCCAGTACACAGTGTTTGAAAACTTCCACCCCTGTACACTGACTGCTCTTAAAGAGGATTATAAGATGCGGCTTTCCAGTTGGCATACATATGCACAGACACTGTATTTATTTTGCAAATAATTTAAATGCACTTTTTTCTAAGGCTCCCTATCCTGCTCAAACCAGTTTTGTAAGGACAGATGGCGGAACTTACCATCTTAACCTTGGGGGTTTTCCTATCATGTGACTGCCTGTTCTTCTGTTGATCTGTACATCTTAAATTAGGCATAGTCTTAAATTACAAGCACATGTATAACCAGCCAGTAAACCTTGCCCAAGTTCAGTCCTTGAGGGCTGCAAGCAGGCAAGGATTTCAGGATATCCTTAATGAATATGCATACAAGATATTTGTATGTCCACTATTCTCTGTGATATAAAAGTTTCTCTCATGCATATGTATTATATATATTGTAGGTTCTCAAATGTATTATCTAGTCAATACTTATAATTATCAAAATTCTAATTCACCATTGAATTCTTAAAATCCACTTTAATTCAATTTAAAAATAAAAAATGTTTTAAAAAATGCCAATATACCCAACCTTAGAAAATATACTAAATGACCATTCTATATGTAATATATTGTGAGGTGCTCAGTATATCCCATAATCCCTCTCTGGGATGTTATGGTAACTTGATGAAAATCATTGTACCAGAAGTTTATTAACATTCCAATAAAATGCTTATAAGCATTGATTATAAACTGGTACTTATCTGTATGCAGAATAACTTCTTATACACCAGGAGTTATTCTTCATTACTTATAAGCATTTTGTTCGAAGGTTAATGAACTTCTGGTGCAATGATTTTCATCAGGTTACCATAACATCCTAGAGGATTATGGGATATACTGAGTACCACACAATATATTACATATAGAATGGTCATTTCGTATATTTTCTAAGGTAGGGTTTATTAGTGTTTTATAAACATTTTTTTCCAATTAAATTAAAATGGATTTTAAGAATGCATATTTATTTAGGATATCCTGAAAACCTTGTTTGCGGCCCTCGAGGACTAAACTTGGACAAGCCTACAGTAAAGCATAAATTCCAATATTACCCTATACCAGAGGTTCCCAACTAAGTCCTTGGGATACACCCAGCCCAGTCAGGTTTTCAGGATATCTACAATGAATATGCATGGATAACAATGCATCACTCCCATTGTGTGGAAATCTCTCTCATGCATATTCTGACTGGGTGCGTCTCAAGGACTGTGCTGAGAACCACTGCCCTGTACCGAAATGTTGAATACTTACTCAACTCTACTTTACCCAATTCTGGTAAAACACAATGTCCTAAGCTAGTCATGTAGCTCATCATAATTTACTGTGGGGAAGCTATGATTCACCTTCATCAATTTCATTCTTAGGTAGGTTCTAAATTTGTCAAATAAGTTGATGAAGCACAGTATGGAAATGAGGAACATACGAACATAAGCCTTGCTATACTGGGACAGACCAAAGGTCAATGAAGTCCAGTATCCTGCTTCCAACACTGGCCAATCCAGGTCACAAGTACCTAGCAGGAAGAAGAGATCTAACCAACAGCAGGGTCACCTATGATTAACCTTTGTTTTTTTCCATTTACTTTTGCAAAGCACATCAAATCTTCCTAACGAAGGCAAATGGGGCTGGGAAAGAGAATGAATACCACTGAATTAGAATACCTTAGGATACATTATTACATTATTTTTTAAGTTGGTGGCTGTTTGGAACTCAGCCTTCCACCTGGTTTACAGTTAATATTGGTTTTAGAATTTTAAAAGCCCTCTGCTCACATAGCATGTGCCAAGGGGTGAAGGATCCAGAGGGAGGAGAGAGTCCCAGTCATGAAACAGTGACACCTAGTCAGCAGATTTAAGGAACAAGGTTGCAGGGATGGAGCCACGATGAATGTCCGTGGTCAAGAACTATCACTAAAGTGACTGGCTTGAGTGAATTGGATGGAGTTTAAGCTAAGGGAAACATCTGATCTGCTTAAATTATTTTTGTATTTAATAAGCTATGTCACAGTTGTATAGCACCACTGTATCACATGCTTGTGGCATCAAGAAAACTTTGTTAACATGGCACACGTTTTCCTCCCCAGAATGTATTTTACCTTAATTGCAAAGGTATGCATGGGCTGTTTTTCAGTATGAACATCACCAGAAATTTCTGAGTCTGACAAAACGTATAACAACATTTGCTCTCCCTCTTCCTTACTCTAGGAATGAATTGTAACTTTCACTTTTCTTGTCTGATTGCAATTTCATGTCCTTCTCTTTTTCTTTTGGTTAATTTAATCTATGATGTATATGGTAACCCGCCATATTGGTAATTCCATTTGGTGGTATATCAAATGTTGAATAAACTGTTAACTGTACTAAGATTCAAAAGGCGATTAAGTGAATAGACTTGATTTTCAATAATGATATTATGATAAATATGAGTATTTCCCCTTGTACCAGCCTATCTGGATCTTTAGACTCATCATTTGGGGGGCCTATTTTCTAAGCTGCATTAGCTGGGAATGGACAGGCAGATGCAGAAATGCATGCAGGAGAGCTGCATGCTGATGACTGAGCACACAGCTTCTACTATACTGCCACAATGATGTAAACTAATCAGATTTAAATTTCAAGTACTTGTGCAGTAATCAGGAGGACCTGCCAGACAAATGCACACAAAGGTTCTGTGAGGTAAGGGTGTCTTCACTGTGCACACATCCGACGAAAACGAAAGTGCCGCTACACATCTGCACATGAACTGGAATGTTGTTCTGTGCACAAAAATATTAGCCTCACAAAACTTTCTTGCATATTAAATTTTTGAGAGGCTAATATTATGTACAGGACAACATTCTGGGTCATATGCAAATATATGCTGCAACTTTTCTTTTGGTTCAGACATGTGCACAATGCTGCCAGTGGGTGGTGCTGTTTCACTATCACATTTTTAATAATGAGGGACAGGCAAGCTCCCTGACTGCCTCTAGCCATTGAAAACACAATATTGAAATACCACCTGCCACTGGCATCAATTCAGTTGGAGGTTTCCCGCTCAGCTTATAGCAGGGGTTCTCAACCCAGCCCTCGGAACACACCTAGCCAGTCAAGATTTCACTATACCGTCAATAAATGTGCATGAGATAAATTTACATGCACTACCTTCATTACATGCAAAATCAATCTCTTGCATATTCATTGTGGATATCCTGAAAAACTGGCTGGCTGGAGTTCTCCCCGGACAGATTTGGGAACCACTACTGAATACCCATGTCTACCTTGTTAGTTGTCTACCTTGTGAGTTATCTACCGCAGTGAACTCCTTTCTGCATCACGCAGTCAGTCATGTGAGCTCAGAATGCTGGTTAACCGCATGCTTCTGCCACTGTAGCTTTTCTGCATTTGCCTCAGAGTAATTAATCCACACTACCAGCTAACACAGGGGCCCCTTTACTAAGCCATATAAACGTCTGTGTGCGCTCTTGTGGTAATTTCATTTTTGGCATGTGTCCAATACACACGTCCAAAAATAATTTTCTTTTTCTGGCACGTGTCTGTTACGCGTGCCAAATGGCATTATGGCCCGGTTAATGTGTGAGGCCTTACCACTAGGTCAATGGCTAGTGGTAAGGTCTCAGACCCAAAATGGACACGTGTCAATTTTTATTTTGCCGCACGCCCATTTTCAGCAAAAAAAATTTTTAAAAGACATTTTTTGCAGGAGCGCTGAAAAATGGATCAAGGACCCCACAGTATGAGCTAATTTTCTTGTTAATCACCCAATGCAGAAGGAACAGATAGGGAAAGAGTGGTGATTGTACCTCACAGGTAGTTACTATGTGTTAATGGAGCAGATAGCACAATGCAATTAATGCCACCTCAAGACCTATAGCTTGCATCTGCATTATCTGCCATGCAATTAACCCACATTAAAAAAAAAGTCTGTGCATTGACTGAATGGGAAGGTGCTGGGAATGCCCCCAACAATTAACAATAAGGTTTTATAGTTACCACACATTCATTTTAAGCAGTTAACACACAGTACCTGTAAAACCTTACCCCTATGTTAGTAAATAGGCCTGTCAGTCTTTTCCAACAGCTATATAAAACACATCTACAAATCACGGAATACACATGGTTATCACTATAGTTCAGATGTTAGGTAACAATGCTTCAAGAAAATGTTTTACAGAGTAGATCAACACCACCATATTAAAAAATTATTATATTAAATTGCTCCTGGGTTTGTTGTAATGCAGAAGTATTAACATTTTATGATGTGTTCTGGTAACACTGTAATAAAATTCAACTTACATTTTATTTGCTGTGTGTGTGAATTTCTTTGTTCTATTGGGTATGTAGGACACATGCAGATTGCTCCCAATACAACTTCAACTCCTATAATAGGTAAGTCCTTAAGAAGAAGGCATGCACAACGCTGTCTGTAGGTGACCTTTATATGGCTATTTTATGAACGTCAGGCAGTGGAGGAGTAGCCTAATGGTTAGTGCAGTGGCCTCAGATCAAGGGAAATCAGGTTCAACTCCACCTGCAGCTCCTTGTGACTGTGGGAAAGTCACTTACACCCTCCATTGCCTCAGGTACAAATGGGAAAATGTGGGATACAAATGCAGTAAATAAATAAATAAACCATTTTGGTTATAACCACAGTAAAATGGCATATCAAAATCCCATCCCCTTTCCCGTTCCCCATATATACTCAATCAACTGTATAAAATTCATTTTTGAAACACAGTACAGAAAAAATATCAAAGATCACATTAAAGATACTCTTTACTAGAACCAGTATCACCTGATAGTAATAATCCGTGCAAATAGCAAAATCTTTCGGAGCCTCACTTACCCATAACAGAATGTGGCATGACTTTAAATAGCATGATAAGTTAACCGAGACCATGGAAAACATATATAAACATATACTTGAATATTTTGGCATCGGAGGCAATGTCCTAAACTGGTTCAAGGGGTTCTTAACCTTACGCTCATATCAGGTCACATCAAATTCAACTACGTCTGCTGAATGGACACCCGAGTGTAGAGTACCGCAGGGATCCCCCCTCTCGCCAACTATTTTCAACCTAATGATGATTCCCTTGGCAAAACTTCTATCAAACCATAACCTTAACCCATACATATATGCCGATGATGTAACGATATATATTCCTTTCAAACAAGATATTAATGAAATCTCCAATGAAATCAACCGAAGTCTACACATCATGAACACCTGGGCAGATGCATTCCGATTGAAACTAAATGCAGAAAAAACTCAATGCCTCATACTTACCTCCCAATACAACACGCATAAATTTACCGCTATCAACACGCCTAACTGCCAATCTAAATCTGCCAATCTCAGAAACTTTAAAAATCCTTGGAGTCACTATTGACCGCCACCTAAAACTTGAAACTCACGCGAACAATACAGCCAAAAAGATGTTCTACTCCATGTGGAAACTGAAAAGAATAAGACCATTCTTCCCGAGATCTGTCTTCCGCAGCCTAGTGCAATCACTTGTACTCAGTCATCTGGACTACTGCAACTCACTTTACGCAGGCTGCAAAGAGCAAATACTGAGGAAACTTCAAACAGCCCAGAATACAGCAGCCAGACATCTTCGGAAAACCAAAATACTAAAGTGCAAAACCCTTACGTGAGAAACTACACTGGCTCCCACTCAAGGAACGTATCACCTTTAAAGTATGCACATTAGTTCACAAAATCATTCACGGTGAAGCCCCTACATACATGTCAGATTTAATAGACCTGCCACCCAGAAACGCTAAAAGATCATCCCGAACTTTCCTCAATCTCCACTTCCCTAAGTGCAAAGGCATAAATACAAAGTACTGCATGCATCAACCTTCTCTTATATGAGCACGCAATTCTGGAACACACTACCACGCAACCTGAAAACGATCTACGAATTAACCGACTTCCGCAAACTATTGAAGACTCATCTCTTTGAGAAAATTTACTGCAAGGATCAAAACACATGAAATACATACACACTAATAGAATTGCATCAATACACCCTCTTCTGAATTCTCTTCCCCATACTTTCACCACACTTAAAACTCTACCCACAGATAAAATTGTTATACCCTAATGCTCTCTTGCTATTGTTCTATCGCCCTATCATTTCCCCATTGTTACTTTCCATTGTTCTATTCCCAAATGATATCTTGACTTTGACTTTGTCTTCCCATAACTCTTCACAATGTAACCCATAACCATACTGCGAGAAATTGTATTTCCATCATTCACAATGTATTGTAAGCCACACTGAGACCGCAAATAGGTGGGAAAATGTGGGATACAAATGCAATAAATAAATAAAAAGGGGACTTGTCTACTATAATCTGAAAGCATACACCTAACACTGCCTTGAGTGAATGCCTTCAAAAAGGCAGTAAATAAATCCTAATAAATAAATTAGGGATGCAGGAGTTCAGGCCTTGAGTGCCGCAAACAGGCCAGGCTTTGTAAAGCAATGTAATGTGAAAGTGTGCACTCTATTAAAGCGTAAGCAGTTTTTGCAAAGGTAGTGCACTATTTGCAAAGCGGGCGCACTCTTTCTCCATAGTGTGTTCATGCATGCATTAATCGCACGGCACCACGTGTATGTATTCATTTATGCGTGCACTACTGAGAAAGAGTGTGCTTTCTTTGTAAAACGTGCACACAAGTAGGGACATACACAAAATCAAACATGAAAGAGGAATCCAAAGCACAGCAAACCATGCCAAAGGGGGGGGGGGGGGGGGGCGGGGATCACAATAGGCCTCCAATCTTGGAGATTTTTTTATCTCCATTTTGAATTTTGAACTGATTTCTAATTCTGATGTTTTATTGTTGAGACTTTTTCTCTGACCTAGGCTTATGTGTGATCAATCAAGGTAGTTCTCATTCAGCTGGTCATATGCTGGATATAGCAGCTTATTATTATTATAGAACTGGAGAGTTATTGGCTTATGAATGTACCTCTTGGGTGGTTCCCTGGTTAGATCATTTATGCAGCGCTGCGTACGCTTTGTAGCTCTATAAAAATGCTAAATAGTAGTAGTAGTAGTATTACAAGAATTTAATATCTATAAATAAGGCAAATTACTATCAATCTCTGAAATATGACAGGGCAATCACAGCGAGAGGATAAATAGATACAACTCTCCTGTGGAGCGAGAACCGTACCCAGATTGGGCCTCCCCCCAAATCAAATATTTTAGACTTGTGGTGATACTATTAGAAAAGTTCTGGATGAAGCACCTGTATGATCTAAGAAGATTAAGGAAGATCTGGATCTTTGGTTTTTCCCTGAATTAGTTGAGTTAAAACGTAAACGTAGGCAGCTTGAGAGCCGTTCGGGTAAATCTCAGGGAGAAGATGATTATATGGCTTGAATAACAAATACAATCTGCTAAAGGACAGCATTATTCAGAACATATAAGCAAAAGTGTTAATCCTAGTAGAGAGCTTTTTTGGTTAGTTCATTGTTTTACACAAGCTCCATTGAGTAAACTTTCTAATACCCTTTCAGCGCAGCACTTTGATGCTTATTTTAAATTTGAATATGTTATCCCAGGTGGAATCCAGATCTACTGTGACTCGCTCGGGGAGCTGAAGATTCCCTCAATGATGTTCTAGTAGATCAATTGTGGTTAGCTTTTAGACTGGTAGATGTGGAGTATGTGCAAAGAACTGTGAATCATTTTGCCAAAGGGTATTGCGCCTTGGATCCCCATGTCGCAGATATTAAGCTCTTTACCAGACCAGATATATCTTTGGTTTGTAAACTTGGGGGTCCTTTTACAAAGGTGTGCTGAAAAATGGCTTGTAGTAGTGTAAGCACAGGTTTTGGGCGTGTGCTGATCCATTTTTTTTAGCGTGCCTGTAAAAAAAGGCCTTTTTCTTTTTGCTGAAAATAGATGTTCGGCAAAATGAAAATTGCCGCGCATCCATTTTGGGTCTGAAACCTTACTGCTAGCCATTGACCTAGCGGTAAAGACTCACATGGTAACCGGATGGTAATGACCTACACGCACCAAATGCCACTTGGCGTGCGCCCAAAAATAAAAAAAATATTTTTCAGATGCATGTATCGGACGCGCACCAAAAATGAAATTACCGCAAGAGCCACGTAGTAGTCAGGCACTAACTCCATTTTGGCATACGTTGGGTTCGCATAGATGCTTACACAGCTTAGTAAAAGGGCCCCTTGGTAAACTCTCTTCTAATGAATGGAGATTACTCAGAGGATATGAGAATTATCACCCTTAGCCCACTGCTCAGGGAGATAAACTAGATCCTCTGGACTGCAGTAATTATCCGCCAGTAGCAAATATTCCCACATTGACAAAGGTGATAGAAGCAATAGTGACTTCACAACTTCAGGAATATCTGGATTGTTTTGATCTGCTTGACCCTTTCCAATCGGGTTTTTGCCCATTATTTAGTATGGAGATGGTGCTTTTAGTACTGGTATCTACTCTTCAGGGCTATCTGGATAAAAAGATAGAGGTATTTTTGATGCAATTAGATTTATCTGCAGCATTTCATTTGGTGCATCACAATGTATTATGTAGGTTGGAGGAGTTGGGGGTGGGAGCAAATGTGTTCAAATAGTTTGAGGAATTTTTTAAAAAGCAATCTTTGCTGGCAAGAGGGATCTTCTGATCTGTGGAATATGAGACAAGGTGTTACTCAAGGGTCCCTACTACCCCCCATTCTCCTCAATTTGTATGAGTGATCAGGGTGTGTTGCGTTTTCCTATCCTATTAGATCTTTTAATTCTGTAAAGTTACTGATGAATGATTTTTATGGAGATTTATTACTGGCTGTCTCAACATTTTTTTTGAAGATTAATCCTGATAAAACAAATGTTCCTTGTCCAGTACTGGTTCCACCATTTCATCATCTCATATGATCTGATACCCTGGATCATTTGCATCACTGCATATCCATTGGCTAACATTCTCCATATCACAATCAGAGCAGCCAGGAACCTGTAGAAGATCTTTGGTAATGTTTTCAAAGACATAATCATCTTCTTCTCCCTCTCCATGTCTTTCTGATTTGTTTAGAATTATGTTCCATGCATTTTTCAGGGTTTGCTTTTTAACCTGATTCCAAGCATCAGCAACCATGTAGGAACAATCTTTTATGTTCAATTATCTGACGAATTGGATCATGCCACATTCAGTTTCTCGTCAGCCAAAATGTTTTTTTTTTTAGCAGTTGTTTCCTGCAAAGTCATTTTGATGAAACGATAACTCCTTGATCCATTGGTTGAATTACAGATGTCACATTTGGTGGCAAAAAAGTTCTTTGAGTCTACCTTCCTTTTGCTCTAGGCTTTCAGCTGCAGGATGTCATGTAGGTTGCGGATAGCCATGTGTTGTTTTTCTCTTTGGATGTTATGTAGGGTTATAATAGCGGCCCAGAAATTGGGTGGCCCAAAGATCTTTTTTGCAGGAACCAAAGACAGAGCTTGATCTAACTTTTGAATAGGTGACCTTTTCATGGTTTTTCTGGATCAACTCCCTTCCTCTTTTTCAAAAACTGAGATGTAGTTTACAATAGCATCACTTTGTCTTTTTATGTCAGATATTGTTGATGTTCCTACACCACAATCTTCTGCTGAATTTTCCCCAACACTCTTATTTTATTTTTTTATTTTTTGTTACATTTGTACCCCGCACTTTTTCCCACTCATGGCAGGCTCAATGTGGCAGGCAATGGAGGGTTAAGTGACTTGCCCAGAGCCACAAGGAGCTGCCTGTTCTGGGAATCGAACTCAGTTCCTCAGTTCTCCAGGACCAAAGTCCACCATCCTAACCACTAGGCCACTCCTCCACTCCACTCTTGATTTCTCCACAATATAAATCTTCTCTTTTAATGACAAAATGTGTCTTTTCTCTTTGTTGCCATTTTTAAGCTGAAAGAGCAAGGCTGTTTTCTCTGCCACGTCCCCGCAAGCTGAAAGAGCAAGGCATCTCCATAGGCTGAAAGGGCTTTTTTTCTGCTGCATATTAGTTAGGAAAGGACTGGAAAAGGAAAAGGCAGGGCTTTTCTCTGCCTCACCTCCACTCCCATTCACATCATTTCCTGCAGCAGACTGCACGGACAGCAAGGATTGGATGGGAAGATACTGTACTGTTGAGCAGATACTGGATCCAGATAATTGGCCATCCGGATGATCAGCATTCAGAGAATCAGTGTTTTACTATATATCAATATGCATAGTTAATACAAATAAAAATTGTGTGAAAATCATATTCGTCTTTCTTTTGACACATATTTCCTTTCGGTATGCTCAGAGATGAACAGAAGCCATTTTGAAATCAAACTTCAGCTTTTTCTCTCTTGCTTTGTCTCTTACTATAAAAAATGCTTCAAGGTCATTGAAATGCCACAAAAAGTCCACGTCAGAGGTAGAGAGGAAATATTCCAGCTTGCCCAAATATTCTAAAAGAATTCATTGTGACTGTGCAAATGTAATTCAGATTCAGCCCCTGGGATTCCATTCTCCCAAGAATATTTATTACTCAAGGTGCTAATTGTGATGAGAATTCTATGCAAGACATGTCACACAGGCAAAAAAGCAACATAGCACAGATTTCACCCACCACAGAAGAGATATGCTAACCTAGAGAACAGAAATTCTGACCTACAATGTACGTGTGGGGCTTTTATAAATAACAAATTTGGGCTATCATTATCAGCACTGAATGTCTGGTTCAAATGGTCTTCAGGTTCATATGCTTTTTCCATAGACCATAACATTGGCACTTGCACAGCATCTGTACCAGCTCCCACATAAATAAATATACGCATGACAAACATCATTAAAATGGATAATAACTTGGCCACAGCTTTATTAACTAACATCACAAGGCTAAAACAAACACAGATAAGAATTACTTGCTTACATTTCAATGTGACCTTCACTTCTCTTAATTCACCTATTTCAAAGCTAGTCTGTGCCAACCTAGCTGTACATACTTATTCCATCAAATGTATTAATACTCAAATATCCCGCCTTGTAAAGTGAGATCTCACCTCTGTTTATGGCGGTTCTGCACACAAGAGGATTACAGATTATCATTAAATGACGGTCACTTGAAATTATCATTTAATTTTACCTCCAAAGTGGTGACAGCCTAGAGCTCTTCACTGCTCCCCCCATTCCCAGCTGCAGCCAAAGGGACCTTAAAATTAGCCTTTAACAAATCCTGTATAGAATTCAAAAATATATCTAGTCCTTTATCAGATATATGTAAACCATCTGGGCAATAAAGCCCTTCGACAATCAGTTGTCAACAAGTCATGTGTGGGCAACATTCCACCCAAAGAAACAATAAATTTAGAAATTTTCCCATTTACCCACTTGTGACGATGCCTAATTGCTTTCACTTGCTTGGCATCCCTCCAAACCAAATGAGAAATCATTTGGTACCAGACCAAACGAGTGCAAGGAAATCGACACGCCAAACAAAGAAAAGCCTGTTTCATTGATCTGATTAAATCCGCACTCTTCACAAAACACAAATCATTTCCCCTCAAATGAATCAATAACAAATCAGAATGAGAATAACACTGAGCTTCAAATAATGTGGATAGCAACTGGTCCCACAGCATTCCATGCAATCCGAACCAGTGGATGGTGACTCCATAAGCTACCAACCCAAGATACCTTCCTCAACGTGTTTCTTCTGTATGCTTTCCAGCCCAAAATATATAAGAATGGCCACATAACCAAATATCTACAGGGATGATGTGCATAGAAGAAACTAACAAGATAGAAGAACAAAAGAACAAAATATTGTTAGTTAACTATCCACATATCTGACATATCCTAAGTATCTACTAGTTGCCCATTGTCCAATACAACAAATAAAACCTGGGGTCTCACTTCTAAAATCTATATAGGAGGCAGCCCCAATAGAAAAGAAAGCAAGAGCTCTTCAGCCTTGGAGCCCTCTTTTCTTCCTGGCTAAGACGGGGGGCAAAAGCCAGTACAACCCAAATAAAATGAGCTCCTGGGCCAATCAGAGCCCAGAACAACAAGTTTCAAAAATAGCCGGTTACATCGCTATAGGCATTTCCTTTATCTGTGTGCTAACTAAAAGAAGGCACTGTCATTCCTCTATAACAATTTTAAACATAAACATGCACCACCTGCTGGCCAAACTAGAGAAATACAGTTCAAGAAATATTCAATACAATTTACAGGCTTAAAAACACGTTGTTCTGGCACACAGACCAAATGGGGTAATAAATGCTGTTCGCTCCTGAGCAGCCGCTGTTAGGGGAATCTGTCAGAACCTTCGGCTAAGGTCCATTGGGCCTCTGCTAAGTGGTCTAGTAACTCATCCATCCGGGGCATGGGATAGGCATCAGATACAGTACATTTATTAAGTCTCCTGTAATCCATACAGAAGCGGGTTTGCCATCTTTCTTTGGAGCAAGAACTACAGGAGAAGCCCGGGTACTATGAGATTTCTTTATAACACCTAGGGCTAGCATGGTTCGGAACAAGGTATCTTTCACCAAGGTATCACCAAAACAGGGAAGATGGGATGTCCCAATACAAGGTTGCAAATGAGACCATAGTAGATTAGGTGTCCTTAAATAAAAATCAGACAAAAGACTGCATATTAACACTGTCAACTACTGAACAAGGTGTAAATAGGAACAACAAACATAGTTTGAAATGTCTATAGCGAATGCCAGAAACCTAAGAAATAAGATGGGATAGTAGAACATATTGCACTAAATGAGAAATTAGATTGGTGGAAGGAGGATAACCAGTGGGACACTGTCATACCAAGGTACAAATTATATCGTCGTGATGGGGTGGATCGAATTGGTGGAGGGGTAGCTTTGTATGTTAAGGAGGGCCTTGAATCAAATAGATTGAAAATTCTGCAGGAAACAAAACACATCTTGGAATCCCTATGGGTTGAAATGCCATGTGTAAAGGGGGAAAGGATAGTGATAGGAGTGTACTACCGTCTGTCTGGCCAGGATGAACAGACAGATGCAGAAATGTTATCGGGAATTAGGGAGGCTAACAAACTGGGGAACACACTACCACTCTGTATCTGTCATACCGGAATTGGCGATCACCATCACGGTACTATGTAAGCCACATTGAGCCTGCAAATAGGTGGGAAAATGTGGGATACAAATGCAACATAAATAAAAATAAAAGAATGTGTCCCAAATAAAGAGGGATCTAAACCAACAAATACTAAATCAGATTTCAAGACTGCTGCAAACTGAAAATGAGTTAAAGGAGTACTGTCTTTATTAATAATCAACCAAAGTAATCCACCTTCTGGAGGTATTTGGAAATAATGCCTCGCCAACTGCACCAGGCAAGAGACCAACTGGGGAGACTGATGTAAGTACAACCAAGTACCCTGCCCCATTTTGAGTGTCTAATGTACAAATACAATTTATCCTTTTTTTTTTTTTTTTTTAAATAATCACATCCCTCAGTAATAACCAATTTCTCTTTTTCAGTTTTTGATGGAGTGATTAACTCACCTTCATAGCACCACAAAACACCAAAGAAAAAGCCAATTGAAAAAGCCTTATTTCAAAAGTAGAACAAATAGAAGATAAAGCATCCAAAAGTTCTACCAAATTTCTCATTAAGTTACACACCAAAAATGAACTGGTAGGTTCATCAAGGAGTAAAATGCCAATCCTGCTACAGACTGGGTTAACACACCAAAAGGCCACTTTGCTTTTCGCAAAAATAATAAAATCAACCAGTACTTTTCTTGAACGACAGCCACGAGTCACTGTAAAATATGTATTCTTACAACTATGACTAAGCTGTGGGCTGCTACATGGAATATGAAAACCATAGAAAAACCCAGTCCATAATAGTTGAGCTTCATCTACCTTAGGATAAATTAACAACCAGGGATGCATGGTGACTACATTAATGGGAGAGGGAGCCTTGACCCTGCACACCAGAGGCAGTTGGCCATAATTATTGCACCAACTGCACTCTTCCCATGACCCAAAACAGCAGATTGCAGAATGTGCTCCATTGCATGTCAGTGTAAAGTTCAAATATGCAAATATTGTACAGACTAGTCATGAAAAATAAACTTCATAAAATTCAAATGTCACAGGCACTTATCTATATGGTAGTGTTTTCCATAGAAGGTGCTGAAAAAAGGATTTATGTATGCATCTGTACCTACCAGAATGTACCAATGATGCCATCTTGTGCCCAGAATGAGCAACTCCATCACATCTGTGTAATGAGAGCCATAGCAACTGAACTCTCAGCAAAACATACTGGACCCATTCAGATAGTGCTAAAAGCAATGCAAAGTCAATCGTTTGCATAGATCCATTAGTCTAGTTTAGAAATAGACCCCTCCAGTAAACTGTGATAGCTAGTGAGTATTATCTGCCTAAAAGGTTGCTGCAACTCACAGTAGAAACAGCAGGTAAAAATACTATTGAAACATTTCAATCCTGTTGAATTTTCTATTCTATTGCTTATATTCTGCCAATTTCCATTTTGGATTCAAGGCAGATTACATCACGAGATCTTCATTCTAATGAAGAGAGGGTACAATATAAATCAGGGACGGAGCTACAGGTGGGCCTGGGTGGGCCCAGGCTCACCCACAGACCTTCCAAGTCTCCCGCATTGACCAGGAGACTCCCGCTTTGGCGGGTCATCTCCCGTACTTGAGGCACTGAGTCTGCTGCACTCCTCCAGCATCTTTCCCTTCCCGCCGCAACTCCCCCCCCCCCCCCCCCCCCCGGACTGGCATTCCCTCTTTTCTTTCTTCCCTCCCTCAACCCTCTTCCCCTGAGTGCTACCTTTGTTTCAAAACTTGCTGGGCAGTAGCAGCGATTCCTCTCGCCAACCCGACATTCTCTCTCTACTGCAGTGGCCCGCCCTCTCTGAGGTAACTTCCTGTTTCCTCTGGGGCGTGCTGCGCAGGAGAGAGAAGATGTTGGCCGGCTGGCCTGTACATTGCTGCTGCCGCTGGCGGCAAGTCTTGAAAATTAAAGGTAGGCTCGAGGGAAGAAGGCTGAGTGACGAAGATGGGAAAAATAACAATTGAATATCACTAAAACAGCTTAAAAAGTTATTGCAGCTGGTAGAGAAACAGAAAGTTATAAACTGTACTTTGTGCTCATTTTTCTACACTGTTCTATGCAATACAGATTGCCAAATTTCAGTGAGGGGATCTTTTTAGTGCATGCTAATGATTAGCGCACGCTAAATGCTAGAGACATAAGTACATAAGTATTGCCATACTGGGAAAGACCAAAGGTCAATCAAGCCCAGCATCCTGTTTCCAACAGTGGCCAATCCAGAAATATAGAACTATAAGGGCGTCTCTAACATTTAGCGGGTGCTTAGCATGCACTAAACATGCTAGAGTGCCTTGGTAAAAAGACCCCTGATGTATTTTAATATGTTTTAGAAGATGTTTTTGTTTTGATGTTGTATAATACTATTATTGTTGGGTGTTTTTTTTTAAACTATGGTTTGTCTGATTTGGCATTACATATGTAAGATTATTCTCCGCCTAGAATTATGAACATAGTGTGGAATATAAAATCTTGTGAAAAAAATCAGCATAGCTATATTGCCGCACGCTAAACGATTAGTGTGTGAGCCCCTATCGCCTACATATTTGGTGGTGCGTTAATCTGTTTTAACGGCCATGCACTAATGGCAAAATTAGAGCATGAAAAAACTATTGTGAAGAGTCCAGTAAATCTGTATGGCAATATATACTTTCTTATACACTGTTTTACAATATTGAAATTTCTTGTAAAAAACGAGGAAAAGACCTCAAAACACCCTAACGCTTACTTTAATTTTCGGCAGCTTCTAACCACTGTTTGGTAGAAGCACCCCTTAGGACCCTGTTTACTAAGGTGCATTGGTGTTTTTAGTGTGCCTACACTTAGCGTGTACGCTATGTAGGCACCTATAGGGATATTGTAGGCACATTCATGGTTAATGTGTGTTAAAAATGTTAACGTGCCTATAACACTGCTTAGTAAACAGAGCCCTTAGTTTGTTGTGGACGGACACACTAGGTAGGCCTGGCCATATCGCCTTTATCTGCTGTCATGTTTGAAAACCACAGTCTAGGTCAATTTTTTATGTTTGCTACAAGAAATCTTTGTTTTCACTGGAGCTGCAATGTTTGGGTCAACTCATATTTCCCTGGGTCCTTTAAACGGAAATCGGCAGAGGTATACCCTGCTCACCAACAAATATTAAGAGCAAAAAGAAAGCAGGGAAATGTCTAAAAGCTCCTACCACTTTTCCATATTCCTTATAGCATTTTCCAGCTGTCTTACTCCTTGCACACTGAATTGGTGTATCTGTATTGTCACTATTAAAAAGCAGAGTCTTCAGATCTTACACGGAGTTAAAGGGAAGGGAAATGGGACTTGATATACCGCCTTTCTGAGGTTTTTGCAATTACATTCAAAGCCGTTTACATATATTCAAGTATTTATTTTGTACCGGGGCAATGGAGGGTTAAGTGACTTGCCCAGAGTCACAAGGAGCTGCAGTGGGAATCGAACTCAGTTCCCCAGGATCAATGTCCACTGCACTAACCACTAGGCTACTCCTTCACTGCGCAGACTCTGGAAATCTGAGTAAGCTCAGGGCTGAAATCAGCAAAAAAAAAAAAGTAGCTGTGCTTTAGATCAGTGTTTCCCAAGTCTAGTCCTGGAGTACCCCTTGCCAGTCAGGTTTTCAGGATATCCAAAATGAATATGCATGGATTTCATTTTTTGCATACACTACCTCCATATATGCAAATCTCTTCATGCATATTCATTGTGGATATCCTGAAAACCTGACTGGCAAGGGGTACTCCCCGCTCCTCCCGTTTTCTATTTCTGTTGATGGCTCTCTCATTCTCCCTGTCTCCTCAGCTCGAAACCTTGGGGTCATCTTTGACTCTTCTCTCTCCTTCTCTGCTCATATCCAGCAGATTGCCAAGATCTGTCATTTCTTTCTTTACAACATCCGTAAAATCCGCCCATTTCTTTCCGAGCATTCTACCAAAACCCTCATCCACACCCTTGTCACCTCTCGTTTAGACTACTGCAATCTGCTTCTTGCTGGCCTCCCACTTAGTCACCTCTCCAGTCGGTTCAAAACTCTGCTGCCCATCTCGTCTTCCGCCAGGGTCGCTTTACTCATACTACCCCTCTCCTCAAGACCATTCACTGGCTCCCTATCCGTTTTCGCATCCTGTTCAAACTTCTTCTACTAACCTATAAATGTACTCACTCTGCTGCTCCCCAGTATCTCTCCACACTCGTCCTTCCCTACACCCCTTCCCGTGCACTCCGCTCCATGGATAAATCCTTATCTGTTCCCTTCTCCACTACTGCCAACTCCAGACTTCGCGCCTTCTGTCTCGCTGCACCCTACGCCTGGAATAAACTTCCTGAGCCCCTACGCCTTGCCCCATCCTTGGCCACCTTTAAATCTAGACTGAAAGCCCACCTCTTTAACATTGCTTTTGACTCGTAACCACTTGTAACCACTCGCCTCCACCTACCCTCCTCTCTTCCTTCCCGTTCACATTAATTGATTTGATTTGCTTACTTTATTTATTTTTTGTCTATTAGATTGTAAGCTCTTTGAGCAGGGAGTCTTTCTTCTATGTTTGTGCAGCGCTGCGTACGCCTTGTAGCGCTATAGAAATGCTAAATAGTAGTAGTAGTAGTACTCTAGGCCCGGACTTGGGAAACACTGGTTTAGATAATCTAAACTTGGACTAAAAAACTAGTGCATGAGTTGAAACAGGAAAACTACATCAGACTTAGTTTATACCTTGCTCTGCCAGTATCTCAAGTGAAGTAGAATTATATACTTTTGAGAAATAAAGGCATTTAAAGAACAATGGATTCCAAACTCTCACCTACATGGAAAACCAGAATGATGAAAACAGCAGCAGCTATCTAAAAATCTGCAGGTAAACTAGCCCTTTCAAACAGGGGTGCAAACAGAGCATTTGCCCTGGATCCCCCATGCTGGAGGCCCTCTGAAAACTGGGCAGGGCAGTATTACCATCATCATACTACAGTCAAATTAACACAATGCATATAAAAACAAATCCAGTTCTTAAGATGGATAGCATTTGCCCTTAGTCTTCTTGTGCTGAAAAAAGCAGCCTCCTTGGAAACATAGAAAAAAACATCTAGAAACCAAATGTCTGTTTTTTTAGAATGGATTCATCAACATCTTCATTGTTTATACACCACAGGTGAGCCTATCCAGAACCAGATGATGGTCTGGGTGTTCAATCCTGCCCACAATCTTTGACCAGTTAGGAATACTGCTGTTATAACACTTAGTAGTCAGCCAAAGCAAGGCTACCAGTGTTTTCCTTCTGCTTTCCTATGGGTATATCCTATGTGCTAAAAAGCAGACACAATAGTCCTTGACTAGAGAACTTCTTACTGTGTCATCCACGTTGAACCTTTGGGATAATTACGGAATAGGAAAACCAAAATAGAATAGAATAGGTTGTGCGTGATGGTTCACTGTAGCAAAATGAGCAAACTGTACTAAATATTATTTGTTGGTGAACAGATCTTGAAAAACAAGGTTCTAAAACGTGCAAAATATAAAAACATGATCTCCCACATATGCATGAGCTGGGATTCCCCATAGAAAATAGTCATACAAAAGACATCACTAGTTATGTACTAAAATAAGAGTATTTACTTAAAAATGATACATTGGACATAATCTGTGTACAGAACAAAGCAAATTTATGGTCAACTTAATAAGGCACCTTTTAAATCAGATGCAGTACAAAATACATTTAGTGTTTTACATTTTCAAAAGGACAGTCTAAATTTCTGGCATACTGTATATAAACACAAGAATGACAGCTTACTGATGTTCTACCCTTCTGTTCTTTTGTCCATTTACAATTAGACTACATTACCTACAGTACATTATTATTCTCTGTACACATTACATTATGCTTTATCATGGCTGTCATATCATTAGACAAACTGAAACTAGATCCAGGCTCCAAGTCTGCACACAAGGGGTAAAACAAGAGGAGGCCAGAATAACAATTAATATTAGGGGGAATGATGATTTTTTTTTCTCTTTATTGTAAGTCTGATAAGAGAGGGCTACTTTACTCTGACTCTATATAGCATGATGTGCATTTTCAGAAAAAGTAAAATAGTATTAAGCTTTAAAGCAATCAATAATTAGAACTGAGCAGGACATTTCGGATCTTTACCCCTACACATTACCAGAACTAGCTTCTGTTTCAGCAAACCATTTCCTCTTCAGAATTAGTTGGGTGGGTAAATCATGGGATCATGAGGTAGCACATTACTGCCAGTACCTACATTATTAAGTAATCCAATCAATCAATCATTAAAACAAGCAAAGCTATTCAGTATCAATATTCCTGGAAGACAATGCATTCTAAAGGAAGCATGTATATGAAGTGCTGAAACCACTACTTACTAATAAGCCAGTATCAGTACCTTCAACTGAAGTTAATCAGAAATCTGCTGAAATTGTTCACCTCACTAAGGAGGGCTGATGCAGCAAAATGCAGTAGGCTTTGCACATACATTAGCTTGGTTTGTGCAGAACTTTGTATGTGCCTTATAGTTCTGCGCATGAGCTAAGTGTGTGTGCAAAGCATCAGGTAGACATCAGTGCACAACACATGTAAATCTATGCTACTAATGCTATTAGCTTTCTGCACAGATGCAGAGAAGTGTGCAGAAGGCCGACTGCAATGCCAGGGCTTTAACGCAAAGTCTCCAGAGGAGTAAAGGTTAACTGGTTCTTCTTTGGTAGCATTGGTGGAGATTTCATACCTGCTTTTTCCCTTTACTGCTATCGTCAGGACCCACAATTTTTTTCCTGGCTTTGATGAGGAGAGCATGGGATGAAAAAAAGGAGAGAGCTGAGGGTAGATGTGCTGAACAAAAGAGTAAAGTCCTGAACTGTTTTCAAATGGGTATAAACACTCATCAGACTGCATGTGATTATATCCACACATATGATAGAATGTTATTCCGTGCATAAATATTGATATTTTATGCATAGAATACAGTCCTGGCACATGCACAGATGTACAGTATGAGAATGCAATTCAATAAGTGCTGATAATAATTTTGTGCACAAGACATAGTTGCCACTAGTGCAGACCCATGTGTGCATGCATTCAGTGTGCTCTCTCATATTAGTACACACTTTTTACACGCAACTTATCTGCATGCTATTTGGTTACAACACTGGGGAGCAAAATGTTTGCTTTAGGAAACTGTACAAAATCTGCTTTATCACCATTATAATGCAGCACTAAAACCCTAGGCTAAGTTACTGTACTTGATCTTAAAAATGAAAGAATCATGTTATGATTAAAATACACGTGGAAGAGAAATAACCATGGAGAAAACAAGCTGGATCCTCAACCAGCTCAACACAGAAAGTTTTAGGCACGGGGACACTGCTAACTGAACATTGCAAGTAGATCTGTTGCTATAAAACTGAAATGCTCAGCTCCCAATTATTGTTTCCCAGCTCTCTCTTGGATGCACACCAGCCAACCTAGTTTTTAGGATATCTACAATGAATATGCATGAAGTAGACTTGCATGCAATGGATGCAATATATGCAAATCTCATGCATATTCATGAAAATCTGGCTGGGTGCACCCCAAGGATTGGATTGAGAACCACTACTCTAGCAGAATTAATTGAACAGCCATGGTAATCAACTTTAATAACCAAGTCGACGACGAATCAAAAATTTGAGAACTACAAAAATAAGTATGCCATGTGATATTCTATGAATAACACTTTGGAATATTAACATTTTTCAGTTTCACGTGTTGGCAGCCCGATGCTCTGGGCCGCAAGAGTAGCACTGCTTGCAGGGTGGCTCGCAAGTAGCATTATTCATTTATCATGGTAATCAGCAACCTATGAGACTGTTATACCACAGGTTTCTGACTACTGCGGTAAATCTGACCTCAGACTGACTGACCTCAGAACTTCTGTGTCTTGCATGTTTCACTTAATAGTAGCTGGTTTGATAATATTTTCCTTAACCATTCTCATTTAAGAAGAGAGCAGATTTTTCTCTCTTAAATTTCTTGGGTGCTAAGACATTTAACAACTGTTAACCTCTGAGCCAATCAGCGCCAACAATTGGGTGCTAATAATCAATTATTGATGTTAATTAGAACATTTTGGATTTGCATGCACATCTTGCTAGGCACTATTCTATAACGGTCCGTGCGCAAATTTTAAATTGCGTAACTCAAAAGGAGCGTGGCCACGGGAGGGGCACGGACAGGTCAGGGGCACTGTTCCCTCTAGGCTGAGCATCAGCCCTCCAACTATGGTCCTGCCAGTGGGGAGTGCTGTTTTGTTATCACATTTTCAATAGCGAGGGACAGGCAAGCTCTGTAGGATCCAGGGAAACTGCCATTCCCTTGCAATTGAAAATGCAATATTGAAGCACCGCACCCCACTGACAGTAATGCAGTTGAAGGACTCCTGCTCAGCTTAGAGCGAACAGTGGTCAGGGGCGTTCAGGTTTCAGTTGGTGTAAATCCTTGCACCCAAAGTCTGGCAAGGAAATTGGCTTTAAGCACTATTCTATAGAGGCCACACAGCTTAGAGCTCCATTTACAGAATAGTGCTCTGTGCAGATGTTTTTCAGAACATCAGACCATTTACTGAAAAAAAAAGCACTCTAGACTTGTCTTGCAACCTACAAACAAAAGTTAACTGAGCAAAATATTCACAGCTAGAAAAGCTGCTGAATCCACATGGCACATTTAAAAGAAAGAAAAAAACCATAAGAACGGGGCAGCCACATAGATCCTTCAACCATGAACTCAGGGCAAAATCACATCAGAACAATGCAAGCAATTTCCCAGACTGCAAAATGTTAAACGCCCATGGGGTTTTATGAATATGTCACAGAATTTGTGTCCACAGTGATACTTTTCAGTTTATCATATTAATTTTTTAAATATATACAAACAGTTTTGGCTGATTGCATATGGCTCCTAAGGCATCTGAATTATAATTATTACATTTGGCTTTTGAGACAACCCTACTCACAGAGGTTTAACACTTTCTGGCACAGAAAGCCAAGTAAACACTATGGAGACACCCTTTAGCAACAGCCACTGCACTCCAGCAGGAATGCAAGACTGAAAACCTTGGTTTCACAATGGAATTATTGTCCGTCGTCAGTCCTACTTCAAGAACTGAATGGAAAAATAAACACAAACAGCACATTTTGTATTCTGGCACTGCATAGGAGTTGTCATTTATCTTTTAAACCTCCTGCTCAGGCTGGCCAAGAAAGAGGTGTTGCCTGTGGCATAGCATACTTTTCAAGGTTCCTCAAACCCCACCTATTCCCTGAACTCTAGCACCTCTAGTCTTTCTAACCCCATATGATTAAGTGCCTGTGTACCCAGCCACTGGGACCTCTGTGCGTGTGTGTTGGAGGGTCTGTGCATCTAGCCCACAGTGTGGGGTGTCCAATATTCTATTCACCATGGAAATGACAGAGTTATAATATAAATAATAAAATATTATATGATTCAACATACACAACTTTATTGTATTTGCCTGCTGAAACGGCAATTTTTCTCTTTCTTTATCCTTATAATTGAAATATCTCCAAATGAATTTTTTTTCTCACAGTAGCTGAAATTGGAGCTTATTTTTAAGGTTGCCCTATCATTGTGCAAATTATTTCTATTAGCTTGCACAAATAAGCATCCACTTCACCCTGCCTGCATGGCAATTCATTTTTTTGTCTCTACAAAACTGTCAAACATGACATTCCTGATAGCTTTGACCTTAGAAACAGACTATGTGTTGTTTTTGGAAATGAGCACCAAAAGTTTTGTTTAAACTAAATCCCTTATTTTTGTCTAACTGTGGCACAATGTAGCGAAGTTACTGACCACTGGTGTTCTCCGAGGACAGCAGGTCAAGTGTTCTCTCACATGTGGACGACATCATCCAATGGAGCCCAGTGCAGACACCAACTAACAAGTAGATATTACTAGAAATTTCTACCAGTGCCCACTGTGCATGTGCCTTCCCACCCGATGCACAAGCGTGGGTTCCTGAATCATTTAAATGTGGCTAAATCAATACAACTCCAAGGGGAAGTCAGAGGGTATGTAAGAATACTTGGACTGCTGTCCTCAGAGGACACCAGCTACAGGTAACTCCACTTCTCCGAGAACAAGCAGGTCGTACGTATTCTCACATGTGGGAATCCCTAGCTACCAGGCTCACCGAAAACAATAATGTTAGGACAATAGGAATTTGAAACAGCGAGACCTCCAAGCTAATTAACCTGAAATTATTTATATACTAGTTGGGAAGGTGCAGCCTGAAACAGAAATCTGTGAACTAAGTGACCACCACCAGAAACACAACTTTCCAGGTCAAATACTTCAGCACACAGGAGTCAAGAGACTTGAAAGGAAACTTTCCATCAGCTGGTGAGAACAATGTTGAGATCCCATGACACGGTGGGAGGTTTGATGCAGGGCTTTGTCAATATCAAACCTCTCATAAACCAAACTAGAGGCTGTACAGAGATGCTTACCTCCTCCACAGAGATAAGCACTAATTGCACAGAGATGAATCCTTACAGAGTTAGTTTTCAAACCAGACTCATGAGAGGTGCAGCGGGTATTTAAGCAGTTTTTGTGTAGGACAAGCAAGAGGATCTAGGGCCTGACCCTCACACCAGACAGCAAACCTCCTCCACCGCTGTGAGAGCCAGAGACTGGAGGTTGGGATGCAGAAGGGATCCCTCATGCTACTTGACGAGGGTCAGAAAACATTACAATCTCCACAGTTCTACAGAGGACAACTCCAAAACAGGAGAAAACCAGATCAACCTGAGGCAATAAGGATCATAGCTCCTGGCCTTGCTTGAGTTTTTTTTATTTTAGTTATATTTGTACCCCGCGCTTTCCCACTCATGGCAGGCTCAATGCGGCTTACATATACAGGTACTTATTTCTACCTGGGGCAATGGAGGGTTAAGTGACTTGCCGAGAGTCACAAGGAGCTGCCTGTGCCTAAAGTGGGAATCAAACTCAGTTCCTCAGTTCCCCAGGACCAGAGTCCACCACCCTAACCACTAGGCCACTCCTCCACTCAATTAAGTTTCAATTAAGTCTTCTCTATGAGAGGTATCGGAGGATACACATACAGAAGACCATTCCCCCAATGAAAGAGAAAGGCATCCAACGCTCGTCTGCCACGTGGATCTGAGCCTAGAACAGAACTGGGGGAACTTGTAGAGATGAGTAGCAAAAAGATCCATCGAAGGTGTGCCCCATGCTTGGAAGATCTTGCGGGCTATGCCCATGTTCAGAGTCCACTTATGTGGCTGCAAAACCCTGCTCAGTCTGTCTGCCAGGCTGTTGTCCTTTCCTACCAGGTACGAGGCTTGGAGAACCAGTCCATGAAGGACGGTCCACTGCCTCATCCCTAATGCTTCCTGACACAAGGAATAGGATCCTTAACCCCCTGCTTGTTCACATAGAACACTGCAACCTGGCTGTTTGTTTGAATGAGAATAATTTGGCTCTGTAGCCAACTTCTACAAATGACCCTCAGCTTGAGGAAAATGATATGGTCATCTGTTTCCTGAGCAGACCATGTTCCCTGGGTGTGAAGCCCATCTAAAGGAGCTCCCCATCTCAAATTGGATGTATCTGTTAATACCTTCTGAGGAGGTGGAATTTGGAAAGGTAGTCCCACAGTCAAATTTGACTGAATTGTCCACCAGAGAAGAAACCTGACTCAATTCTGGGAGGATCTGGATGATATTCACTAGATTCCAG
Organism: Microcaecilia unicolor; assembly: GCF_901765095.1. Classification (NCBI taxonomy): domain Eukaryota; kingdom Metazoa; phylum Chordata; class Amphibia; order Gymnophiona; family Siphonopidae; genus Microcaecilia; species Microcaecilia unicolor. Next base: position 136,386,316 of record NC_044035.1, read on the forward strand.
GCTGCCTGTGACCACTGGGAAACTAGGGTGCACTGGGCCTCTCTCAAATGGATATGTGCCATAGGCGTGACATGCACTGTGGAGGCCATGGGCCCCAATCTCAACATTTGCCAAGCTGTGACCTGATTGCTGCTTTTGACCTGAGAGACCTTGGCTCTCGCTTGGGGAAGGGAATGGCCTGCAACGTATCAACCAGGGCTCCTATATACTCTAATCATTGAACTGGAAGGTGGGACGGGGTAATGTATTACGAACTCTAGCAGCTCCAACACCTAAACGGGATGGCGGAAGCCATCTCCTTCACAAAACAAGTGAGAGACTCTCAGGTGGAGATTTATGTCTCTCTTGACGAGGACAGTGATCAGAAGGGACCCTATAAGACAACTCCTTTGAGAAGTAATGAAAGTCTTCTTCTGAGTCCCATGAGCAGTCCCAATCAGACTCCTCACCACACTCAGACTGAACAGAGCAAGTCTGTGCCTGCCCTGACTGAATGGAAAGACGTCCATGCCCAAAGAGCACCAGGTACAGCCCCACCCTTAGACTCCTGGGAAGCTTCCTCCCCTGACGTCAAGAGCAATACTGCATGGGTCGATGTTGACATCCTTCGGGGTACAGTCATCGAGGACTGTGCCACATAGTAGGAGCCTCAGGAAGGAGCGGAGGAGAGCTGCAGTTGGTGCAAGTGCTCTGGATGCCTAAGTGGAATGCAACTGCAGCTTCTGTGTCAGCAACTCCCTGAGCATGGCTCAGTATTGAAGGAAGTCATCGGCAAAGGTGGGGGAGCTAGGGCAGACACAGCCTGAGACAGCGCCGGTGCCACACTAGAAGTGGGAACTAGGCTGCCCAAAGACTGGAACTGGCACCTCTACCAAAGAGGGAGAATGCTCCTCCCGGTGCTGGCATTTCTCGGGTACTGGTGATGACACCCTGGTGCTCCCGGCATCGCAGTCCTATGGTGCCGACAAGGACGCTGTCGAACCTGTATGTGTCCTCGGTGCTGAAGTCTGGCCAGCCATCGAGGTTGATGCTTCTAGTGTTGATGTTAATGGACCGAGGAGCCAAAATGTTTCTCCTGTTGTGCCCTCTACTACATTTTCAAACAGAAAGAACAAGAGTTAGGCTCATGATTAGGCCCAAGGCACCTGATGCACCAAGAGCTCGGGTACATCACAGAAATCACCCGACTACATTGGGCGCAGCTCTTGAAGCCACTGGAGGTCTTTTTAGAGATCAAAAAAAGAATAGCGGCCAAATTAAACTCAATTGTAAACTGTAAAAATTGAGGTCGCGGCTCCAGTCTAAGCTGTTCTATCAACTCGCAAAACAGAAAGTAAACTTGGAACAACCGAAAACAGTAAAAACAAAAATGCAATAAAGTAAATTGAAAATTAAGGAAATAACATTGAAAGGGACAAAAATACCCGCACAGGAAGGCAATGCAATAGTATACACAAACAAATGCACTGAGACGAGAAAACGAAGATGTGTTCTCTCCACTTCATGTAAAAACGAAGACTGAGAGACCCACGTTCACTCGTCGGGTGGGATGGCACTGATGTATGCATGGTGGGACACTGCTAGAAATTTTTACTAACATCTACTCGCTAGTCAGCATCTACACCGGGTTCCATCAGATGACATCATCCACATGTGAGAATATGTATGGCCTGCTTGTCCTCATAGAAACATTTTATCAGCATGTGCTGTGTTGAAAGAAAAATATATGAGAAATATCCCATGAATAGCTCAGGTAAACATTTGAGAAAACATGTAAATAATGCTTGGAAAACATAATTGCAAAAACACAGAGATAATGTTCCAGGGAAAACTTCTCTCAGTAGAATGTACATTACTGGGGCAATTCTATAAAGGAAGGTGGAACTTAGGCACTAAGCTAGAATTCTATAACAGCAAATTTGTGCACCTACAAGCTGAGGCTCAAAGGTATACGGTAACAAAATTGCTGTAGCATGCTCACACTAATGAGCATGCAAATTAATTTCATGTTAAAATCGCAGCATTAATTAGCTGCTCATTACTCTACGCTAATTTTCCTGTCAGTGCCTGAGCACTGATTGGCCAAGCATCGCACTCTCCCCCCAAAACATTGGACCAACCCCCCTCCATCCTTTAAAAACAAAATTCCCTGGTGGTCCAGTGGACCTCTCCTGGCTTCCTCAAAGAAGGCCCTGGTGGACCAGTGGATCCCCTCCCCCCTAACATAGAAAAAAAGCCCTAGAGGTCCAGTGGGACCCCTGGCCAGGCCAGGCTCCCCCCCCCCCCTAAATCAGTCCTAGTGGCCTAGCGGTGCCCCCCCCCCCCCCCAATTCATACCTCCGAAAAAGGCAGGATGTCTGCTCTGGGCACAATCATTAAAATAGTATTGCCCCACCGGGTGCATCCTGAGATGCACTGGGGGGGGGGGGGGGGGGGGTCCAACTACCTGAATGGTATTTAGTCCTGCCCAGTGAATCCCAGAATGCCCTGGGCAATGCAGTCATCAAAATGGTGGCACCTAGAGCAGGACGGATTAGGCATCCCTCCTGCCTCCTATCAAAAGTATGAAGGAGTCTGGGGGGGGGAAGGGGTGGCCACCAGAGTTGACTTGGGATGGGGAGCCCAGGCCAGTTCAGGGGTCCCACTGTACCACCAGGGTTTTTTCTAAGCTTAGGAGTCAGGGGTCCACTAGACCACCAGGGCCTTTTGTGAGAGGGCCAAGAGGATCCTCCAGACCACAAAGAATTTTTGTTAGTTTGGTGAGGGTAGAGGGGGGCAGGCTGATGCTTGGGAGTGGGTGGGGATGGTGGTGCAGCACAGCAGCATTGTTGAGGTGGTCAGTTTGGTGTGAGAGAAGAGGTGCTGTTTGAAATCTCTTCTCTCAACCAACCCTTCTAACAATGCCCTGGACCTAGCATGATTTTTTCTGGGGCTAAACATGCCCGAGAGATTGTTTTTATTTTTTTTTTATAGAATTCATGCAGGGTACTAAATGACCACATTCAAATGCGATTTGTGCTGAAACCATTAGAGCACTCGGGGTACACTAAAGCGAGTGTTAGTGTGGCACTGATCACCTTTAGCACTGGCATTAGGTTTTGAGCTTCGGCCAGCTAATGCATTATAGAATACTAGAATAAGTCAGCAATTAGGTGTCACCACTTATGCCTGCTCTAAGACAGGTGTAAACATGAGCACCTAATGCAGCAGTTAGGTACCTGACAGTATTCAATAAAGTACGCACTGAAATAGAATACCAGAATCTTCCCTGTGCCCCTCCCATGTGAACACCCCCTTTGCAGTTATGAGCTAAAACAAGATGCCCAGATATAGAACAGCACTTAAGTGCACTTATGCACCTAACTGCCTTTTCCCTTCATTTTGAGGCTTAATTACTATTACCTTCCATTTTAATGCCAAACATTAGTCACCTAATTGGTGCCTAACTTTTGGTGCAATATTTAGAATTACCCCCTATATGTTATGTTTTTGTCAATTACACCCTATAAAACATGATAGAGAATAAATACTTCAACTCTTACTTGACCCTTTTCCTACTCATGAAACAGAAGCCTAAAAGTTTTTTAAAATGTGTTACTGGGTATTGCTGTAGTTATTTACCTAGATACCACAAGAAAATACACAGGTATAACTGAGGGAAAGACACTTAATGCAACAAATACATAATAGCCAATGTGCTTTGGAAACGGAATTTGCATTTTCAATTTAATTCAGATTAAAAACTTGTAAAGAATTTCTTCTGATGGTTTTCTTTATCTTGTCACTTCAGTCTTGGATTATGACTGGCGTGTGTTTCTTTGGTAAAGTTTGGGTCAGACTTAAGTTGATGAAGTCTCACTAAAAGCTATTCTACCATGGCCAAGGTTCCCTGAGGCTTTTCCTCATAGTAAATGTATTGTGCTCAGCCAAACTGTCTGGAGGTTACAAAATACTTTCTATATTATTTGCTTAGCAGGCAGGTGGGAGGAGGAGGAGGGTTTGTTACACATGAATATTACCTGAACAGAGGGATGATGCCAGTAAATTAAACAAAATCACACATAAGATACCATTTCCTTTTTGAAACTGATTCACAACATGCATAATGGTACACATCTAGAGGCGGGAGCAGACTGACCAAAACAGGTCAATGTTCGATAGCCCACAACAGGAGGGGGCCTCATTTTTTCCCAGCTTCCATCTAGTTTAACCACTTTTGACAGGTGACTAGGGGCCCATGACCCTTATTGCCCGGGGCCTAGATCACTGCCAGTCTGCTCCTGGCTAGAGGCATTTAAAATGATACCAAATTCTTGCCTACAATGACTTTTCAAGGGGTTTTATTTCCAAAACAGCTCTATAAGCTTCTAGGAGAACTTTTAATATGTTTTTTTAAATCTCTTTCTAAAATGTGATTACATTAGAATATGAAAGTTGCTGACATTTGACACTGACCATATTGCAGGAATAAGATAGCCCATCCTGCAGCATTAAGATTAACTCAAACGGTTGAGCTTAAAACGCAAAGAGCGCTAAAACACTGGCAACAACACAGTGATCACATACCTTAAGAGATTTTTCAAAAATTCTTCTCTTGCTATCCCAGAAAATCAGAGAGAAATATGTAGACCTAAAGAAGAAGTCCTAAGACCTACACAATCCCCACAGGCATGACTGTGCACAAGCAAAGAAAGAACAGATGTCTGGGGAAATGTATTTCTCTTTTAACAAACCAAACGACTTGTAATGTATTGCCTATATGTAATCGCAAATTATTTCTCATCTGGGATAATGGCAACAGAAGAAACCTGGCACGAGTAAAACCAAGAAACGCTCAAACCAAGATCTTTCTCAGGCAGCATCATAACTTTCACTGTTGTTGTATGACGTTTTGTAGGAATTGGCCTTGTCTGTAGAATTTCATCAAGTAGAAGGCAAAAAGTAAGAAAGCTTAAATCCTCCAGCTCTACAGTTGAATTTGTTTAGCTTTTCAAGGCTTTCACAGAAAGCACAACACTGTCTGGCCATAAAAATCAATGCCAGATTTCACTGGAGTCTCACTTGTGTGATACAGTCTTAATGCATAAAACAAAATAAAATGCATTGAACCAAAAAGAATAAAACTAAGGCTGTCCATGAACTTACACAGGCTCCTAAAGAGGATCAGAAGCGTCATTTTATAAAGTACTAGTAGAGTTAATAATTAGCAGCCTTTAAATGTTTTAATGTGGTGAGAAACTGAAAGAAGAGTTTCCACTACTATTTCCTCCCACTTCATCCCTTTTTCTTGACAAGTCCAAAAGTCACAATGATCAACCCAGGGTTACTCTGTCATATCTTTACATCCTGTGATTCCACCATCTTGGCAAGTGTCTTCTTGATCCTCAATGCTGTGAGCCTCGAAGCTGGATTGTGGGCCCAGCATTCTGACATTAACTTCAATATTGCTCTCAAACACTGAAAAAGAGAGAAAAATGTGGATATTCAGTAATGAAACCCCAATACATCTCTGTGACTATAATAACTGTAGTGCTGCAATGCCCCCCCCCCCCCCCCCCCCACCAAATTTCTCTTGGGGCCTATACTAGGTACTCTGGCAATATGGATATACTGAAACCACATCCCTCACTATCCCTCCAGCAAGGCTGGAAATTAACTGTGAGAAAAAGGTAAAATCCAGACATCTTCAAGGATAAATGGGTTGACGTTAACCCACAAATATAAAACAGTGATGTACTGCAAATAAGGACATCTTCAAGAAGCTTAATGTATCTCTGTAACTGGACATTGGGCTTAAAGGCAAATGTCCATCAAAAAATAAATTCACCCACCCCAGTTAGCTGCTTATTTTAATAACAACTGCTGATATCTTTTGAACATGAGGCTACAGACAGCACCTGTATCCTATGCTTCTTTACTCTTTCCAAAAATAACAGGACTAGGAGGCAAGAAATGCAGCTACAAAGTAGTAAATTTAAAACAAACCAGAGAAAATATGTCTTCACGCAACGTGTAATTAAACGCTGGAATTCGTTGCCAGATAATGTGGTAAAAGCAGTTAGCTTAGCGTGGGTTTTAAACAGGTTTGGGTAACTTCCTAAATGAAAAGTCCACAAGCCATTATTAAGATGGACTTTGGGAAAATCCACTGCTTATTTCTAGGATAAGCAGCATAAAATGTATTGTACTGTTTTAGGATCTTGCAGGATGCTGGGCTTGATGAACCTTCGGTCTGTCCAAGTATAGAAACAGATATGTATCATTAACTTGGGATAAAACTGCATTCTATCCAGTGGTTGTATTGAAAGTATCTTGGACGTATTGCTTGATTCTCTCTCATTCTCTCTATCTATCTATACCTACAGTGGTGGAAATAAGTATTTGATCCCTTGCTGATTTTGTAAGTTTGCCCACTGACAAAGACATGAGCAGCCCATAATTGAAGGGTAGGTTATTGGTAACAGTGAGAGATAGCACATCACAAATTAAATCCGGAAAATCACATTGTGGAAAGTATATGAATTTATTTGCATTCTGCAGAGGGAAATAAGTATTTAATCCCTCTGGCAAACAAGACCTAATACTTGGTGGCAAAACCCTTGTTGGCAAGCACAGCGGTCAGACGTCTTCTGTAGTTGATGATGAGGTTTGCACACATGTCAGGAGGAATTTTGGTCCACTCCTCTTTGCAGATCATCTCTAAATCATTAAGAGTTCTGGGCTGTCGCTTGGCAACTCGCAGCTTCAGCTCCCTCCATAAGTTTTCAATGGGATTAAGGTCTGGTGACTGGCTAGGCCACTCCATGACCCTAATGTGCTTCTTCCTGAGCCACTCCTTTGTTGCCTTGGCTGTATGTTTTGGGTCATTGTCGTGCTGGAAGACCCAGCCACGACCCATTTTTAAGGCCCTGGCGGAGGGAAGGAGGTTGTCACTCAGAATTGTACGGTACATGGCCCCATCCATTCTCCCATTGATGCGGTGAAGTAGTCCTGTGCCCTTAGCAGAGAAACACCCCCCAAAACATAACATTTCCACCTCCATGCTTGACAGTGGGGACGGTGTTCTTTGGGTCATAGGCAGCATTTCTCTTCCTCCAAACACGGCGAGTTGAGTTCATGCCAAAGAGCTCAATTTTTGTCTCATCTGACCACAGCACCTTCTCCCAATCACTCTCGGCATCATCCAGGTGTTCACTGGCAAACTTCAGACGGGCCGTCACATGTGCCTTCCGGAGCAGGGGGACCTTGCGGGCACTGCAGGATTGCAATCCGTTATGTCATAATGTGTTACCAATGGTTTTCGTGGTGACAGTGGTCCCAGCTGCCTTGAGATCATTGACAAGTTCCCCCCTTGTAGTTGTAGGCTGATTTCTAACCTTCCTCATGATCAAGGATACCCCACGAGGTGAGATTTTGCGTGGAGCCCCAGATCTTTGTCGATTGACAGTCATTTTGTACTTCTTCCATTTTCTTACTATGGCACCAACAGTTGTCTCCTTCTCGCCCAGCGTCTTACTGATGGTTTTGTAGCCCATTCCAGCCTTGTGCAGGTGTATGATCTTGTCCGACATCCTTAGACAGCTCCTTGCTCTTGGCCATTTTGTAGAGGTTAGAGTCTGACTGATTCACTGAGTCTGTGGACAGGTGTCTTTCATACAGGTGACCATTGCCGACAGCTGTCTGTCATGCAGGTAACGAGTTGATTTGGAGCATCTACCTGGTCTGTAGGGGCCAGATCTCTTACTGGTTGGTGGGGGATCAAATACTTATTTCCCTCTGCAGAATGCAAATAAATTCATATACTTTCCACAATGTGATTTTCCGGATTTAATTTGTGATGTGCTATCTCTCACTGTTACCAATAACCTACCCTTCAATTATGGGCTGCTCATGTCTTTGTCAGTGGGCAAACTTACAAAATCAGCAAGGGATCAAATACTTATTTCCACCACTGTATATATATATATATTTTTTTTTTTTTAATCCTTCACTATTTGTTCTCATGTAGAAAGTCAATATCAGCATTACCTAAACAGAACAATTTAAGAAACTGAATCATCCCTGTATTAACATTAAAAATGTCACCCGGGACCAGGTGCAAATGAACTATTCTCCACCCCTTATCTCCTGCCATCAATTTAATTTATGTCTATACTTAGGAGTAAAATATTCAGCAGGTATCAGTCAGCATTTTTATGGCTGCCACCAGCATTACTTCTGGATATTCAATGCCAGGCCTTGTCCAGGCACTGGCACAGAATATCTGAGGTTATACAGCCAGCTATCTCTTTCTAGTTAATCACAGTATTCAGGACTTAACTGGTTAAATGTCACTGAATATCAGCAGATAGCTCTGAACAAATGATTTAACTGGCCAGGAGCCTCTCCTGGCCGGTTAAATCACTTTGAATATTGACCTGTCAATGTTATTGTTTCTTGCATATATTTTCTATGCAAACCACAAAGTATTCAAAGTCATATGGAACATTTTCAAACTAATCGATAAAAATTTTAATGCTAGAAAGCCAGACATGGTAGCAGTGGAGAAAACAAAAACAGAATTTCTAGCAGAAACATCCGTATTATGTTCAAAGCAGGCCTCAACAAATTTTCATTAAATCTAGGAGCCAGCAGCTGAGACCTCTCTAGCTTCTCCTTCCTCATTACTCCAACATTGTTCCCAGTGAATTTTGTATTTTAAAGAGGGGGGTGGGGGAGGGGATGGACATCAGCAGTAGCTCTTTACTTTAAGTTCTTTTCCTATTCTATGCCCCTGGGCAAAGAAACTTTAGTAAATTAGTACCATAAGGTGCCTTTGCAAATCACTGGCAGAAATCAGCAGTCTCCCTTCCCAAAGCATGCTGTCAGCTGTGTGACACAGTAACGCCTTGATAGGTGAAGCAAAGATGCAATTGCCTCTTTGTTTCACATATCACCATGGCCTGGGTCCTCATCTCTATCTGTGTCTCTCATATGCACTTCCCTCCCCCCCCCCCCCCAACCTTCACCCTGTCTCTCTCATGCCCAACTCCAGCCTTCACCAGTCAGTCTCTCTCATGCCCCCTTCAGCCTTCACCCAAACTCTTCTCTCAAGCACCCTCCAGTTTTTGCCCAGTCAGTGAATCTCATACCCCCCCCCCCAGCCTTCACCCAGTCTCTCTCATGCCCATCCTCCATCCTTCACCCAGTCTCTGTCATTCCCCCCCCCCCTTCAGCCTTCACCCAGTCAATCTCTCTCATGACCCCATCCAGCCTTCACCAAGATTCTTCTCATGCTCCCCCCAGCTTTCAGTATCTCTGGCTCTCTGTGTCTCATAGCAGTCACCAGCTCGTCACGCTACTCGCAGCACTGCTTCTCCGGACTCTGCACAGCGATCGGGCTCTCCACATACTTGAGCCACGCGTTGCAGGAAGTTTGGAAAATCTTGCAGTTTGAACTTCCTGCACTGTGCGGCTCAAGTATGTGGAGAACTTGATCGCTGTGCAGAGTTTGGAGAAGCAGTTTCACAGGCAACATTGCAAAATGGGGACCCCCCCCCCCCCCCAAATATCTTTCAGGGGGTATGAAATCCCAGGCACTAGGGTACAATTACCAGGCTCCATGGCAACTTTGTGCCTGGGATTCGTCAAGCCCTGGTTTAAAGAGAAAGAATACCATCAAGTGCCAAGAAATGCAATCAGAGATCAAGAATATGTGGCCCAAAGATATAGAAATAGTTCTAGTTCTATTGGGCACCATCAGCCTAATTACAAAGAATTTACAAGCTCAGCTTAGTACACTGCCCATATACATAACACTATACAGGCTCCAGAAACAACTATTAGGCACAATGCAAGTACTAAGAAGAGAATTAATGTGAGCAAGTGCAAAGTGATGCATGTGGGGAAGAGGAACCCGAATTATAGTTATGTCATGCAAGGTTCCACGTTAGGAGTCATGAACCAAGAAAGGGATCTAGGTGTCATTGTTGATGATACATTGAAACCTTCTGCTCAATGTGCTGCTGCGGCTAAGAAAGCAACTAGAATGTTAGGTATTATTAGGAAAGGAATGGAAAACAAAAATGAGGATGTTATAATGCCTTTGTATCGCTCCATGGTGCGACCGCACCTCCAATATTGTGCTCAATTCTGGTCGCCGCATCTCAAAAAAGATATAGTGGAATTAGAAAAGGTGCAGAGAAGGGTGACGAAAATGATAAAGGGGATGGGACAACTTCCCTATGAGGAAAGGCTAAAGCGGCTAGGGCTCTTCAGCTTGGAGAAAAGGCAGCTGAGGGGAGATATGATAAAGGTCTATAAAATAATGAGTGCAGTTGAACGGGTCAGGGGTGTAGCCAGACAACAGATTTTGGGTGCGCCTAGGCAAGAAGTGGGTGGGCACCAAATGTTCTCCCCCACCACCACCAAAAGACATCTCAGGTGGCAGGAAAATACTTCTTTCCACCTTGGCAGTCTGCAGCAGGCATGCGCTGAAAACTGAACATGTGCAGGAGCCAGTATCATGGAGAGTAGCGTTTTCATTACCATCAGGGGGAATCTTCAGCTGGTAGAGCCTGGGATCTCCACCAGCTACCGCTAAACGTGTGCTGCTGTTGGGTGGGCCTGAGCCCTTAGTGGATGGGCCTTGGGTCCACCCAGGCCCACCTGTGGCTATGCCACTGGAACGGGTAGATGTGAAGCGTCTGTTCACGCTTTCCAAAAATACTAGGACTAGGGGGCATGCGATGAAGCTACAATGTAGTAAATTTAAAACGAATCAGAGAAAATATTTCTTCACTTAATGTGTAATTAAACTCTGGAATTCATTGCCAGAGAATGTGGTAAAGGCAGTTAGCTTAGCAGAGTTTAAAAAATGTTTGTACGACTTCCTAAAGAAAAAGCCCATAGACCGTTATTAAATGGACTGGGGAAAATCCACTATTTCTGGGATAGGCAGTATAAAATGTTTTGTGCATATTTGGGATCTTGCCAGGTATTTGTGACCTGGATTGGCCACTGTTTGGAAACAGGATGCTGGGCTCGATGGACCTTTGGTCTTTCCCAGTATGGCAATACTTATGTACTTATGTAGTGTAAGAGAACCAGGGATGAAAGGAAAGGACTGCGTTATAGGTCTTTATACAGACCCACTGGAACAGTGTTTGTCAGCCTGTAGACGGTGTCCTTAGCCCCTGAAGAAGCCCCTCGGTGAAACGGGTCCGTCGGGTGTGGATGCCTGTCCTAGACGCTCCAGCCAGCTAGGTGGTTTTTTTTTCTTTTTCTCTTATTTTGAGACCTTACAAATTTTGTTGTTGAAGCACATTGGAGCAAATTTTAAAAAAACAAATTCTACGAACAGGGAGGATCAGGGTTTTTTGAGACCAATGATTAAAGAAGTGATGGTGACGTTTGTCTTTTGAACTGATTCCAGCAGTCTTGCTGTGTGTCACCTTTTCTGAAGTCTTTTCCCCCCGGTTTTTCCTTTTTTTCCTACCCTGCTGAGTAAGTAGCGTTAACAGACTCGTTTCTGGATTATTGTTGTAATGCAAAAGCTTGAAACGAGTCCCCCTCTTTTTTCTGTTACTTACATTTGTATCCCACATTTTCCCACCTATTTGTAGGCTCAATGTGGCTTACATAGTACCGGAGAGGCGTTTGCAGACTCCGGTGTAAACAAATACAAAGTGATAGTGTGGTAAGATAAAGCTCATGTGGCACAGCCACATTAGGGAATCGTACACCGGAAGAGTTGTGTTATGTCCATTACGTACTTTAGTTTTGTTGTGTTGCAGAGATCTGGCATTTATGTTGGGTTGGTAGCAGGGGCATATCTGAACTGCGGCGGTAGGGGGGGCCAGGGCCAGAGTGAGGGGGCACATTATAGCCCCCCCTCCGCTGCCGCCACCATTGCCGATCCCCCTCCCCCCCAGCCGCTGCACATTATAGCCCCCCCCCCCCCCCGCCATTGCCGATCTCCCTCCCCCCAAGCCGCTGCCATTGCCAATCTCCCCCCCGCCGTTGCTGTCGCCTACCTTCGCTGGCGGGGGACCCCAACCCCCGCCAGCCGAGGTCTGCGTCCTCCTGCCGCTGCCGGTAAAAGAATTCCGCCAGCCAAGCCGAGGTCCTTTCATTTCTTCCACTAAAGCTGGCGCCGAAAGTTTCTTCTGAGTCTGACGTCACTGCACGTTGTACGTGCAGGACGTCAGACTCAGAAACAGAGGGGGAGGGGGAGGGTTGGCAGCGGTAGGGGGGTCCAGGGCAAAATCTGCGGGGGCCCAGGCCCCTGAGGCCCCACGCAGATACGCCCCTGGTTGGTAGGGTATGCCTTTTTAAACAGGTTAGTTTTCAGTTTTTTCCAGAAGTTTAGGTGGTCGTACGTAGTTTTCAAGGCTTTTGGTAATGCGTTCCACAGTTCTGTCCTTATGTAGGAGAAACTGGATGTGTAAGTTGATTTGTATTTGAGTCCTTTGCAGCTTGGGTACGTTCGTGTTGATTCGGATGTGTTTCTAGTTGGTAGGTCGATCAAGTCTGTCATGTATCCCGGGGCTTCACCGTAGAAAATTTTGTGAACCAGATTGCAGATTTTGAAAGCAATGCGTTCTTTGATTAGGAGCTAGTGTAGTTTTTCACGGAGGGGTTTTGTGCTTTCAAATCGCGTTTTTCCGAAGATAAGCTTAGCTGCCGTGTTTTGAGCGGTCTGAAGTTTCTTTCATGTTTGTTCTTTGCATCCCGCATAAATTCCATTGCAGTAGTCTACATGGCTTAGTACCACTGATTGTATCAGGTTGTGCAATACTAGGGCAAGACAATCTGCGTTAGTGCTCTAAGTCTCATTAAGGGGTAAATAGCATGGGTCACTGCCCTAACGCAGCTTGATTAACTTCCCCCTAAGAGGAAATCTAGATTGGGGAAGGAACACATACATTCTTGCATTTGAAACTGCACAGAAAGACAAAATAAGCTCTTTGGCTCCTGAGGAAGCAGATTGCGAAAAGAAGTGCTCTGTAGAGCTATCAGTTGCCAGCAAGTAAAAGATAAGTTGCTGTTTGCTCAACTTTTAATAGTTTCAAAAAAAATGATTGTTTATAAGTTTCAGACAATAATTTGAAGTATAAAACTTTTTTAAAAAGATTAAAAAAAGAAATTAATATTAGCAAGGAGGTTTTTTAGACTGATGACGAAGCGACTCAATAATAGGAGAAAATGCCAGTTGTGTTTGAAGTCGATAAGCTAATAATCTTCTTAAGTCTTTTCCTCCGAAGCACTACATATTTTACTTTTTATTTGGATTTTGCTCACACCTTTTTCAGTAGTAGCTCAGGTACTCTGGATACTTCTCTGTCCCAGACGGGCTCACAATCTAAGTTTTTATCTGAGGTAATGGAGGATTAAGTGACTTGCCCAAGATCACAAAAAGCAGCAGTGGGATTTGAACCAGCCACCTCTGGATTTCAAGACCGGTGCTCTAACCACTAGGCCACTCCTCCACTCATCTTGAAAAAGCTACATGATTGAATGTAGTTAGGAACTGTATTTTCTTGTGGACTTTATAGAATTGGTATTACTACAGCTCACAAGAATTAAGCCATTTTGATTTGGGGATATATACATTCTTATCATAACTGGTTCTGCTCCTTCTCACCTCCCCATCACCTCTCCATCGCTCATACACAAGTTAGCCTCTTCCTTTGTTCTCATCAACTGGAAAGCCTTATCCTGCTCTACCCACCCACCCCGTCATCCACCGCTAGGCAACTAGCATTGCCTCCCCTACCCCAAGGCAGCTGGTATGAGAATAATCTTTCTTTCTCCATTAACCTACCCATATCATCAGGTTTCAAGCTAAACCCTCTAAGTCAGTCAAGCTTCCCAGGACATCTTACTAGCCCCCCCCCCCCCCCCCCCAACCTACTTGTGCTGCTGCCTCCACCCTCCTCTCACACAAGTAAGCCACTTCCCGCAAACCCTGCTTATTGAGCAGCTCTCCCATGCTGACTCCTGTAAACTTGCTTTAAAGTCCTTCATGTCATATCTTAACCTCTCCCTTCTAGCTCCATCTCTCACATCCACATCCCGATCTCATACTTCCCAGTCCACCTAATACACCCAAACTCATGCCTCCCACTCAATTGCTGAGTCCTTGCTAGTCCCAAACATTGCTGTTACCAAGTTTCTATTCTCCCCACATTCCCCTCTCATCCTACCCAAACTCCAACTTCCAGTTCTCCCCTAACTCCCAACCTCATTCTCAGATGAAAACCCCCAACAATCTCTGAATGCTTGTGTCCTTCCCTCATTCATCTGTCTCCTGACCAGTCTGAACATCTTCATACCTTCTGCCCCTGCCCACCAATATATATATATATATGGACATTCCTGCTCTCCCCCTCTCCCTACCCACCCATAACTTGCACTCCCCCTTCCATATTTAGGAGTTCCATTATATTTCTCATCCTATCACCAAGTTGGTGCTCTCCAAAGTAGCATCCCAGTTCTCTTCTCCCGAAGCTTTAAGCGTGCTCCTGTTCCTGAACCATCTTTCATTCTCTATGCACCTACTTCTCTCTTCTCTTCTTGTGCCCTTTCCCAAACTCCATTTCTCTCCCCTACCACTCTTTCACTTGCTCTCCTGACCCTATGCTTTCCTTCCTCCCCATCCCCTTTTCTCTCTCACCCCTCAACCCATATTCCCCCTCTTCTCCTTCCATACCCCAATCCCATCTCTCTGCCTCTCCACTTTTCTTGGCTCTTTATTTCCTAATTTCTGCCTTGTCCCCCAGTCTCTATCAGCAAGACAAATCATAAAAAAGGCAAAAATAGGGAGTTTTTCCATGCTGTCTCCTCTTATTTATTATTATTTTATTATTATTTTATTTAGATTTTGCTCACACCTTTTTCAGTAGTAGCTCAAGGTGAGTTACATTCAGGTACACTGGATATTTCTCTGTCCCAGGAGGGCTCACAATCTAAGTTTGTACCTGAGGCAATGTGGGTTAAGTGACTTGCCCAAGATCACAAGGAGCAGAAGTGGGATTTGAACTGGCCACCTCTGGATTGCAAGACCAGTGCTCTAACCACTAGGCCACTCCTCCACTCCTTACCAGCTGCTACAATTTATGAGTTGTTTCACAGGCAATCTTCAGTAGTGGCAGTGGCTTTGGCAGGTTTAGGGATGAGGGCTGTGCAACTTCAGTGACTGCAGTAAGGACTTCCATAGCAGTGCTTTTCTCCCCCTCAGCCCCCTACCGTGTTCAGCTAGCACTGGTAAAACCCATGCTTCTCTGCTGGAAACCGAGTCCTCATAACTTCCTCTTGCAGCAGCTTAGTTTCTACAGCAGTACTGTTTGAAATTGTCACAGAACTCCTAGCCACCCATCTGGGGCAAACCTGTGGCCACTTAGAGGGTCTATCCACACCACAGCTCAGGTCCCGCCTGCACCTGCCATTTGTGCTCTCTACACTAGTACCCTCCTCACCCCGACTGGGTCCCAACCACCTCGAGGCGAGTCTCCTACTCTCAAGGTGTTCCCCTGTGATTTCTAGGTTACTGGGGCCACACTCCCAGTAGTTCCACAGTTCCTAGGCAGCACTCAAAAACCCAACATACAAAGCACCAGGATTCTTAATCAGTCCAAACAAGCAGAGGCAATAAACTAAAAATGTTTATTGTCATGAAAAATTAAAACAATGAACAGAAAAGAAGCAATCAGCAAAACAATAACAGGTAACTAAATATGGATCAACTATAAAACTGCCTAAACATTTGTTTACTATCCAAACAGTATCTGGGGAGTTCAGGACATATAGCTGCTCACAAGTTATCAAATACAATTGTTCACAGGGCCTCAACAAAGAGATCTTTCTCTCTCTCTCTTCTCCTTGGCTAAGACTGGAGAAAAAAAAGTCAGTACATCCTATATGAATTGAGCTCCTAGGCCAATCAGAGCCCAAAGCAAGTTTTCAAACGTATACTGCATCTTACTTCCTGTGTTTGACTAAAGAAAGAAAAAACAGTCATTTCTCTGTAACAGCTTTAAACATAAACATGCACCACCTGTTGGCCAAACTAGAGAAATACACTTCAGGAAATAACAGTTTACAGGCTTAAAACCCACTGTTTTGTCACAGAAATGCTGTACACTCTCCATACAGAATCTCATATGGTTCAAACTCTGTTGCTGTTTTGACACAAGAAGAAGTTATCGCCAAAAAATGTAGCACATGTTTTACCAATACTAGCAAGACATTGGGGAGAGTTGAGGAAGAGAAAGGGCAGGCCAGGAGCTTAAAGCTCCAAGAGGTGACAGCAAAGACTTGAGGCACTGGTCAGCAGAACAGTAGGTAAACCATTACCTCTGTTACCTCTATGACCAGCGGCATGTCAGCAGCCAGAAAGCACACTATTTAAAACTGAAAAAAATCTTTTATTTGGGACACCTACTTTATCTATCACAAGGGTGAATAAAGTCTTACTTACCTCATCACTGTTCCACCTATTCGATACCACTGGGCGTAGACACTTAACACACACAACTTCTTTCATATCCTCATAGGATGGATCACTTGGCACCATGTCATAATATGGCAACTGATAGTCTTCAACAATGCCTGCAGAGGGTGAGAAACAGTGCAGAATAAATCAAGATCAATTTCTCTTTTCAACAAGGTCAATCTGTGGGAGAAGCCTCCGCATGTTAATGCAGCTGCTGCACAGTGTTACCTCCATGAGCTGAACTGTAGTTTAATAGCTTTTATATATACATGATACTACAGTGTAATTTAAATGGGGATGTATTAAGAATTAGGGGAAGAAGTGGTGGGTATTTTCTTGTATTCAGGAGAAGATACTTTATTTGTTAACTGGGAAAGAATAAATATACTATTTACAAAATTGAATTTAACTGAAACATGTCTGACATATTAAGAAGCAAAATACAGGTTTTTTTTTAAGTACACTCTAGTACAGATGCTTTTTAAAACAATGAGGTGATGAAAGACCGCTCTCCTTGCAAGAAAGGAGCTTTGGTCACTGTTTTGCAGAGTGTTTTACAGGAGATGGAAAGGGTTCTCTCCTGGTCAAGTAGAGACAGTAGCGTACCAAGGGCAGGGCAGTCCGCCCCAGGTGCAGTCAGTAAGGGAGTGCACGGAGTAGGCACGGAGCTGTCGGCTATGCCGGTTCCCTGTCCCCTCTAACATTACTTCCTGTTCTGGGGAAGGGGACTGGTACAACTGACAGCCGCACACCTGCTCCAAACACCCCCTTGCTGGGAGGAAAGGTCTAGTGATATGCTTGTGTGTGTGGGGGGGGGGGGGGGGGGGGGGGGGGGGAGAAACGCACACACCGGCCATGCTGCACTTGGAGATATTTGTATTGGGTTTGACTGAATGACACATGTTGTCAACTACTATGTTTAATGCTCCTTTGTAAACTGCTTAAATCTAAACACACCTGTTCCAATAAGCCTTGGATCTAGTAGCTGTGATAGAACAGACTAATTTGGATTTAGTGGTGGACAGAGATGTGATACACCGAGAACTATGACTGGGATATAGTTATACTGGGCTATAATGTGATCAAGAAAGATAGGGTAGAAAGAAATGGGTAGTAGTAGTATTATATGTTGAAAATAATGTTACAGCGACAGAATTGCAGGACTTAAGGGGTAAGGAAGAGGTACTGTGGATTAATCTGAAAAGAAAGAACAGAACAGAATTTTTATTTTACATTGGTGTGATATACAGGCCTTCTGCACAGGCAGGAATAAAAGACAGAGATTTACTTGAAGACATCCAAAATACAGTTATGAAAGGGGAAGTACTACTAACAGGTGATTTTTAATATGCCAGTTCTTGATTGGGGCATCCCATTGTGGGGTTGTCTAGAAGTAGGGAGAACTGTTCCAGCAGTTGGTAATGGAACGCATCTGGGATAGAGCCATACCGAACTTAGTGCTTATGAATGAGGAGATTGTTTCTGATGTTATAGTGGGTGATCATCTGGCATCCAGTGATCACTGGATGGCGTAGTTCAATACTAAGACAGGTTCTCGAGAAATTCATTCATTCACTTCTAAAAATGGATTGCCTCAAGAGTTGTTCACTGGATGGGAACATCTGGAAGAAGTAGGAAAGCAGTGGTCAAAGGAGCTATTTTAAAGGCAACAAATGTTTTTGTGAGGAAATTAAATAAAAGTAAGAGGAGAAGAAGGCTGCTTTGGTTCTCAAAAGTTATAGCTGAAAAAGGAAAAAGTTAAACTTCATAACTACAAGAGATCACAGAAAAAGGAAGACAGGCAACAATATCTGGAAAAGAAAAGAGAAGCTGGCAAAGCAGCTAAGAAAGCAAAGATGCAAATAGAAGAAAAGCTAATATAATAAAATGAGGAGCAAGATGGGTTTTTTTTTAAAAGATATGTTAGTAACAGGAGGAAGTACAAAAGTGGCATTGTGAGAGTG
This sequence comes from Microcaecilia unicolor, assembly GCF_901765095.1. Lineage (NCBI taxonomy): Eukaryota > Metazoa > Chordata > Amphibia > Gymnophiona > Siphonopidae > Microcaecilia > Microcaecilia unicolor. Next base: position 136,404,754 of record NC_044035.1, read on the forward strand.
TGACAGGGTGTATATCCCATCACTGGGAAATAGATCCCCCAGACAAGGGAAAGTGTCTCCAGCCAAACATAGGAAAACCACCTGGGTGTAGTCCATTCCCATGCTACTCAGGGTAGACCCCCTGGGACCCTGCTGGGGTGGAAGTAGTCCAGTGTAGAGACTACTTGGGAGATGCAGGGACAGATTAACCCAGTCCTGAAAGGCGGGGAGTGGATTAGTAGCGTGAGAGACTGCAATCTGTGGAAGAAATAACATTGACTGAAATAGTGATCTGCATGTGTATTTGCATACCAAGCAAGAGTTTGGACTGATTTAAAACCCCAGGAGAAGGGACGTTGCACCCATTGGCTCTCAGGGCCGAACTGAAGCCCTAGACTTATCAGGGGTGAACTGGACAAGGGGTGGTTGACATGGAACCATTTCACCCTGACAAAGGGACCTGTTAAGAGGACCCAGCAGCCCAAGGAAAATAGTCTGACCTCTTTGGAGATCTAGAGTTTGGCTTACACTTTGATAAGTGGTGAAAATCGGTTTGCAGTTCGGCAAACAGTGTTCTGGATTTTGACTTACACTAAAGTAAGCTGTGGATGGTGGATTCGGTTTGCAGTTGAGCAAACAGTGCTCTGGATTTTGACTTACACTTCTGTAAGTGGTGGATGGTGGTTTTTGGCTTGTATTTCAGCAAGCGGTGCCTTGTGGTTTTGGTTTGCTCTTCGGCAAACAGCGTTTGGTGGGAAACCCTCAGCCTATACTGTCGGGCAGGCTGCGTGAGTCACAGAGCGTCAAGGGTGAAGGAGAGGTATATGTAGAAGCTGACAAGGGATGCAGTGGAATTGGTTAACTAATAATTCTATTCTGTGTTCACCGATGAAGGGTTGGGAGCAGGACCACAGAAGACAAACAAAAAGAACGGAAGTGTGGTACACCATGAACGATTTTCAGAGTACTGTGTTCATTAGGAGCTAGCTAAACTAAAAGTGGACAAAGCGATGGGGTTAGATGGCATGCATAGAAGGGTACAAAAGGAACTTGGAGAAGTTATAGTGGCTCCACTGGCTGACTTTTTCAATGACTCTCTCTAGTCAGAAATGGTCCCGGAGGACTGGAGAAGGGCGGATGTGGTCTCTCTCCACAAAAGGAGATGTAAGAAAGAAGTACTTGGGAACTACAGGCTGGTTAGTCTGACTTCTGTGGTAAGTAAATTAATGGACATTCTTCTAAAACAGAGAATAGTGAGGTTTCTGAAATCCAATGGACTCCAGGACACAAGGCAACATGGATTCACTACAGGCAGGTCTTGTCAGACAAATCTGATTAATTTCTCTGACTGGGTGACCAATGATTTGGATCATGGGAGAGTGCTAGATGTGGTGCACTTAGATTTTAGCAAAGCCTTTGACACAGTTCTACATAGACAACTTAATCAATAAACAGAGTACCTTTGGTACAAGCCCCTAAAGTGACTGACTGGGTTAGGAACTGGTGACACAGGGTAGTGGTAAATGGAGATCATTCTCAAGAATGTGCTACAACATTCGTTTCTTGGTCCAATTATTTTTAACATTTTTGTAGGTGATATTGCCAAAAGGCTGTCTGGTAATGTTTGCCTCTTTGCGGATGATACCAAAATCTGAAATAGGGTAGACATCCCTGATGGTGTGGATAACATGAGGAGGGACCTAGCAAAGCTTGAACAATGATCCAGAATTTTTCAGTTACACTTGAATGCTAAAAAAAAAATGAAGGGTTATGCATTTGGACTACATAAACCCAAGGGAGCAGTACAGTTTAGGGGGGGACAAGTACTTCTGTGTACAAAAGAGAAGCAGGACTCGGTGGGGGGGGATTGTTTGTGAAAGGGAAGAGGGATGGAATTTGATGTACTGCCTTTCTGTGGTTACAAAGTGGTTTACATATTATATACAAGTACTTAGTTTGTAGCTAGGGTAATGGAGAGTTAAATGACTTGCCCAGAGACACGTGGAGATGCAGTAGGAATCAAACCTGGCTCCCTTGATTCTCGGGCTACTGCACTAAACACTGGGCTACTACTTCACTCTTCTACTAACTACTATGTGATGTTAAGGTGGCCGCAAACGCAGAAAAGGTGACGGCAAAAGCAAAAGGATGCTGGGGTGCACAGGGATAGCAATGGCCAGTAAGAAAAAGGGGGTGATAATGCCTTTAAGTCTCTAGATAACCCTTATTTAGAGTACTGTGCACAATTCTGAAGACATAACAACATAACATAAGAAAATAAGCATTGCCATACTGAATCAGACTGATTATCCTGTTTCAAACAGTGGCCAATCCAGGTTATAAGTAACTGGTAGGGTAGGGACCCAAAACAGTAAAAACAGATTTTGTGCTGCTTATCACAGGATAAACAGTGAATATTCCCCAAATCCATCTTCCCAAGACCAAAAGATATAGACAGGATGGAGTCAGACCAGAAGGCAGCTACTAAAATGGTCAGTGGTCTTTGCCATAAAGTGTAAGACTGAAAGATCTCAATTCATATACTTGAAAGAAAGGTAGGACAGGGGAATTATAATAGAGAAATTTAAATACCTCTGAGGCATAAATGCACAGGAGCTGAGTCTCTTTCAATTAAAAGGAAGCTATGGAATGAGAAGGCATAGGATGAAGTTGGAAGAAGATATACTCAGGAGCAATCTAAGATAATACTTCTATGCATTCACCACCCTTTCCATGAAGAAGTATTTTCTTAGATTGCTCCTGAGTATATCAAAATGATGTGGCTAGGCTGGTGATCAGGGTACACAGGACTAGTACTTCACTCTGGCTACCTATTCTTGAATGCATACAGTTTAAGATTTGTTCTTGATTTTTAAGTAATAAGTGTTCTGTTGGCAGTGTGAGTAGCAAGTAATACACAGTAACAGGTGCATGTATGGAGAGAGAGAGAGAGGGAGAGAGGGAGAGGGAGCGAGCGAGAGAGAGAGAGGGAGCGAGAGAGAGAGAGAGAGAGAGAGAGAGAGAGAGGGAGCGAGAGAGACTGTCAGGACATATGGGATAGCCTCCCAGAACAGCTGCTACAGCCGAACACGACAACATTGCATGAATTACAGGATTAACATACAGTACTCTTAATTGCAAAAACAAATAGGCAAGAAGGAAATCAAGCAAGGTATATATCATCACAACAGCAAAGAAATCTGCTATTGAGTGAATTCTAATACTGTTTCTTGTCACATACTCTGGATTTGATTGGCCCTGTTAGTTTTATCTCCAGTGTTCCAGCACATAAAGAACTACGTAAAGAAATTCAGAAACTGAGATGATGAGCAGGTGGTTCTAGGGGCTCATTTTCAACTCTAAGGCATGCGGTTATGGAATTACAAGTCATTATTTGCATTCTCTGAAAAACAGCTGTTTTGGTAGACAAAGAGATGACAAAGCAACATCTAGAAACATTAAAAGGAAGAGAATTTCACAAACTGTCATCTGGTCTGTTGCTATAAAAATGTATGACAGTGCAAAATAGAGCATGCAAAGTACAAAAAACTAAACAAAATTGTTTTATATAATCAACAGCAAATAGTATAAACAAGATGGACCCCCCCCCCCCCCCCCCCCCACACACACACACACACAAAGCAGGACTCCCCAAAACTGTCCTGGCAACCACACAGCCAGTATGATTTTCAGGACAACTGACTTCACATGAGAAACTGGGTCGCCAACATATCAAAATTCTTCTCATACATGTGACCATCTTTGGGAAAAGGTGACTAAAATGTCAGATCCAAAATGTGGACAATGACCAGTTTTTCATGCAATGGGTCCACAGGCAGTATGAAAAAGTTACATGTTTGAACTTCTGTAACTTTTTTTTTTCACACAAAAAGGATGTGGTTTGGACTGTTGTATTACACATTGTTTGCTCTAACTAAATTCATTAAAACCTCATTTTTTGTTTCTAGAGACCTTAATCACCTTTTCCCAGAGATGGTCACATATATTACACTGTCTATTAAAATGTTTTATTATGTATTGTTTTAGAACTGTAAATAGTATTCTATGAAATAGTTTGTACTATTTGAATTTTTTTACCGCTGTAATTGTCTATTGCTTATGTTTCATCTATTCTTACTGTACGCTGTCTTGTGTGAATTCCTTCAAAAAAGTGGTCAACAAATCCTAATAAATAAATATTTATTGTATATATCCTGCAAACCCTACCGGCTGAGGGAATCACCAGAATAGGTTTGGGAAGTCCCCACCATAGCTCTTTAGGCTAAAAATACTATTGTCTACTAGCATATTGGAAATATCTAAGCATAAATGCAAACATCAAATATGAAGTCACATACCTCCTGTGATACATCGACGAGACATTTCCCAAACAATCAAGCCAAAGCTGTAGATATCCGCCATGATGTAAGCCTGGAAGTGAGCTTTGTTAAGGCTTTCATCTAGGACTTCTGGAGCCATATAACGTTTTGTCCCCACACGGGTGTTTAAAGGAATATCGACTTCATTTGTATCACTGGATATAAAAAAAGAATCCAAACAAAAGATCCCCAAAATCCTCATAAATAACAATATTTAAAATCAGGCAACTTAAAAACAAGCACAAATCAATGCCATTTCCTCTTACAATGCTTTTTGCCCTCATTATTGGTCAATTGTAATCATAACTAAACGATCAGGTCTCTCCTATTTCTTCCATTTGTGGGAAGGCAAACTTAAGATTCCCCATCATGATTACATTATAAAGCTCATAAATGCCAAAAGTAATTTCAATCAGGGCACTGTAAAAAATAGAAAGTAGCGAACAAAGCAAAAATTACAACATACTCCTTTTCAAACAATAAATCATTTCTCATTTCACACTTTCTAATATAAATGTAACATATCTATTCTGTGATATAGCAACAGTAATACTTAGGATCCTTTCTGTGTGTAAATTTGACAACTTCTGGCTACTGCTTTTGTATCTAAGAATGACAGAACAGAAAAAATATGAACCATGTTGTACTAAAGTAGTGCCACTATACATTCAAATCACACTTAATTCCTCTAACACCAGGGATAATAACTCACATTTTTCTTAAAGGAATGACATTTCTGGTTAGTTTTTCTAGCTGATCTACATGACGAACCTGTTAAATTTGACCGCCAGCCCCAGATCAGCAATGCAGCAAGATCCATTCTTCTTTATCAAGACATTCTTGCTTTTCAGGTCTCTGTGTGCAATGGCAGGTTTGCCTTGCGTCCCATAAATCTCGGTGTGAAGATGGCAGAGGCCACATGCTGCAGAGTATGCCAGTTTGAGTAACGACCTGGTGTCAAGTGTTGCACATTTCAGGAAGTCATATAAAGATCCATTTTCATGGTAATCTGTAATCAGGTAGAGCTGGGTCCAAGAGCCTGTACCTTTAATATCTGCTGCTATAAATCCTGTTTTATACATAAAATCAAGTTTTAATTTTCACTCTTTTGTAACAACATGCAACAAAATCTTTTAATAAGAGTTAATCCAAGCAAGACCAGTGAATTTAAAAAACAAATGATGGAGACTGGATAGCATGTCCTCCTCCCCATGCTTCCAATCCTCCTGAACATAAAAGCCGAGGGATTGAATCCCGAGATCCTTGGAGTGCCCACTAGTCATATATGGGCGCTTCTTGGCCTATATGTTAAGCCCCCTGGATTCCTCACTTCTGCCGCCTCTGTCAGCCTTATTACTCATCTTCTTGTTTGATTTTTTTCCCCCCTACAGAAGCAACCCTCTAGGACAGGCGCCCCAAAGAAAAGATTACTGGGGGAGGGGCAGGGCAAGAGATTCGGAAGCCCACCAAAACAGGAACTATTCACCTCCACTGGCTCTGGCCCCAGAGAACCACTGCCAAGCCAAGCCTCAAATGGAGGCTCACAAGCTTGGCCTTGGGGTTGATAAAAACTCTTCCTGCTTAATCAAGGAAAAAACTGCAGATCAATCCCTGAGAGACTCCACTGTGCCTCAGGGAATCATGCCCAAAAAATAAATCCTGCTGCACTATTCCAACCTACACCATCTACTGGAGGCAGAGAAATACTGTCAAGTTCAAGGATAAATCACTCTTTATACTGACAATGTAACTGGAAGCTCGAGAAGTTTAATTGACAGGAGATGGCAGGAATGTGCTTGGCCCATTATCTGGCCTGAAGCCAGCAGATGCAGCTTGCTGCCATACAAAGTAATGTATTTTGAATGTACCAAGATGGCATCAGCTGCATAGGGAAGCAATTAAACCTCCTTGGGAGTAGACGGCTTCAACCTTGCCATGTGACACAGTCTCCTGTCAATCAGACCTCCTTGGTCTCTGCCTCCATCTGCCAGTGGGGGGGAGGGGAGAGAGGGCATAGACAGTTGGTCTGGAATGGTCTAGCAGGACTTTTTAGCCTAGATTCAGGTAGCAGGAAGGTACAGATTTAAATGGGAAAAGGAGAACATCTTTTTGTAAAATGCATACTTTGCTACATAGGCATTCCCTTGCTATGAAGATCAGAATGCAAATCTATAGACAACAGATCCAATCAGTTCTATATCCATCTCAAAACCACATGACCTGCTCACTCACCCAGGATGTTTTCATGACGCATTAAAACAGTCTGATAAATTTCCGTTTCCCGGAACCAGCTGGCTTCCTCAGCGGTAAAAAACACTTTAACTGCCACCTTTTCACCACGCCATTTCCCCATCCACACCTCTCCATACCGGCCCTTTCCAATCTGCCGTACCATGTTAATCTGTTTGGCAATAGTGCGCTGAACCTGGAAACACAAAACATAGGGAGGAGGAAAACAGAGTATATTGAAAAGTAATATATTAAAAGATGTTACTCAATGATGATTACGATACAATTCCATAAGACATCAGCATTTTCAGCAAAAGGTTCCTTCTACATTAAAATATCAAGAAATGCATCCCCTCTGAATGCCCTGACAATTTTATAGATGGTTTCTGTGTTTGCTGATAATCAATGCAAAGTCGATAAAAACAAAACAAAACAGTCTGCCTTGTGGTGGTGTTTAAGGAACAGGGAAATCAGCAGTCATGAGACTTACCAGTAAAGGCAGCCCTGATCCACTGCCAGAACTCTGCGACTGGTCAATCAGATCCTTTAATGACTCCCCAGCTGGAATAAATGCTTCATCTTGTTCCAGATCACGATTATAATGGCGTCTGACAGATTCTACTTTATGTCTGTTAAAGGAACCAGATACCAGTCTTCAGTTTTCAGCTATTTGTTTTTTTACACGAAATGTGAGAAAAGAATTGTATACAGATGACTTTATTGGAGGAGGCAGAAGCCCCCCATTTCTATCAACCCTGGAGATTAATTCTTGTATTTATTAACTCTCTCATGTCTCTCACTCCCCCCCCCCCCCGCCCCCAAATACTGTCTGAAGACCTCATCTTGGCTGAAAGTGTGTGGCCTCTATACAGTTACTGAAGTTGCAGAACAGATGGCAATTTACAGAAAGAATAATTTTATAACAGCCTAGCTAACTTGTGCACATAAGTTGCATCAATTTTCTAAAGAAAAGCATATGTATACTTTCCCTTTGAAAATTACTCCAAATAAAATATATACCTTTGGCATGCATATTTTATAAAGTATGTGTGTACCTCTGGCCATAAGAAAACCTCTACTTAGATCAGTAAACTTATGTACATACAAACTGTATGGGGGTAATGCAATAAAGAAGGTGCTAGGAACATACAAAACATCTCAAGGAAATGGGATGAGAATGGGCACATATTTTATTGATATCTTTAAATTTAATAATGTTTTAGATGATCGTTTGAGAAAGATCTCTGATCAGGATAAGAAGTTAAGTTGGGATTAAGCCTTTGCCAAAAGTCTGAAGATTGTAGCCCCACTGATAGAATTTAGGTTAAAAGGAAATAAGGGAGGGTTTAGGCCACAAGGGGAGGTTTTGCAATTTAAAGAAAAGACAATTAGAGAGAAGATGGAGGAAAGAAAAAGATTAACGTGCCAGAACTGTTTGGTTTGCAGTTAAATATAAACATTTGAAATGCATTAAAGAGAAATGAGTATTTTTTTTTCTTAGTAAACATTCAGTTAGATGCCCCTCTCAAGGATTATTTCGGGTGGTGGATAATGTGTAGAAAAAAAAGGTCTTAAGTTTAGGGAATCCACATTCAAGGGAGACTTTTTGTGATTATTTTATGCAGAAGGTAATAGATCTTCAAACAAATATTCTTTACCAGACAGAGGAGGTTAAAGAAGGGGGTAGTGTCTTGGTTGGTTGAGTAACAAATGTCAATTTATTTCCGTTATCAATTTTTCAGGTGCAATTAATGAATTAAGGTTAGGAAAAATCTAACTGGGTCCTCTTTCGACAACAATCCATTGCTGGTCATAAGAGGATTGGTTGAGCCTGGTTTAAGGTGGTTGACCACTAAGTTTTCTCTGAAAGAAGAGTGGGAGAGATGGCTCCTTCTTAATAGAATAAATCAATTATTAAGCCTATTTTGAAGGTAAAGGATAAAGGATCCAAAGCTTTGAACTAACTACAGGCCAGCTGCCAATCAATCCTGGCTCGTGAAGCTTATGGATAAAATTTTCTAAGGTCAAGTAGCAGATTTTCTGAAAGATTATAGTAGGTTAGATCATGCTCAAGCAGGATTCAGAAAGTGATATAATACAGTGTCAATTCTATTTTATTTTGAGACATTTATCTATGGGGAAAGAATTTCTGTCAATTCTTTTGGATCTCTCAGCAGACTTTGATTTAGCTCAGCATGATAGACTATGATGTATTTATGTTGGGTTGGGTACAATGGCATCTCTAGACAGAAATATTTGGGGTAACAACAGGAGGGAAATCTTAAATTACATTTCCACACATCAAGCCTACTACCACATTGCACACCCTCCCCCAACCCCCATTTTAAAATTAGCAATATAAGATATCATGGCCTTCTATGCATAAAGAAACTTTCCCCCTCCAGCTAGTTTCAGATCCCAGGTAAAACCTCTATTATAATGGATAGCATCATTCAACCAATTTTTCTGCATACAGTGATTTCTAGATTCTCTACAGGATAGGACTGCATCTCAACATAAACCCTGCACCTCCAGTTCTGTATCACAAACTCCATATTCCCCAACAATGGATCGATCCCTTTTACAACATGTCATACAAAATTTTTTTTAAATTGTGATCATCACCTTAGGAATAGTACATAAATTTTCCACTACCAGGCACTCTGATAAAATCAGATGGGTTTTTGTTTGTGTGGTGACACTACAGAATGTGGAGACCACTTGTCATGAGCAAGGCCTGCATCTAAATAACACAAAACTCTACAAAAAAAAAAAAAAAAAAAGTCATTTAAAACCTATATAGCAAACTTACCAAACCATAACACCACTAACCCATCTCTGAAAAGGTAGTGCTAGAAATATTACACTGGACCCTAGAACACCAATATGCTTACTACTGGGAAACTAGAACACAAAATGCTGCTTCTCAGGAAAGGAGTTGTTTTAGTCCAGTAGGTGGAATTGGTTTTACTGCACCACTGGGTTGTTATATGCTAGCCCCTGACGTAGCTCTTTAGGAGGGTGAAACGCGGCCATGTCAGGCATGTTTTAAATAATGTGGTGAATAAATTATTTTTCTCAATATTGCCACTGGCGATTTGCATCTTTTTTTCTATTCCGTTAAGGATTCCTACACAGGAAGTACATGCTAGCAGAATCTTTCACCTCAGTCTCACATAAAGAAATGTGGACAGACCCTAACCTGATTCAAAACAGGGGAACACAAAAACTGAAAAGGAGACCCCCACCCCCCTTCCGCCCAAGAAACCCAGATTATATAAGCCAGGCTATACCGGTTAAAAAGAAAAAAATGCATTTTCTCCTGTATGCTACAAAATAAAATAAAATAAAAAGTGTGTGTATATATATATATATATATATATATATATATATATATATATATATATATATGTGTGTGTGTGTGCGTTTGTGTGAAAAGGATGTATATTTCCCAAAATGGACACATCGGAAAAAAATATTAAATATTTTTCTTTTCTATCTTTTCAGTCTGGGCATTTTATTTCTGATTGGGCTGGTCCCAGTCTCTTAAGTACATAAGTAATGCCATACTGGGAAAAGACCAAAGGTCCATCGAGCCCAGCATCCTGTCCACGACAGTGGCCAATCCAGGCCAAGGGCACCTGGCAAGCTTCCCAAACGTACAAACATTCTATACATGTTATTCCTGGAATTGTGGATTTTTCCCAAGTCCATTTAGTAGTGGTTTATGGACTTGTCCTTTAGGAAACCGTCTAACCCCTTTTTAAACTCTGCTAAGCTAACCGCCTTCACCACGTTCTCCAGCAACAAATTCCAGAGTTTAATTACACGTTGGGTGAAGAAAACTTTTCTCCGATTTGTTATAAATTTACTACACTGTAGTTTCATCGCATGCCCCCTAGTCCTAGTATTTTTGGAAAGCGTTAACAGACGCTTCACATCCACCTGTTCCAATCCACTCCACTCATTATTTTATATACCTCTATCATGTCTCCACTCAGCCGTCTCTTCTCCAAGCTGAAAAGCCCTAGCCTCCTTAGTCTTTCTTCATAGGGAAGTCATCCCATCCCCGCTATCATTTTATTCGCCCTTCGCTGCACCTTTTCCAATTCTACTATATCTTTCTTGAGATGTGGCAACCAGAATTGAACACAATACTCAAGGTGCGTTCGCACCATGGAGCGATACAATGGCATTATAACATCCTCACACCTGTTTTCCATACCTTTCCTAATAATACCCAACATTCTATTCGCTTTCCTAGCCGCAACAGCACACTGAGCAGAAGGTTTCAGTGTATTATTGACGACAACACCCAGACCCCTTTCATAGTAACATAGTAGATGACGGCAGAAAAAGACCTGCACGGTCCATCCAGTCTGCCCAAGAAGATAAATTCATATGTGCTACTTTTTTATTTGTACTGTCCTCTTCAGTGCACAGACCGTATAAGTCTGGCCAGCCCTATTCCCACCTCCCAACCACCAGCTCTGGCACAGACCGTATAAGTCTGCCCAGCACTATCCCTGCCACCCACCACCGGCTCTGGCACAGACCTTATAAGTCTGCCCAGCACTAGTCCCGCCTCCCAACCACCAGCCCCAGCACAGACCGTATATGTCTGCCCACACTAGCCCCGCCTCCCAACCACCAGCTCTGCCACCCATTCTAGGCAAAGCTCCTGAGGATCCCTTTCTTCTGCACAGGATTCCTTTATGTCTATCCCACGCATGTTTGAATTCCGTTACCGTTTTCATCTCCACCACCTCCTGCGGGAGGGCATTTCTTGGTCCGTATCTCCTAACGTGGAACCTTGCATGACGTAGCTATAATTCGGGTTCTTTTTTCCCACATGCATCACCTTGCACTTGCTCACATTAAACTTCATCTGCCATTTAGCCACCTAGTCTCCCAGTCTCGTAAGGTCCTTCCATAATTTTTCAATCCTGTTGCTAGTTAACGACTTTGAATAACTGTGTCATCAGCAAATTTAATTACTTCGCTAGTTATTCCCATCCCTAAATCATTTATAAATATGTTAAAAAGCAGCGGTCCTAGCACAGACCCCTGAGGAACCCCACTAACTACCCTTCTCCATTGTGAATACTGCCCATTTAACCCCACTCTCTGTTTCCTTTCCTTCAATCAGTTTTTAATCCACATTAGGACATTTCCTCCTATCCCATGACGCTCCAATTTCCTCTGTAGCCTTTCATGAGGTACCTTGTCAAACACCTTTTGAAAATCCAGATACACAACATGAACCAGCTCCCCTTTGTCCACGTTTGTTTACTCCTTCTTCTAAATTATTTTCAAGATTTGCCGTTCCATTTTTTCTCCTTCTCTGCACTTGTATGTCACTGAGCTTTCTTTTTATGCCCCCCCCCCCACCCCCAACACACACTTTTCTCTTCTCTGCATTTAAATCCAGGATTTGATTTTACCCTAATTCTCCCTCTCCCTCACTCTCTCCATGAAACAGATAGCAGCGTGGAATCCTTCTGGATAGAAATCCCACGTATGAAGGCAAGTAGTATACTGGTAGGGCTGTACTACCGTCTGCAAGGACAGGATAGACAGATGGAAGAAACGTTTACAGAAATTAGGAAAGCTGGCGAATTGGGCGACATTATAATAATGGGTGATTTCAATTACCTCAATATTAACTGGATAAATGTTACATCAGGGAGCACTAGGGAGGTAAAATTCTTAGCTGTAATAAATGACTGCTTCTTGGAACAACTGGTCCAAGAACTTACAAGAAGGGGAGCTATTTTAGATTTTGTCTTTAGTGGAATGCAGGGCATGGGACAAGAAGTAAAAGTGTTGGATCTGCTGGGAAACAGTGATTATAATATGATCAAATTTGAGCTGATATCTGAAATGAAGTCACTAAAGAAACCTACTGTAGAAGTATTCAATTTTCGAAAGGGTGACTATGACAAAATGAGGAAAATGGTTAATAAGAAGCTGGAAGGGTCAGCCACAAAGGTTTGGACTTTAAATTTATTTATTTATTTTATTGCATTTGTATCCCACATTTTTCCCACCTATTTGCAGGCTCAAAGTGGCTTACATAATGTTGTTAACAATGTCATTACAAGATATTAGATACAGTTAATATTGTGCAGAGATTGAGTAGGGAAGAGAGAGGAAGGAAGAGAGTGATCGGGAGTTCTGTAGTTGGATTTTCATAACTGATTGGGTTGGTGAGGTGAATTGGAGAGTTGTCAGTTATCGGTTTTCACTGTAGGCTTTGTTGAAGAAGTATGTCTTCAGAGCTTTGTGAAAGGTAGTTATATCGTTGATTGTTTTCAGGTCTGTAGGTAGTGCATTCCATAACTGCGTGCTCATGTAGGAGAAGGAAGTGGCATGCATCAGCTTGTATTTTAGTCCTTTAGAGCTGGGGAATTGCAGGTTGAGAAATTTGCGGGATGATCTTGTGGTGTTTCTGGGAGGCAGGTCCATGAGGTTAGACATGTATATTGGGGCGTCTGCATGAATGATTTTGTGAACAATCGTGCAGATTTTGAACGCAATTCGTTCCTTAAGTGATAGCCAGTGAAGTTTCTCTCTTAAGGGTTTTGCACTTTCATATTTAGCTTTTCCAAAATGAGTCTGGCGGCAGTATTCTGGGCAGTTTGGAGTTTTTTGATAGTCTGTTCTTTACAGCCAGCGTACAGTGCGTTGCAGTAGTCCAGATGACTTATTACCAATGACTGTACCAGGGTACGGAAGATGTATCTCGGGAAGAATGGTTTAACTCTTGAGTTTCCACATGGAGTAGAACATCTTTTCGTTGTATTTTTCACATGGGTATCAAGGGTGAGGTTTCGATCTATGGTGACTCCAAGAATTTTCAAGTTTTGAGAGACAGGAAGAGAACAGTATGATGTGATTATGGTGGGGAAGTTTTTTTGTGTTATGTTGCGAGGTGAGTACAAGACATTGTGTTTTTTCTGCTTTAAGTTTTAGTTGGAATGCGTCTGCCCATGTGTGCATTGTTTGGAGGCTTTGGTTGATCTCGTTGGTGATTTCATTTAGATCACGTTTGAACGGGATGTAGATTGTGACGTCATCTGCATATATGTAGGCATGGATGTTTAAAAATACCATCGTGGAAGCCCAGACCAGATGTATTCCACGTATTCATAAAGGTGGAAAGAAAAATGACAGCCAGTGTAGTTAAAAGAAGAAGTGAAAGAGGCTATTAGAGCATCCTTCAAAGAACGGAAAAAGGACCAGAATGAAGAAAATAAGAAGCAACATAAGCAGTGTCAAGCTAGATGCAAAGCACTGATAAAGAAGGCTACAAGAGAATATGAAAAACTTGCTGTGGAGACAAAAACTCATAGTAACACCTTCTTCAGGTACATCAGAAGCAGACAGTCTGTGAGGGAATCCGTGGGACCATTAGATCATGAAGGAGCAAAAGCGGCACTCAGGGAGGACAAGGCCATAGCAGAAAGATTGAATGAATTCTTTGCTTTGGTCTTTACGGAAAATGATATAAGAGATCTACATGTACCAGAAATGGTTTTCAAGAGTGATGATGTGGAGGAACTGAAAGAAATCTCAGTGAACCTGGAAGATGTTCTTTGTCAAATTGACAAGTTAAAATCACCTGGACCAGATGGCACACAACCCAGGGTACTGAAAGAACTCAAACATGATTTCTGCTCTGCTGTTAGTGATCTGAAACCTGTTGTTAAAATCATCTGTAGTACCTGAAGATTGGAGGGTGGCCAATGTGACACCGATTTTTAAAAAGGGTTCCAGGGGTGATCCAGGAAATTACAGACCAGTAAGTCTGACTTCAGTGCTAGGGAAAATAGTGGAAACTATTATAAAGAATAAAATTAGAGAACACATAGACAACCATGATTAAATGGGTTCAGCCAAGGGAAGTCTTGCTTCAACAATTTGCTTAATTTCTTTGAAGGTGTAAATAAACACGTAGATAAAGCTGAACCAGTTGGTCTAGTGTATCTGGATTTTCAGAAAGCGTTTTACAAACTTCCTCATGAGAGACTCCAGAAAAAAATTAAAAAGTCAATCTCCTTCTGCGGATTTGGAATTGGCTTTTGGACAGAAAACAGAGGGTAGGGTTAAATGGCACATTCATGCAGATTGTGAAAAATTGCAGGAAGACCTTAAGAAACTGGAAGACTGGGCAGCCAAATGGCAGATGAATTTTAATGTGGACAAATGCAAAGTGATGCACATTGGGAAGAATAATCCAAATTATAGTTACCTGATGCTAGAATCCACCTTAGGAGTCGGCACTGAAAAAAAAGATCTAGGTGTCATTGTAGACAATACGTTCAAATCTTGTCAAGTATGTGGCGGCAGTGGCAGCTGTAGCCAAAACAGCACCTTGAATACCGCATTAAAAAAAAAAAAGATATAGGGGAATTCTCTTCAGCTTTGAGAAGACATCTGAGTAGCGTGGAATGAGTAGACGTAAATCACTTGTTTACGCTTTCCAAAAATACTAGGACTAGGGGGTACACAATGAAGCTACAAAGTAGTAAATTGAAAACAAATCAGAGAAAATATTTCTTCACTCAACGTGTAATAAAACTCTGGAAGTCTTTACCAGAGAATGTAGTAAAAACAGTTAGCTTAAAAGGGTTTAAAAAAGGTTTGGACAGCTTCCTAAAAGGAAAGACCATAAGCCATTATATAAAGATGGACTTGGGGAAAATCCACTGCTTATTTCTAGGATAAGCAGCATAAAATGTATTGTACTGTTTTGGGATCTTGCCAGGTACTTGTAACCTGGATTGGCTACTGTTGAAAACAGGATGCTGGGCTTGATGGACCTTCGGTCTGTTCCAGTATGGAAACATTTATGTTCTTATGCAAGGAATTATTAGGAAAGGGATGCAAAATAAGACCAACAATATTATAATGTCTCTGTATCGCTCCATGGTGCGACCTCACCTTGAATACGTAGTTCAATTCTGGTCACCAAATCTCAAAAATAACATAGCAGAATTAGAAAAGGTTCAAAGAAGAGCAACCAAAATGATAAAGGAAATAAACTCCTCCCATATGAGGAAAGGCTAAAGAGGTTAGGGTTTTTCAGCTTGGAAAAGAGATAGCTGAGGTGGGATAAGACTGATGTCTATAAAACCTTGAGTGGTGTAGAAATGGTAGAAGTAAATTGATTTTTTAAGTCTTTCAAAAAGTATAAAGACCAGGGGACACTCAATGAAATTACATGGAAATACTTTTAAAACAAATAGGAAGAAATATTGTTTCACTCAAAGAATCGTTACACTTTGGAACTCGCTGGAGGAGGATATGGTAACAGTGGTTAGCGTATCTGGGTTTAAAAAAGATCTGGACAAGTTCCTGGAGGAAAAGTCCATAGTCTATTATTGAGATGGACATCGGGAAGCCACTGCTTGCCCCAGGAGTGGTAGCATAGAATGTTGCTACTAATTGGGTTTCTGCCAGGTACTTAGATTGGACACTGCTAGAAGCAAAATACTAGGCTAGTTGGACCACTGGTCTGACCCAGTATGGCAATTCTCCTCCTTTTGACCTTTCATCTGCCTACTGGTTTTTACTATCTTCCTCATCTTCTCTCCAGATTCCCATTGCCCCCTCTATCTCTTTCCCCATCTTTCACCCACTCCCTAGTCCCCCACTTTGATCCTCTGTACTCAACTTCTCAGTCCTTCCCTACTCTCCATTGCCTCTCATCCCCTTACTAGTCCCAGCTGCATTCCTCTCTCTCTCCTTTGTTCCCATACCTCCAGGCTACTCTTCTATCTCATATCCTCTACCTCATCTCCTATTGCCTCATTTTCACCTTCTTCTTAATGCCATTTCCAGCCTCACTTAATCCCTTCAGAGACCATCCCCTTCCTCTCATACTCCTCCCTGTTCAATGCCTCTCATGTCTTGCATGTTTTCAGAACCACTCCTGGGGGGGGGGGGGGGGGGTGAAGAGATGCTGGACCTGTGGGTGGGGGGGAGGAGGCAGAAACGGTGGACCTGAAGTGGGGAAGCAGAAGGAAGAGAGGGAGATTAGTGGAGCAAAGGGGAGGCAGAAGAAAAGGGGAGAAATCCTAGACCGGGGAGGGGGGTTGAGGAAGCAGATGGAAGAGATAGCGAGAACTGGAGCAAAGGAGAGAAGAGAGAGGGAGAGATCCTGGATATGGGGGGGGGGGGGGAAGATGCTGCATCAACAAAGGGAGAGAGAGGGACATAGAGATCCTAGGTATGGAGGGAGCACAAGGACACAGAGGAAGGATACGGGCATAAGTACATAAGTAGTGCCATACTGGGAAAGACCAAAGGTCCATCTAGCCCAGCATCCTGTCACCGACAGTGGCCAATCCAGGTCAAGGGCACCTGGCACGCTCCCCAAACGTAAAAACATTCCAGACAAGTTATACCTAAAAATGCGAAATTATTCCAAGTCCATTTAATAGCGGTCTATGGACTTGTCCTTTAGGAATCTATCTAACCCCTTTTTAAACTCCGTCAAGCTAACCGCCCGTACCACGTTCTCCGGCAACGAATTCCAGAGTCTAATTACACGTTGGGTGAAGAAAAATTTTCTCCGATTCGTTTTAAATTTACCACACTGTAGCTTCAACTCATGCCCTCTAGTCCTAGTATTTTTGGATAGCGTGAACAGTCGCTTCACATCCACCCGATCCATTCCACTCATTATTTTATACACTTCTATCATATCTCCCCTCAGCCGTCTCTTCTCCAAGCTGAAAAGCCCTAGCCTTCTCAGCCTCTCTTCGTAGGAAAGTCGTCCCATCCCCACTATCATTTTCGTCGCCCTTCGCTGTACCTTTTCCAATTCTACTATATCTTTTTTGAGATATGGAGATAAGGGGAAGGATAATGCCACAGAGCAGTGATGCGGCCACAGAAGGGGGATGCTGCACAGAGTAAGATAAGGACACAGAGGAGAGGTGCTAAATGTGGATGGAGCACAGGGACACAGAGGGCACTTGCTGAACATTGGGGGGGGGGGGGGAGTATAGGGGCAGGGACACAGAGGGGAGATGCTGGACAAGATGGATAGGGACAGAGAGGACAAGATGGAGAGAGGACATAAAGAAAGAAGAAATATGAAAAGGACAGGAAACATTGGAAAACAACTATTTTAGCAGGCTTTTGGGGATAATTTTACTAAGATCTAATTAATCTATTTCTTTCGAGACAGTCTCCTAAGTTGATTTTGAAGAATTTGCAAAACAGGGTAAAGTTTGTATCTAATTAATTTTATTATGTTTTATTTTGGTTGTATAGGTGTAAGTGATTTTGTAATCCGCCTAGAATCGCAGACACTGCAGAATATAAGTTTAATAAATAAATGGGGATATCCTGAAAACCACAACTGGCTGGGTGTGCCTTGAGGACTGGGTTGAAAACCTCTGCACTAAAGAGTTGGTAGAAGCAAATTTATCTCACATATTCATTGCGTATATCCTGAGCACTCAACCAACTGTGGTGTCCTGAGGACAGGTTTGGGAACTAATGCATCAAGGGATGCCTACCACCCTCAATTCACTATTTTGCAAGAATACAGTTTAAATCCTTTGACTTTATATCAAATTACTGTACTTACTGTATTTCATATTCGTTCAACCAGTTGCACAATGGCTGGGAGACTGAAGAGAAGTGTTCTAGACTTGACTGTTTCAACAAAACTATAGAAATTGTTTGGTACTTGGAACTTTTTTTTTTTTTTATTTACCTAGGGAATTATATTCTGATTGGAGGAAACCCTTGTTGACTTAACTGCCACTGGGAAGATGCAACACTGAGGAGAAAATCAGGCTGGCAAAATTGACATTTTTGTTGTTAGTTTTGCAATCCTTTTGGAACCAAGAGAAACCTGATGATTCCTAAATTTACCCACAACCTCTATTACTTTGAACTGAGTTAAAGTGATCACTGAGAACATATGTGGACATTCTACTTGTGGAACAGAGCTCTCCTGAATTAAGGGGACTGGGAGCTTCAGCCCACCCAAGCAGCTGAATCAGGAGAAGCAAGGAACTGAGGAACAGGAGGACATAAGGAGGTTCAGGTGAGATTCTAGGGTAGTTCAAACCCCTTTTGCTGTACAAGTTCAGGGGATCAAGGAGGACCAGTTGCCAACCAGTAGATCCACTTCTTCAAGGGGGTTTCAGCTATGTGTGATCAAGAAAGACAGGCCACACAGACAGCCACCACACCATTTCTGTTTAAAATACACGTAAGCCAATGGATAAAGCTTTCTTACTTGTAACAGTAGATGCTGAAGGAAATGATCATGACGAGAAGGCACAATGTGACAGACAGAACAAGTGCTATCAAGTGCATACTGCCATTAAACAGCTCATCTGTACAAAAAACAAATAATGTATTATTAAGTGTAGAGGCCAATTGTATAACTATAAAAACAGCAGGCAAGAAGCCTTAGTATAGAAACTACTGATAAACTATAAAGCAGTTGGCCCTACCTGTGCTACCAGGAGGGGAAAGCGTAGGCTGCAAATCCTTGTTACACATATCAGTTCGACAGCACTCAA
Organism: Microcaecilia unicolor; assembly: GCF_901765095.1. NCBI lineage: Eukaryota > Metazoa > Chordata > Amphibia > Gymnophiona > Siphonopidae > Microcaecilia > Microcaecilia unicolor. The sequence continues at coordinate 136,423,895 of NC_044035.1, forward strand.
TTGTCCGACGTAGCTGTGCATTTGGAGAATCCTATTGAAAATAAAAGAACATTTACACTGTCAAATTAATGTTCAATGTGGTTCAAGAGCGCTGAAATAGAAACAGATGCCCCCTTCCAGTTAAAAACTAGGGAAAGGAAATATTTTATTCTAAAAACCACTTTAGTATACTATAAAATTCACTTTGACCAATCCACATGACAGGTGCTAAAAGTGTTGAATGGAAAAATCAAGATTTATTCAATAGAGCTCCACTTTATAGCAGGACTGTAGTATCCAAGTCTGACTGACTGGATGTTGATGTATCTTAAATCCGGTTAATAAAAATACATTTAACTCTGCAGCTCTTTCTTTGATAACTGCCACAACTAGCTGGATTTACAGACAATTAAAACAAATGTCAATTATTTTAAAAAAGATACATTTTCATCCATTGTATGTTTATATTGTATATTTGTATATAAAACACACACACAGAGTATACTTTTGGTGGGGAATGGAAGGGGGAGAGAAAGATCCACTTGGGCTACCAAGAACAATTTAGGGTGAGACATTAGGAGGGGTGGTCCAGGGACCATGTGGCACCAAGGGCATTTGTGCGGATCAGAGAGTCAGGGGCGATGCAGAGCGAGTGTCACGGGGGAGGGTGGAAATTGAAGGAAGGGACCCACCTGAGATGAAGTGTCACACTTCACCTCAGATAACCCTTTTGCTCCCAGCTGCACCTTTACATCAGCCCTGACCGGCTATAAAGATTTAACATTAAGGGGAAAGTAAAATATTATGCTAAGTTCCAGCACAGTTTTTTACACTGGGAACAATTTCTATTATTTGCCTGCCCACTGTGCTATCCTTTGCTCAAGATTTTCCTGCGTTAGAGGGCTTTGCAATACAGGAAAGTCATGAGCAAACCAATACATAGCACAGTTTACTGGAATGGCCTCTAAGAGGGTATTTTCAAGAATGGCTTTGGGACAAAATCTTACTAGTGCTTGTTACCTGCAGACTTTGTACCAACTTTAACAGAAGAAGAATGCAAATTCCAAAATCATTTAACAAGCACTAGGGTAGTTTTAATGTACATGAAAGAAAAGAAAGCACATGTCTATTACTTATCCACGTAAATAGCTTGAATATTATCCTCTCAATCAGTATAAAGCACTCATAAACTTCATGTTCTATGGAACTGAGCAGTTTGCAGGTTATTTACACTTTCTAGATTCACTGTGATAAAAGACCACATGCCTTTACACTATTGTACCCAGAACCACCGTATGCATGAAACATCCATCCTTTGCTCTACAGAAGACTGTCATGTGGTTTTACGTTAACTGAGATTTTGGGGGCAAAAACGATCCAAAGGTGAAAACATGTGAGTTGCAGCATTTTATTAATTCATACATACAACAAGTAAATCTCTCTCAGGTATAGATATTATTTTAAAGGAGGAAAAGACTTCAGATGCTCAGCGTTCACTTGTAAGAGTAATTTTCTTGATGTGAATGCCTAACTGCTTGGTATCCACATTTGAAGATTAATTTTCTTCACCTGAATATCTAGAGAGCTTCCTCATAACTCAAAAACCCTCCATAAATCTTTTTCTTAACCCTTATCAGTTTTTAGGGATTTCAGTAGCAAAGAAGATAGTTATCCTCTATTAAAGTTACAAAAAAGGCACTTATCTTCCTTGTGGCTTAATCGACTGGGAACGCTCTACAGAGAGCCCCTGTACAGTGTCCCCTCAATGCAGAAATTGAAGGACCAGGCGAAGCCCCAAAAAGTTTTTGTCTCTGGGCTTCTCGAGCCAGTTGAGTCCTTTTCTTCATATGAAGACAAAGGGCACAACGAGCTGGGCTATGGTCGGGCCCAAGGCACTGAATACATCACGAATTGGTATCAGAGCCCAAGATGGTCCGGTTGCTTTGAGAACAGTGTTTGAAACCACTGGAAGTCTTTGATGACATGGAAGAGAAGACAGCCCTAGCCAAATCAAAAAACACGATTGTGCTAAAAAATAAAACGCAAAAAAAGAGATGACCTGGCCGAGCAGGCCTAAGGACGGCTGCGACTAAAAAATAAAGGAAACTTGATGTGGGTCAAAGGAAAAAAAATAAGAAATTATTATTTTTTAACAATACTGAAAAGAAAAAGAAAAAACCAAAGGCTCGACGCTGCAAAAAAAAAAAAAAAAAAAAACCAGAACTGAAGGCTCTCCTGGCCGAAGAAGCAGAGCCAGAAAAATAACTGCTGCTCCTCATGCAGAAAAAAAAAAAAAGAGAAGCGCAGATGCGTGCTCAGTACTTGTGAGGATTATTCAGCCTGCTTGTCCTCAGAGAATTCCTGTCTCTTCCCAAACTCTGCTGGGGAGTGCCATGGTGATCAGAGGGGATATTCAACGGTACTGTCCAGGTAAGTGCCATTGAGTATCTTCTCCTGACCCACTCAGCACAATTTAAGGGGGCAAATTTGAGGGGAGGGGTGGGTATGAATATCAGGCCCTATGTTGCTTTAAGTGGGCATCCTTTCTTCTGAATGCTGTGGCACATCATTTAAGCACAGCCACCAATACTATGTAAATTGCCTGTCTATTCAATCCCTTGATGTAGACTCAACCTTTGAACTACCACAAAGAAATGTAGCTGTGTTAGTAATATAGCACAGCTTGTGATGCGCCCATTTTGTATCCAGATATTTAAGATCCATGCTAAATGAATGAAGTTACCTTGCACTGAAAGTCAGATCCTTCATACTTCATGCATCCTGAGGTAAGAGTGATTTCTCTATGCTCGTCCTCTTCAATGATTGCAAAACAGTGGCCATTTGTCCTGGAATGAACACAATAAGAGGGTTAATGAGGTAGATTACGTTACAGCACAAGGAACTACCACAAAATATGTACAGAAGGTGAGCATAAATTAAAAAATATATATATATATATATTGAAGGATAAGGTGATGGTGGGTTAAGAGCAAACAGCAAGATACTCACCACACTCCAATCAAGAGTGAGACCTCATAAATAAGATGTATGGAGATCATCTGAAAATCCTCGGCATTACAATGGACCACAACTTAACACTAGAGAGCCAAGTGACATCCACAACTAAGAAAATGTTCCACTCAATGACACAATCAATGGTACTAAGCAATACTGCAATGGAATTTATGCGGGATGCAAAGAACAAACCTTAAAGAAACTCCAGACCGCTCAAAACACAGCAGCTAGGCCTATCTTCGGAAAATCGCAATTTGAAAGTGCAAAACGCCTTCGCAAAAAACTACACTGGCTCCCAATCAAAGAGCGCATTGCTTTCAAAATCTGCACTATGGTTCACAAAATTATCTACGGTGAAGCTCCGGGATACATGACGGACTTGATCGACCTACCAACTAGAAACGCATCCGAATCAATACGAACGTATCTGAATCTGCACTACCCAAGCTGCAAAGGACTCAAATACAAATTACATAAGTACACAATCAGCCTGCTGTCCTCGGAGAATACCTTCTACAGGTATGTAGCATTTGGGATGCAGCTGCAGTTCCTCCTCCACAAAGCCCACCAAGGATATCCTGGAGTTTAGACTACAATTATCAAACCCTGTTTCTATTACTTGGGCCAGCTGGGCTGGGAACGCTCTGAAGGATGTTGATGACTTTACACAATGGCAACACCTAATAATATTGCGGATGCACAGAGAAGCATAGCCAGGTTTTAACGCAAGGGGGAGCGGAGAGGCACGCGCACTGCGTAGATGCGACGGACTGTCTGAAAAATAGGTGACAGTTCCGCCAGAGTAGTTTGGCAGAGTGGTTGCTTCCCTGGCGCCCCACCTATGTCACTGGATGAACTTATGGAGCAGCCTAATGGTTAGTGCAGTGGGCTTTGATCCTAGTGACCTGGGTTAGATTCCCACTGCAGCTCCTTGTGACCTTGGGCAAGTCGCTTAACCCTGCATTGCCCATGTACAAAAATTTAGATTGTAAGCCCTCTAGGGACAGAAAAAGTACCTGCATATAATGTGTACAGAACTACGTATCTCTAGTAGTAGTAGTAGTAGTAGACATATGTCAGATTTTGGAAGGAACTGTGGAGGAGGACTGTCAGTGCAATGATTGGGGCTAGACAGAATAGGTAGAATGGGGGAGGCATGTGGAGACAGTGCTCCCCCAAATGTTATGACTGGTAATGCTGAATTAGTATCCCTCCCTCCACTGATAATACCAATGGGGAGAGCCAATTCTGGATAGGCAAATGAAGGTTTTTGGTACCACTGCCTCAGTACAGTGGCAGGTTTTAACTTAGCTAGAAGTCCCAAAAAAAGGTAGGAGGAAGCTGCAAGGCAAAAATAATAATGATCCAAAATCTCTTCCATTTTATTTAAAAGTATTGATGAAACTTCTTCCCATTCCAAAGGTAGTATAAACAATGAACAAAATTCAATATAAACATCAATCTCAATTTAACAACAAGCGAGACAGATTACTTCAGAAGCTGAGAACAGCAAGTTCAACCAGGCCACCAAGACTCCCAATCTACCTTTAAAGGCCTACACTCAATATGAAAAAAAGCCAGGCTTTCACCATCTTGTGGAAGTACAAATTACCTTCCTTTCTAACCTCTACCAGTATTCTGTTCCTAATTCATTCAGCCTCTGTAATAGCAACTGATGGTCAACCATATCAAAAGCTGCAGAAATGTTAAGTTGAAGAACTACTTATTGACCACAACTCAAATAATTTCTGATTTATAAGAAGTAATAATTCAGTACTGTGTAAATTTTCCCCATAGTTTTAAACTGAAACCTTTTCTTGAGGTAGAAGCCAAACAGCCAAAAACTCTTGTTCTAAAAGGCAGTTATTTTCTGTTCCTTGGCTGCTGGAGAGGTAGCTCATCCAGCGACCTCAATAAAGTGTTAATTAAGGTGTGGGGAAGTAGAATACTTGCATAGGTTGCTGAGACAGCTTCAAAGAGCCTGTTTAAAAAAGGCCCCTTAGATTCAAAACTATATAAAGAGGAAAGGTCCCACTGAACTTTCTTTCTGAGAAGTTCCGAGAGAAGAATACATTTCTCTGGTAAGTGAATGCTATTTTGCTTTGTGCTTTGGGAACTTAAAGATGGGGTTTAAAGGCAAAATTGTAGATTAGTGTTAGGCAAAATAAAAATATAAAAAGCAATTTTATCAACTAATCTCCACAGTCTTTTCCACTTAGTTTTACAAACTTTGTACCACAGCATTAAAAGATAGAATCTAGCAGGCACTGCAGGATCTAGTTTAGTCTTCCCACCCGCCCACCCCTAGGACAACTCTTCATTTATAGTCAGTTATTGTAATTACAGTAACAAGCAAGGAGTGCTCTTACAGAGTTTTAAGTACATTTCATTACCATCTAAGAAGGAAACACTAAATAAATCATACAATCTCTATATATAAAAGGCACCTCCAACCTTCTAATTGAAGCCTCCAACCAGAAACTTGAGGTGGCATAGATATCTGGTTTAGCAAGTACACAAAGGAAAAGAAAGTTGCAAGTAAAGCAATTAACTCCTGCCACAGTTGTTTTCTCAGGCACCTGGAGTGGTTGCCCTGGGTGATTAACAAGGTCAGCTGGGGTGCACAGGGAGGGGGGGGGGGAGAGACCCTGGAACTGGGAGGGAGGAGGGAGTGATGGGCCCCTGGCACACACTCTGACTCTCATACATACACTATAACTGTCACAGACACACTCGCACCCAGTCACACTCTCTCTGTCACACACACACATACTCTCGCACATTCCCTCTCTATCACACAGTCAATCTCACACACACTCTCTCAAACATACACACTCCGAGGAAAACCTTGCTAGCGCCCGTTTCATTTCTCAGAAACGGGCCTTTTTTACTAGTATACTATCCAGCTTATAATCGAACGAGAAAAACGCCCAAGTTCCGACCTAAATCGGGAGATGGGCGTTTATCTCACAAAAACGAATACAGCGGTATAATCGAAAGCCGATTTTGGACATTTTCAACTGCACTCCGTCGCGGATGCGGACAAAGTTGATGGGGGCGTGTCAGAGGTGTGGCGAAGGCGGAACTGGGGCGTGGTTATCTGCCGAACAGAGATGGGCGCATTTCACAGATAATGGGACAAAAGTATGCGTTTTTAGCTAGAATTTAGGGCACTTTTCCTGGACCCTGTTTTTTCACGAATAAGGCCCCAAAAAGTGCCCTAAATGACCAGATGACCACTGGAGGGAATCGGGGATGACCTCCCCTGACTCCCCCAGTGGTCATAAACCCCCTCCCACCTCAAAAAATGATGTTTCACAACTTTTGACCCTCAAATGTCATACCCACCTCCCTGGCAGCAGTATGCAGGTCCCTGGAGCAGTTGTTAGGGGGTGCAGTGGACTTCAGGCAGGTGGACCCAGGCCCATCCCCCCCCTACCTGTTACAATTGTGCTGCTTAATGCTTAGTCGTCCAACCCCCCCCCCCCCGAACCCACTGTACCCACATGTAGGTGCCCCCCTTCACTCCTTAGGGCTATAGTAATGGTGTAGACTTGTGGGCAGTGGGTTTTGAGGGGGATTTGGGGGGCTCTACACACAAGGGAAGGGTGCTATGCACCTGGGAGCTCTTTTACCTTTTGTTCTGTTTTTGTAAAAGTGCCCCCTAGGGTGCCTGGTTGGTGTCCTGGCATGTTAGGGGGACCAGTGCACTACGACTCCTGGCCCCTCCCATGAACAAATGCCTTGGATTTATTCGTTTTTGAGCTGGGCGATTTCATTGTCCATTATCGCTGAAAAGCAAAAACGCCCAGCTCACAACTTGGCGAATAAAACATGGACGTCTAATTTTTTCGAAAATACGCTTGGGTCCGCCCCTTCACGGACCCATTCTCGGAGATAAACGCCCATGGAGATAGGCGTTTCTGTTCGATTATGCCCCTCTATATAAACTAAAAGACACTTTTATATTAGGCTAAAATCCTTAATACTGTATCAAGTTTTAAATTATTGAAAAACTCAAAAGCACTAAGATGGAGTCAGCAGTCCAGCAGCGAGAGGGGTGCTAGCCAGTCTTTTGCACTGAGTGTCACATGTATGATTATCTCCCAGTTGGTGAGATGTCATATGTGTGTGCCCCATGCAAAGAGCTCCTAGCTCTCAAAGAACGTGTACGTTCTTCTTAAGGCTAGAGTAGCAGACTTGGTGGAGCTGAGGGAGACAGAGAGGTACATAGAAGAGAGCTACAGGGATGTTTTACAGAAGTCCCACCTCCAGTCGGGTAGCCCCTGTGTTACCTTGGAGGAGGGAGGTCTCCTAGAAGGAGAGCATCACCCTGGTGAAGTAGGAAGTACTCCTGTAGCCAGGACCTGCCCACCAGGGGATGTACTATCCTCTCGCACCGAGGATATGTCTCCAAGTGCTGCCCGGGAGGGAAAGGTTAGGACAGCTGTCGTAGTTAGTGATTCGATCATTAGGCATATAGATAGCTGGGTGGCTGGTGGACAGGAGGATCGCCTGGTGACTTGCCTGCCTGGTGCGAAGGTGGCGGACCTCAGGCGTCACCTAGATAGGATTTTAGATAGTGCTGGGGAGGAGCCGGCTGTCTTGGTACATGTGGGTACCAATGACATAGGAAAATGTGTGAGAGAGGTTCTGGAAGCCAAATTTAGGCTCTTAGGTAGAAAGCTCAAATCCAGATCCTCTAGGGTAGCATTTTCTGAAATGCTACCCGTTCCACGCAGAGGGCCCAAGAGACAGGCAGAGCTCTGGAGTCTCAATGCGTGGATGAGACGATGGTGCAGGGAGGACGGTTTTAGATTTGTTAGGAACTGGGCAACATTCTGGGGAAGGGGGAGCCTATTCCGAAAGGATGGGCTCCACCTTAGCCAGGGTGAGACCAGGCTGCTGGCGTTGGCATTTAAAAAGGAGATAGAGCAGCTTTTAAACTAGAAACGGGGGGGGGGGGGGGGGGGGGGGGGGGGGAGGCCGACAGTTGCTCAAAAACACATGGTTCGGGATAAGGTATCTTTCAAAGATATCACCAAAACAGGGAGGATAGGGTATCCTGATAGTGAGGTTGCAAAAGAGACCGTAGTAGATCAGGTGTCCTTAAGTAAAATAAAAATCAGACAAAAGATTGCAAATTAATACTGTCAAGTACTAAGCATGATGTAAATAGGAACAAGAAACATAGTTTGAAATGTCTATATGCGAATGCCAGGAGCCTAAGAAATATGATGGGAGAGTTAAAATATATTGCAGTAAATAAAAGATTAGATATAATAGGCATCTCTGAGACCTGATGGAAGGAGGATAACCAGTGGGACACTGTCATACTGGGGTACAAATTATATCGTAGTGATAGGGTGGATCGAACTGGTGGAGGGGTAGCATTGTATATTAACGAGAGCCTTGAATCAAATAGATTGAAAATTCTGCAGGAAACAAAACACTTCTTGGAATCACTGTGGATTGAAATTCGATGTCTACAGGGGAAAAGGATAGTGACAGAAGTGTACTACCGTCCGCCTGGCCAGGATGAACAGACAGATGCAGAAATGTTAAAAGAAATTAGGGACGCAAACAAACTGGGCAATACAATAATAATGGGTGATTTCAATTACCTAAAATCAATTATATGTTAAAGCTACTGATCGCAACACTACGTTGCACTTTCAAAGCATGCAACCGAGTCACTGTAAAACGAATATTCCTTTTGCTCAATTTTTGCGGTACCGTAGAATTTGTTCCTCTACTGATATGTATTTTCATCAGACATCTTATCTTCAACAGAAGTTAGAAGAAAGAGGATATCCTGAAAAATTAGTAAAAAAAAGCGAGGAAACGTGCCTCTTTCAATCATAGTGAATGGTTATTACATCCTGTGAAAGATAAAGAAGAGCTAGATGAAATGGTTACATTTGTAATGAAATATAATGCACATTCAAATAAAATGGTGAAAATTATTAAAAAACATATGGCCATGCTGAAGATTTATCCTTGTTTTCGTGATCTTAAAATCATGTTTGCTTACCAAAGACAGAGCAATTTAAATGATGTATTGTGCAGAGCTGACACGTGGAATAGACGTAGTACTAGTGACATAATTATGGGACATCATGGCGTCTGTGGCCATTGTACAGTATGCTCAATCATGATGAACTTGGATGTATTTGAGGATGTACACACAAGTAGAAGATTTAGATTAAAAGCTATCACTGATTGTCAATCTAGGAACGTGATTTATCTTCTGAAATGTCCTTGTGATCTGTATTATGTGGGACAAACGTCACGTATGCTGAAGACAAGACTAATTGAGCACCGTCATTGTATACAGGCTAAAAAAAACATATGAACCTTTGGTGTCTCATTGTTTATTGAAACATCATGAGTTTGCAGAATTACGTTGTATTGTGTTGGAACAAATTTATATAACTGAACGTAGAGGAGATGTAAGGAAATTATTAAGACAAAAAGAACAACGATGGATTTATGCATTGCAAACCGTGATTCCTAAGGGTTTGAACATATCAATAGAGTGGAAAGCTTTTTTGTGAAGAATTTCTCCTGATGCAAAGTGAGAGGTATCCTGAAACAATACTGATGTCATGAAGGAAATGACGTGACAGGAAATGACGTTGGAGAGTGTATGTGGTTTATATGGGATAGAAGCCATTCGAAGTTTAAAGACGCCAATGAGAGGCAAGATACGGGTGAAAGTTTGATGCTTGAAGATTTAAAATATTAGCCCTTGGGCGTAGATGTATTGGACATCATGGAAAAGAATGGATATTCAGAAGATGCAAGCTAAGTTATATTTTTTAATTGATTCACCGTTATTGTGGCGTGATAAAGAGCCTCTACCTTTGTGTATTGTTTAAGGTGTATGCACAAGTATTTTATGAATAAGAAGAGTGGAGTTTTTTTTTTGTGAAGACTAGTGATTGAAGAAAGGAGTTCTCTTAACTTTGAAAAGTATTGCTGTAAAGAGAATTTTTCCTGTGGTTTCTGAAGTCTTTTTTTCTCCACGCATTTTTCATAAATATACGTGAATTCACACCTGCAATACAGGGTTCTAAATAGTAGAAAGGTTTAATTGATTTTAGATACATATTCTACTAATCCTTAATATATATTAGTGATTTCAATTACCCCAATATTGACTGGGTAAATGTAACATCGGGGCACGCTAGGGAGGTAAAATTCCTTGATGAAATCAAGGACAGCTTTATGGAGCAGCTGGTACAGGAGCCGACGAGAGAAGGAAAAATTCTAGACCTAGTCCTTAGTGGAGCGCATGATCTGGTGCGGGAGGTAATGGTGCTGGGGCCGCTTGACAACAGTGATCATAATATGATCGGATTTGATATTAGCTTTGAAGTAAGTATACATAGGAAATGAAATACGTTAGGTTTAACTTTAAAAATGGAGACTATGATAAAATGAGAAGAATGGCGGAAAAAAAAAAAAAAAAAAAAAAACTTAGAGGAGCGACTGCGAGGGTCAAAAATTTACATCAGGCGTGGATGCTGTTCAAAAACACCATCCTGGAAGCCCAGGCCAAAAACATTCCGCATATTAAAAAAGTAGGACGGAAGACCAAACGACAGCCGGCGTGGTTAAAAAGTGAGGTGAAGGAAGCTATTAGAGCTAAAAGAAAATCCTTCAGAAAATGGAAGAAAGAACCGACTGAAAATAAGAAAGAGCATAAGGAATGTCAAGTCAAATGCAAAGCGCTGATCAGGAAGGCTAAGAGGGACTTCGAAAAAAAGATTGTGTTGGAGGCAAACACACATAGTAAAAAATTTTTTTTAGGTATATTAAAAGCTTCTTGGACCGCTAGATGACCGAGGAATAAAAGGGGTGATCAGGGAAGACAAAGCCGTAGCGAAGAGATTAAATGAATTCTTTGCTTCGGTCTTCACCGAGGATGATTTGGGTAGGATACCGGTGCCGGAAATGGTATTCGAAGCTGACGAGTCGGAGAAACTTAATGAATTCTCTGTAAACCTGGAGGATGTAATGGGGCAGTTCTACAAACTGAAGAGTAGCAAATCTCCTGGACCGGATGGTATTCATCCCAGAGTACTGATAGAACTGAAAAATGAGCTTGCGGAGCTATTGTGATGAATTGTGCAAAAAATATTATAAAATTCTGCATAACTTTCTATTGTATTGCCCTTCAATTAAATTATTTAAAGACCATGAATTACAACAAATTTTCATTATGCAGAACTTTCCTCAATTTCTGAACAACTTGCAAAGATTAGTTTAACTATAATTAAAGAAATCAGAGAAGGTGATACCCAAATGTATTCCATATTCTATCAACAGGAATACCATTCTGAGTCTAAATTGACAGATATTTCCAATCCCATATGTTTAGGGAAGGGGGGTTGGGTGGGTGTGTGAGTACATATTCTCTGCATTGGTATATGTGTGTGTGCTGAACATTTGCTGTGTTTGGAGAGGAGACAAGAGGGTAACGCAATTTAAAATATGCAATTCTTTAATCACATTTTTTTTCCACATAGCAAATTTCACCCCATTTCATTAAATTTTCTATAATACAGAAGCCGAAATTCCTTCTTCCATAGAAGTGCACTGGGTCATTTTGGGGGTGGCTAAGTTCTCTGGACCCTCCCCCCCCCCAAAAAAAAAAAAAAAATCAGATCTGACCCATTTTCAACCTCGTGGGGGTTTTTTTTAATCATTTTTTTCTTTTCGTGCCATTCATCTCATTCCATTAAATTTTTGGTAAATTATGTTGTTCTTGGATAGACAGCCAGTCTCAGCCCCTTTTATATAATTCTTTTCAATTTCTGACGGGTTGGAAAAAATAAAAAGTAATATTGGAGCACAATGGCATAATCAGAACTGTTTTTTTTGTTACAAGGGCCCATGGTTAACATGGATAGGCAGTTGGCATATATGTCTGAGCTATAGTTATGCCCTTATAGACGCAGATGTTAGAGTGCATCTGACAACTGATTTTTACGTAGTCTGTGACAGCTGTCATGTATCAAGGTTCATATTTTAAATATTTTAAACTCAAAACACTTCAAGCACTTACCAAGGGTAAACCACATACACAGTTTTAGAAACAAATAATATTTAACAATATCTCAAGAGGCAGTATGTGAGGACTAGGGACTGAAACAGACTGTAAAATCTCCATTTGATGAGTGAGGCCTTTCATAACACCAAAGACATGCTCATACACAAAGTCTCAAATGGTACAATCTTGTCTTTAGAATTAGTAGCAAATCAGAGTTTCTCTAAACACAAGAGGACTCATTTTATAGTACAAGCTCATTTGTGCATGTATCCAAAATGCACTCTTGCAGCTACATTATTAGACTGTGGGAGTCAGCAGAAAAGATCATCCACATTTACTTCAGAGTGACTGTCACAACAGAGGCTGGAGACATAGAGTTGGGGAGAGGTAGTAGAAAGAGTAATAAATGGTGGAGGGCAGTACGTAAAGGGGTAGATGGCAGAGATCAATCACCTAAGGTGGAAAGACAGCAGGGAGGAATTCTGCAAAAAATATTATAAAATTCTGCATAACATTCTATTGTATTGTCCTCCAATTAAATTATTCAAAGACCATGAATTACAACAAATTTATATTATGCAGAATTTTCCACAATTTCTGAACAACTTACAAAGATTAATTTTATATATAGTGCTTGGCAGTAGAACAAGGCTATCAGACCCAGCCAACCTGCTTATCACTGGTGCATGAAGGAAGAGATCAGTGGTTCCTCTATGCACACTCCCAATACTTTCTCAGAGAGGTGGTCTTCCAGATTGCTGTAGGCAGGCAGAAAAAAGAACCATCTTCTGCACATGTATTCCACATTCATCAGCAGGCACCATATTCTGTGCCTGCACAAATGCCCTGGGGTCCACCTCCTCAATGGCTTTTGGTTTCAGCTAAATTGAGAGACTATCAGCTCTGATACTGTGCATTGTGGAAGAGCATACATTTCTAGAAAATGGGGGCCTGAGTCAAAAGTGAAGGGGCACAGGCCTCTGGGGCCAGCACTCACCCATGGCTATGCCTCTCAAAGTGTGGAAGGGAAAAACTAGATTGCTTCTAATATCATGAAGTTTTCCAAGATAACAGTAAACACCAGAGGGCAGTATAAGATCAGTTAAACAGTTCCACTAGGCTAGGGATATTCAAATTTCAAGGAACTTTTGTTGCAGTTAGAACCCTATTACTGCGCACCTAAGGGTTAACTACTTAAAATCAGCTTAATTTTTCTTTTTAAAAGTGAACACTGAAGTTCCAGGCTAAGAATTTTTCTGCCCCTTTCTACAGAAAGGGAAATGGGACTTGATATACCACCTTTCTGAGGTTTTTGAAACTACATTCAAAGCGGTTTACATGTATTCAGGTACTTATTTTGTACCAGGGGCAATGGAGGGTTAAGTGACTTGCCCAGAGTCACAGGGAGCTGCAGTGGGAATTGAACTCAGATCCCCAGGATCAAAGTCCACTGCATTAACCACTAGGCTACTCCTCCACTCCAGAAAAGTCATGAATCTTTAATTCATCTATGACATTGAAAAAACTTTCTCCATAAACATATACACAGGTGTGCATACACCGAGTACCTACAATTTCACAAAAAGGTTAAAGTGTACCTTTGTGAGCCAGCATTTGAACCCTTGCTTTTATTGGAAGGTATAGGGTTGGTAGTAGTGGCTGAAAATCACTCGAGCTATGCTTTAATTGTAACATGTTTTCCCTGGTTTGGTTTTACATACAGTCAACCTTTACTCCTGATACCAAGGACAGGGATCCCTAGTCGTGTGCTGACATCTCTTCTGCTGAGGAGGCGTCTAACAAACACATGCTCTTTCTTTCCAAGAGGGCACTACCCAATCCCATGCTCTCTTGTGCTCTAGGAATGAAATAGATCTTCCAATGTCATGTTCACACTCGTTCTCACCTCCCAAAAAGGGGATGCCTCAACCTCATCTATTCCCAGGTGAAGGGAATCCCCCAACAACATGCTTGCTCAACTCTCCCTTGAGGAAGGTGATCCCTCTGCCCCAAGTTTACTGCCTTACACCCAAGAGGGTCCCTACAGAGCAATGCTTGCTGTCTTTCATCTTAACATCAAAAGGAAATTTTTGGACCAAAGTCACCAAATGACAGATGAGTCCGTGCACCTGTTCAAACGGCCATTTCATTTTATTAAACAGCTCCGATTACAAAAGAGCAGCTTTAAGGTTATTTCTTATTCATTCCCGTAAAAAAAAGTTTTAAGGCCTATACTCTTTTCAAAGATGCTTCAATATACAGGGGAAACAGGAAGTACCCCAACAAACCATCCATACAGCATAAGTTTCAAATTAATATAAAGAATATACACACAGGGTGACTAATGAATAAAATGGTTCATGGATATCTGAATTACTTAGCTAAGGGCCTCTGGCTTGTGCTCCAACAACATGGGCATTGCTTTAGCCACAGTGTGGCTGTGAATCACAGCTATATCTGTCCCAATTAAATGAAGCTTCTAGCCTCCAGTGTCCCCCTTCAGACTGGAAAACAGATAGCTCGAAAGCTATGTATCACCTGGCAATGCTGCAGTCCAGGGGCGTAGCCAGCTTCCGTGGGGGAGGGGTCCAGAGCCCGGGGAGGGGGCACATTTTAGCCCTCCCCCGGCGCCGCCCCCCCCTCCCGCCGCGAACCCACCGCCGCTGCAGCCTACCTTTACTTTTGCTGGCGGGGGATCCCACTCCCCGCCAGCCAATGTCTTCTTCTCAGTCGCTTCCTGCTCTTCAATTTGCTTGCTGACGTCCTGCACGTTGTACGTGCAGGACGTCAGCAAACATATTGAAGAGCAGGAAGGACTGAGAAGACGTCGGCTGGCAGGGAGTGGGATCCCCCGCCAGCAAAAGTAAAGGTAGGCGGCGGCGGGTTCGCCGGGAGGGGGGTCCTGGGGTGAATCTGCGGGGGCCCCGGCCCCCTCAGGCCCCACGTAGCTACGCCACTGATGCAGCCATAGGCGTAGTCTGACTGTTTCATTTTGGGGAGGGGGGGGCAAAGGATGGGCTGAGCATATTAGCATATTCATTTGCATATATACATATGCAAATGAATATGCTAATATGGAGGGAATTGAAATTTACAGGCAAAATATCACAGATGCACATTTCAAAAAGCTGACATATTTCAATTAATAAATTCTGAATAAAATACTTTTATCTACCTTTGTTGTCTGATCATTTAGTTTTTCTATTCGCTTTGGTCCCAGTGTCTTCTGTTTTATGCAGTGTCTTCTTTCCAGTAGGCTTCCCTCTGCTCCCCACCCTCCCAGTCCCATCCATCTCTTGCTCCTTCCCTCTGCTCCCCACCCCTCCCAGTCCCATCCATCTTCTGTTCCTTCCCTCTACTCACCATCCCTCCGCCCCATCCATCTTCTGCTCCTTCCCTCTGCTGTGCCTGACCTCTCCCAATCCCATCCATCTCCTGGTCCATCCCTCTGCTCCCCACCCCTCTGCCCCAGAAGCCTTCTCTTCAAGTTCCTGTTCCCACCTATGCGGGAACAGGAACTTGAAGAGAAGGCTTCGGGGCAGAGCCGAAGGCAGCGTGTACATCGCTACCGCTGTCAGGAACGCTGAAAAAGACTGCTGCCTGCGCCGGAGAGAGGGAGGAAGAGAGGGGGTAGACGGACACGCTCCTCTCCGTCCGCTTGGCTTCCCTGCCCTGTCTGTGTCCCGCCGAAAAGGAAATGACGTCAGAGGAAGGCGGGACGCAGACAGAGAGGGCAGGGAAGCCAAGCAGACGGAGAGGAGTGCGTGCCTGCTTGTTTTTTTTTTTTTTTAAACTACTGGCGCGGCGGCGCTTCGTCATCATTTGGGGGGGCATTGCCCCCCCCCTCGCCCCCCCCAGTCTACGCCCATGGATGCAGCTGTGATTTATAGCTGCCTGAACTAGTTGCCACATTTCAGCCCTTCAAAAAAACATCAGCAGCTGACTTTTATATTTCAACGGTTTTTATTGATGACAAGTCAAGAAGGACAAATCCACTTCAATACAGTAGCCTCAATACAATATTGCAACATGCATGGTGATTACATAACAAGTAAACCTCTCTACTTACTGTCATCAAACGTTTTAAATTTTTACCTCCTCCTCCCATCAGTGTCTTGTTGTTGTTTATTTACCACCCCCCCCCCCCACCAATTTTATTAATAACAATATTCTTAGTATAACTGCACCAAAGGTCATCTATAATTCTCTAAAGCATGTGATTTTCTGCAATAGAATTCCTCAGGTATATTCCATCCCTAAGTATTTAACAAGTTATTTCCCCCCCCTCCCTCCCCCCCCTCCCTAACCCTTTAAATTATCCTATCTTACCTATCGTGGAAGACAGCTGTATCGTGTTATGTGAGTATGGTTGTGGTTCACAGAATATTCCCTTATTTCATGTGCCAGAACTTAACGAGTTCACATCGAATTAAGAATATGGCTTCTACCTTTCTGAGTTAGAGTCCCCAAAAGGGGGCCCCAAATGTTAAGGAAGCGCTTTTTACGTTTGCAGGATCCTCTTGTTTCCCGCGCTTCCCAAACCATTAATTGATGCGCTTGATTACGCCAGTGCCAATATTCTGGAGGGCTTTCTGACACCCAAACCTGTAATATGCATTTCCTAGCAACTAAACTCAATTTACGGCACAATAATATCTTAGCCGCGGTCAAATCCCCAAATGATCCTAAACAGTCTAATATTAACTGACATGGGGTACCTGTTATCTGCGTTGATATGATATCAGATAAAAATTTCACTACTCTCCTCCAAAATCTCTGTGTTTTAACACATTCCCAAAATGCATGATAAAATGTGTTCTCCTGTTGGCCACATTTCAAACACACTGGAGAGTGAATCCCTCCTGATCGGAACAGTTGTGTTTGTGTAAAGTATGCCCTATGGAGTGTCCTAAAAGCGCATTCCCTATACCGGGCTCCTGTAACTAATTTAGGTATCCTCTTAATGTGTTTGTCAATATCCCAATTGGTTAAATCCAGATTTAAATCTGCCTCCCATCGCTGTCGGAGATGCTCCAGCCCTTTTCTCGGAATCAAGACCCACAGTTTTCTATGTATTCCCGAAATAGATGGAGTCGCAGGCGAGATTTCATCGTAAAAGGACTGTACTTTTTCTCCCAGTTTGGCTGCAAGATTCTCCTTACCCAAGGAATGAACATAATGTCGGATCTGGTTATATGCAAAAGTATCCCCCCATCTTTGTTCATCACTTGAAAGTAATTGGCCTAAGGGTTTGATTTCTCCAGAGGCATCCAGAATGTTTTTTAAGTTACAATATCCTCTGGTTGCCCATTGCTGAAAAACCGAATTATCCAGTCCTGGTAAGAATTCTGGATTCCCCTTGATCGTGATCAATTCCGATATCTTTGGGTCTCCCCCTAAGCTTCTCCCCAAAAACTGCCATGCATCCCAAAGGGGCGCTAATAAAATGCTATGTCTAAAAGCTTTTGGTATCATCTGTTTTCTGGTATGCAATAAGGCAATTAAATCAAAGGGCTGAAAGAAGGCCCTTTCCAATTCACTCGGTACATGTATACTAGTCCCAAACAGCCAATCTCTCAATGATCTTAGCAGGCAGGCCATATTATAATACCTTAGATGGGGTAGGCCAAATCCTCCCTGACTCCAATTACCCATCAAAAACTGTAACTTAAGTTTTGCCTTCTTTTTTGCCCAGCAAAATCTCATCACTACTTTATAAAAGTGCTTAATGTCCTTTTTAAGGAGTCGCAGTGGCAATATTTGCAACACATATAGCCACCTAGGCAGTATCACCATCCGGATGAGACTAATGCGTCCCCCCAAAGGCATCATCACTACGTTCCAAGCTTCTAATTGTCTCTCTGTCTGTTCTAAGAGTCTATTAATATTTAATTTGTATATCTCTGCAGTATTAGCTGCCAGGAGAATCCCCAGATATCGGAATGCTTTTTCCGCCCACGCCAAAGGGAATCCCTCAGCCCACAGACTACGAGCATCTGATGTTACTGCTATAGCTTCTGATTTATCCAGATTCAGTTTAAAGCCTGAATAATCCCCAAATTCATGGATAAGCTCTAGTAAATTTTCCAAGGATGACTTCGGCTTTGTTATTATAACCAACAGGTCATCAGCAAATGCCGCAATTTTGAATTCCTGCCGACCTATCTGCACTCCTTTTATAGCCTGACAGTCTTGGATGTCTCTGATCATGGGGTCTAAATAAAGGGCGAACAGCAACGGAGATAAAGGGCAACCTTGCCTTGTCCCCCTGTTAATCTCAAAGTCCTCAGATCTCCCTCCATTCACCATTATTCTGGCTCTAGGTGAAGAGTATAGCGCCTTAATCGCTTGTATAAACCAGCCCTGGAATCCATAACTATCCAAGACATCGAACATAAATGCCCACTCCACCCGGTCAAAAGCCTTTTCGGCATCAAAACTAATCAAAATGGCTGGTTCCGGGTCATGCTTAAGCCTCTCCAAGGCCGTTAGTATGCTCCGTAAGTTTTTGGAAACAGACCGGTCCTGGACAAAACCTACTTGTGCTTCATTGACTAACCTTGGCAATACTTTATTTAAACGATTAGCTAATATCTTTGCGAATAGCTTCACTTCATTATTTAACAACGAAATAGGCCTATAGGAAGATGCTAACAATGGGTCTCGATTAGGTTTGGGTAGTATTATAATTTGAGCCAGATTTAAACAGTCAGGCAATCGCCCTTCCTCCACCCATTCATTAAAAGCCCCAGTTAGAGCGGAGGTTATATGCTCACCCAGTATTTTGTAAAATTCGGCCTTGAAGCCGTCCGGCCCGGGGGTTTTCCCCAACTTACTTTGGCCAATGGCCCAATGCACTTCATCACTACTAATAGGAGAGTTCAATTTTATACGTTCTCTCTGTGTTAATTTGGGAGTCACCATATTTTGCAGATATATCTCTCCCTGTAGACCCTGCGAATCTCCTGCTTTGTAAAGATTTTGAAAAAAATCGCGGAAGACCTCTTGAATTTTTTTATCAGTGCGCACCACTCTACCTTCTCTATCTTTGATTCCTAGGATATGCTTTGATGTATACTGCGGTGCCACTAATCTTGCCAATAGTTTGCCCCCCTTGTCACCATGTTTGTATAACTGATATTTATAGTATGTTTGGGATTTTACTGCTCGCTCATGGAGTAATGAGTTCAATGCTATCTGTTCAGCTTCCAAATCCTTTCTTACTCCAATACTTGGGTCCCTCCCAAATTGATGCCTTAATTTAGCCAAGCGTTTCTCTAATCGTAGTATCTCTCTATCTCGAGACTTTTTATAATGGCTAGCAAAACTAATTATGTGCCCTCTCAGTACCACTTTAGCCGCTTCCCAATAGATCGAGGCACTTTGTACTGTTCCTTCATTAAATAACTTGTATTCCTCCCACTTTTTACCTAAGAATTCACTGAATTTTTCATTGCCATAAAGATAACTGGGAAACGACCACCCCTTTATATCATTATCTGAGTTTTCTATCTGCCAAGTCATCCAAACTGCTGCAAGGTCAGAGATTACACAAGGACCTATGACAGCTTCTCTAATATGGGTAAAAAAGGTTCTCGAGACCAACAGATAGTCAATCCTAGAATGTGTATGGTGTGCCCTTGATTGATGAGTGTATTCCTTATCTCCAGGGTGTAACGTGCGCCATACATCTATAAGATCTAAAGTGTTGCACATGTCTGGTAACCCCCTTGTTCTGTTACGTCCTCCTGCCACCGAGGGGTGTGACCTATCCATCTGCGGATCCCAGGCCACATTAAAGTCGCCACCTATCATCATAGGCAGTGAGCTATTCGCACTAAGGATCATAGTCAGTTTCTTATAAAATTTCATATCTAATGTGTTTGGCGCATAAATGTTTCCTAACCTAAGTTTTCTTCTTGCAATGGTTACGTTACAGAAAACAAACCGCCCCTCCGGGTCTTTCTGCAGCTGGTGAATCTGTGAGGCTATCCCTTTTCTGAATAAGATGGCTACCCCCCCTTTCCGCCCTGCTGCTGCGGAAGCTATGCAATCTCCTACCCACCATCTAGCCAATTTTGCATGTTCTAGGTCTGTTAGGTGTGTTTCTTGTAAAAGAGCCACGTCTGCCTTTATTCTTTGAAGATATTGTAAGATTTTTGACCTTTTAATAGGCGAATGAATGCCCCCTACATTCCAAGTCACTACTTTAATCCCCCCCATCTCCTAGCTCGTTGTTTAATGTCTGATGATCAGTTGTAGTGATCAAGTGGAGCCATCCCAGCCTATAGCTCCACTCTGTCTTATAATGCTTTTGTTGTTCTGGCTCTAATTTTTTAAACCATTCATCCAACCACATCATATCCCAAATATGATCTGTCTTTCCAACCACTCTTGTATTCCCTCCAGAAAAATGATTGTTATCTTTCTGTTCTTTCATCTCTTTAAAGTATCCCCCTACGCCCCCTTCCCTCCCTTCCCCCCCTTCCATCCCAATCCCAAATTTCCCCTCCTTCTGTGCTTCCCTAAAGGAAGCCGTCACGCTTAACGTTTACCCCACTACTCTATGACCTTCCTAATCCCGAACACCCTATTCCTCTTAAACCCTTTTTGAACCCTTTGTTAAACGATACTTCTACTCCCCTTCTTCATACCAGTATCCGGCTCGCATTTATAACAACCATTGACCCCCCACCCCCAACAATACCCTAATAGGGTCCCTTTATTCTTTACCGATTCTGCTTGCAGTAATACAGTGATTAACCAATTTGAACCTGTTGCAACCTTCAATTTAACGTTCTTGGTTATCTTTAGCTAAGGACCATTAAAACATTGTTTCAACGAAAGCTTTTTAACTTAAAGAAAGAGCCTTATAGCGAGTCTATGTCCTGTCTCCAGTATTAAGTTCAATACTTGCCGCTGATCCCCCTCTTTCCACGTGATGATTCAGGATTTAGAGCACACATACCGGATGCATTGTCCAGTTGTAGGGGTCCAAATTGTTCACATAGGTTAAAAACCCCCAATTGTAGACCCTCTCACTCAAAAGGTTTCCCACTCTGTCCTTATATCCATCAAGGTTTCCTCCGTAGGTTCCTTCTGCGCCTGTATCCATCAGGGTGGCAAGCGCTACTTGTTGAAGAACGTAAAACGTTAACATTTAACATTTAAGTTTTAACTTTATTGTAGCTGTAAAACAACTGCTGTACTGCTATTCAAACAAATCTCCAGCTTTAAATTCAGCATCAATTCCTTGTTACTTATGCCATAGCAGCTGACTTTTAAAACACTTACATATTTAATATACATGCCCCTAGAATACAGTTCTGATTGGTCTCAATTTTAAATACAGGCAATATGAAGCTGCAAATGTTATTGAGATGAAGAACAGATGAGCTATGTTTCTTAAGGAAACCCAGATCTGCAGTCCTTTTCCCACCAGGGGAATATATGCAAACTGGAAAGGTTTAGCTAACAAATAATATTCCCCATCTTTGCCTACTTATTTTGCCTATGATGTGTTCATCCAAAGAGATTACAAAGCTGCCAATTAACAAGACATACTGTCATGTGTGGACTGTGAGAATCCAATTGCAAGGGTGCTCCACTATTATATCTACAGTAGCTAGGAGAACAAGTATTGTTTGGCTTTGCCTCTCAGAAGTTATGGCAATGAATTTGTTTCATAAAAGAGCACTAGAGACAAACTAGCTCAGTTCCAAGTCATCTTTACTGTTTCTAAAAATGGGAGCCAACTGTATGCATTCACTGAATGCCACTGCATTCAAGATGTCAGGTTGCTAAGGAACAGTACTGTCAACTGTCAGCCCCAACTCACCCTTGTCCACCTTTGTCCCTTCCCCATGACTTACTCCCCCCTTTTCCATCTATCAAACTTTCACCATGGCATATCCCATTCTTCCATCTGTCATTCCCCCCCCCCCCCCCCCCCCCCGATTCTATATATAGTGCCCAAAATTGTGCACCAAACTTTCAGCGTCAATTTAAGAGGTACACCCTACTAGATTGGTCAATTAGTGCCAATAACTGGGTGCTAATTGGCACTAATTTGGAATTGTGCACACATCTTGCTGTGCACCATAACAATGTGTGCCCAAATCCTATAGCACACAAAAGGGGACATTTCCATGGGAGCAGCATGAGCAGGTCAGGGGCATTCCTAAAATTTGTGCAGTTATGTGCACCTAAATTGAATTACACCTGGTTTCAGCAGGCTTAAGTCCTGGTGCCCAAATCTGGGCATCAAAATCATCACTCAATGCTATAATGCACACTCAACTTGAGTGCCCATTATAGAATAGCGTTGAGCTCCGATTTTTTTTTCGGCACCGATTTTTGAACCTCCATTCTTTGCAATATGTTTCTAATTTAAGCCTCAACTATGAGTTAATTTGCAACTCCTCTCCCCAAACATACAGTTACTGGTCCCCAAAGATGACCGGGAGGGGCGAAACCAGTGGAGTATTGCTACAATATTCATTCATATGGAGTGTTTTGAGATCAGACACAGAAATTTGGAGATGCTGTACACTTTGAAGACATAATTTAGCTAAGTAAGTAAACACATTTATTATGCTCTCAGTATTGCAGCTTTTGATTATATGGCTTTTTGGAAAGACTTTTTGTTAGGCAAAAATGAAACAATTGTGAAAACCAAATGAGCCTATGTAGCTGTGCATGGGGATGAAGTAATTTTGAGCTCAACTATTTCCTTCTTTGCAATAATGTAAACACTCTGCATATGATCTTTTCTCTATATGATGTTAAGTTTGAGCAGTCAAAAATAGATCCTGTATTCACTGAGGTAATTTTTTTAATTAGGAAATAAAAAAGTAAAAATATAAAATAAAGTAATAAAAGGTAGCAAAATATATAAAAAGAGCTTCATCAGGAGCAGGTTCCCAGACCTGGTCAAACAAATGCTGCATACTATTACATTATATATATATAGATATATAGATATATATATCACCCTACAGCTGTTTTCTCAGCAACTGCTTAAAATTTCAATATGAAATTTTACAGCTTTATTTGATGCTATCATCTACATTTATGTACTGTGTGGAATGAGATTATCTTTAAACACAGCGAAGTTACAGACTCTTTAATGTGACAACCAGGCAATTTTTGTACATTCAAAAATGTTTGCACTATAAAACTACCATTATTTGAAGAAAAAAAAAGCGGTAGCAGCTTACTGTTAATGATATCACAGTGACGTAGACTTTTGTCTGGGAAGCAATGTTGGAGGCCTACCAGAAGCTCCACACAAAGCTGCAAACAACTGCAGAATTCAAGGAAGTGCTGCAGATGATCTGGAACAGACAGCCACAGGGACCGATTGACAAGGTGTTAAACTTTCCAAAGTGACTAAAGGCCTGTGTTAAAGCTGGGGGGGGGGATACTTTGAGCACTCACAGTGACTGCAAAATTCTGACACATTATAAATTGTATCATTTGAATGATGTTATTTTACTGTGTTTTAGATCAAACATTTTTAATGAACAAAAATCACTAGGTAATAACGCTAAAATGTCTGTAACATCAACATTGCTTAAGATAATTAAATGCATATATATCACCTATATCTATCTATTACTTAGCTGTAGCAGGTGTTCTCAGAGAGCAGGACAAGTATCCTCACACTTGGGTGACTTCATCCCAATGGAGCCCGGTGCAGACGCTGCCCAGCACACTATATCTTTAAGAGGCTTTTGGCAGTAGTCCCACCACGTTTGCGCAAGTGCAGGACCCTCAGTAACATAAAATAGCTAAAAAGAGAATTCATCTCCAAGGGGAGGTGGGAGGAATGTAAGGATACCTCGTCCTGCTGTCCTCAAAGAACGCCTGCTACAGGTAAGTAACTGCTTTCTCCGAGGACAAGGACAGACGTATCCTTACACTTGGATATCCCTAGCTACTAAGCTCACCAAAAGCAACAACACTAGGACAACAGAGTCTCGCAATGGCAAAACTACCTTGAATCCAATTAACCATAAACTATATACAAACTGGGTGTAGAGGTGCAGCCTGGAACAAACACTATGTCTAGCAGGGTTCCTATGTTGTCCAATTGCTGAATGTGTTGGAGATGGGGCTTTGGGTTGTTGATTACGAACCCCAGCAGATCCAACACCTAGATAGCTCTTTGCACTGATGTTGAGCGCCCTCCCATGATGTGCTCTTGACCACCCACTTGTCTAGGACAACTGCAAAACATTTTGTAAACACCCTGAGGGCAGGCGAGAGGCCAAATGGCAGGATGTGATACTGGTAGTGGTGCTTCCCTACTAAGAATTTTGTATGGATTAATCCTGTGTGTTGATTTTTTTTTTCTTTCTGTATCTGCTCTGAACTGGCTGGGTGAGTGGAATATAAAATATTTGAATTACATTAAATTAAGAATCTGAGGTACTTCCAGTGATCTGGAATTATCTGTATATAGGTATATGCATTCTTGAAGTCCAGGCAGCATAGCAAACCACTTTCCTGAATCATAGGGAGAAGGGTGCCCAGGGAAACCATCACAAACTTTTCTTTGACCAGATATTTGTTCAGGACCCTTAGGTATCTTGCTAAAGATGTAATTTGTTAATCTCACTCACACACACAAGGAGTGACTCGGGCTGCACATACTGCAGCAGGATATGTTTATCCACTCCTACCCTAGCTGAGAATATTTAACCATCTCTCTGACCTCATGCGCAACTTTCTTTAAATCAGTCACCTTACTTTCTAACTCTTCTTACTCTCTTACCTATCTATATGTTACAGCTTTGCTTTACCCTTCACTATCAATTAAAATGTTCTATTACGTATTGTGTTGACATTGTAAGTAGTACACCATGCCATACTTTGTATTGTTATTTGAATATTTTTACTGCTGTAATTGCATACTGCTCATGTTTGATCTATTCTTACTGTACACCGCCTTGAGCACATTCCTTCAAAAAGGTGGTAAATAAATTCTAATAAATAAAAAGACTTGAAGTGGTCCAGAAGAAGGCGACAAAAATGATATGTGGATTATGTTAAAAGACGTATGAGGAGAGACTGGAAGACATGAATATGTATACCCTAGAGGAGAGGAGGGACAGGGAAGAGATGATACAGACATTTAAATACTTGAAAGGTATTAATATAGAAACAAATATTTTCCAGAGAAGGGAACATGGTATAACCATTGGACATGATTTGAGGTTGCGGGGTGGTAGACTTAGAAGTAATGTCAGAAAATTCTTTTTCACGGAGAGGTGGTTGATGACTGGAAAGCCCTCCCGAGGGAGGTGGTGGAGACGAGAACCGTGGCAGAATTCAAGGTGGCCTGGGATGAACACAAGGGATCTCTAATTAGAAAATGAATGTTATAAAAAACAAAGCTTAAAGATTTGCATACGTGTTTGCATATCAAGTGATGCTTAGATGGCAACTCTGGCTATATCGACTAAGGCCAGTGCCGGGCTGGCTTGTATGGTCTGAGTACCACATATAGTAATCCGGCTTAGGATGGGCTGTAGAGAGCTTCAACAGAAACTCCAGTAATTTGGAACATGAGGACAGTGTTGGGCAGACTTTTACGGTCTGTGTCCCACAAATGACAAGATGGATTCAAATAGGCTTTGACGGCAACTCCTACAGTTGGAACATAAGGATATAGCGTGCAGACTTCTACAGTATATGTCCCAAAAACAACAAAGAAAGGCCATGATTGAGTATATATCATGCTCATTGTTGATGCAATCTAGAATTGAGAACGAATGAGACTGTAGGGCAGACTGGATGGACCATTCAGGTCTTTATCTGCTGTCACTTACTATGTTACTATGTTAAATCAAAAGTCTCAATGAGGCTTACCTGTAATTGAGCTTGGTGCTCTAGCCTAGTAAAGCCTTAGGAGCCACACAAAATAAATAAAGCTTAAAAGAGTTGAAAATGCTAAAACATAGTATAAGGAACAAACTATGAAGGAAGAAAATAAAAATAAGAAAAACACCCACACTGGAAGGCACAAATACAGGTACTGTGGAGATCAACAAGACGTGACCTCCTTGAAGGCACAAATACGCAAGAAAAAAAGTGCTGTGGAGATCAACAAGAATTGACCTCCTTGCTCGACAGAAAAACCGAGACTGAGGGCCCCGTACTCAAGTGTCAGGTGGAAAGGCACTCGCACATGTGCGGTGGGAATACTGCTGAAAGCCTCTCAAAGATACAGTGCACTGGATAGTATCCGCACCAGGCTCCATCAGGAATGTAAGGATGCATCTGCCCTGCTTGTCCTTGGAGAATATATATACATATATATACACACACACACATATATATATATATATATATATATATATATATATATATATATATATATATATATATATATATATATATACACACACACACACACATATATACATACATACACACAGACTTATCTCTATATATCATACAAATTATCTATCTGTATAGATATCCTATATAATAAAGCTCACCTCCAACGTTCTGAGGCTGCCTGGTGGCTTCTGGTGGTGGTGTCCTTCATGGAGTAGATAGTGACATCAGGGAGAGGGGAGGAGCCGCGAGTGTCCAATGTGGAGGGGGAGGAGTAGGGAAACACGCTCCGCGTGTTTCCCTACTCCTCCCCTACCCAGGAATCCTAGACGGCGATCGGCATCGACCCTCCCGCGCACACTAACCGCCCTCACAAAAACAAAAGATCAAGGTGGAGCGCATCGCTACTTCTTCGAGATGCCGGAGATGGATAATAGTGACGTCAGGGAGAGGAGAGTCGCCCCCCTCGCGGTCGCCGTCGCTCCCCCCCTTCACTCGCCCCCCTCCGTCTGCCACCAGGCCGCAGCCCAGCCCCTCACAGCGCCTCTCACCTCTGAGTGAAGGCGCTGCAGTAGGCACCAGCTGATAGTTTCCCTTTGGCCCTCCCTCCTTCCCTCCCTGTGTCCCGCCCTCGCAGAATTTACTCAGACGAGGGCGGGACAGGGAGGGAAGGAGGGAGGCCCGAAGGGAAACGATCAGCTGTTGCCTCTGCTGCAGCGCCTTCACACAGAGGTGAGAGGCACTGTGAGGGGCTAGGCGGCGGCTTGGTGGCAGACGGAGGGGGGCGAGTGAAGGGGGGAGCGACAGCGACCGCGAGGGGGGCGACTCTCCTCTCCATGACGTCACTATTATCCATCTCCGGCATCTCGAAGAAGTAGCGATGCGCTCCACCTTGATCTTTTGTTTTTGTGAGGGCGGTTAGTGTGCGCGGGAGGGTCGATGCCGCCTCCCTCCCAGTCCCGTTATATCCTATCTAATTTATCTAGGAATCTTCACGATATTGACCCTTCATCTCTATCCTCCCATGTTTCAAACCTCCTCTCTACTGTGGCACCATCCACGTCTGTCAACGAGGCTGTTTCTTCTTACAACAATACTCTATCCTCTGCCTTAGACACTCTTGCACCTTTGATGACCCGCCCTGTAAGGCGTACAAAACCCCAACCTTGGCTGACTTCTAATATCCGCTACCTACGTTCCTGTACCCGCTCCGCCGAACGCCTCTGGCGGAAATCTCGGGCCCTTGCTGATTTCTTACACTTTAAGTTCATGCTGACCTCCTTCCAATCTGCTCTTTTACGTGCCAAACAGGATTATTTTATCCAACTGACCAACTCTCTTGGCTCTAATCCTCGACTTCTCTTCACCACATTGAACTCTCTCCTCAAGGTGCCCCCTCCCCCCCTTCATTATCTCCTCAGACCCTTGCTGAATTCTTTCACAACAAGGTTCAAAAGATAAACCTTGCTTTCTCTACCTCACCAGCTCTCCCTCCACTAGTCCGTTCCCCTCTCTCTCCTTCCCCTCATTCCCTTTCCTCCTTTTCTGAAGTTACTATTGAGGAAACTACACTTCTCCTTTCTTCCTCAAAATGTACCACCTGTTCCTCTGATCCCATTCCCACCCACCTTCTTAATGCCATCTCTCCTACTCTTATTCCTTTTATCTGTCACATTCTCAACCTCTCACTTTCCACTGCGACTGTCCCTGCTGCCTTTAAACATGCTGTGGTCACACCTCTCCTTAAGAAGCCTTCACTTGACCCTACTTGTCCCTCTAATTACCGACCCATCTCCCTCCTTCCTTTTCTCTCCAAATTACTTGAGCTTGCTGTTCACAGCCGCTGCCTTTATTTTCTCTCCTCACATGCTATTCTTGACCCATTACAATCTGGTTTTCGCCCTCTCCACTCAACCGAAACTGCGCTTACTAAAGTCTCCAATGACCTATTACTGGCTAAATCCAGAGGTCAATATTCCATCCTCATTCTTCTTGATCTTTCTGCTGCTTTTGACACTGTCGATCACAGCATACTTCTCGATACCCTGTCCTCACTTGGATTCCAGGGCTCTGTCCTTTCCTGGTTCTCTTCCTACCTCTCCCTCCGCACCTTTAGTGTTCACTCTGGTGGATCCTCTTCTACTTCTATCCCTCTGCCTGTCGGCGTACCTCAGGGTTCTGTTCTTGGTCCCCTCCTCTTTTCTATCTACACTTCTTCCCTTGGTTCATTAATCTCATCCCATGGCTTTTCCTACCATCTCTATGCTGATGACTCCCAAATCTACCTTTCTACCCCTGACATCTCACCTTGCATCCAAACCAAAGTTTCAGCGTGCTTGTCTGACATTGCTGCCTGGATGTCTCAACGCCACCTGAAATTAAATATGACCAAAACCGAGCTTCTCATTTTCCCCCCCAAACCCACCTCCCCGCTCCCCCCATTTTCTATTTCTGTTGATGGCTCTCTCATTCTCCCTGTCTCCTCAGCTCGAAACCTTGGGGTCATCTTTGACTCTTCTCTCTCCTTCTCTGCTCATATCCAGCAGACCGTAAAATCCGCCCCTTTCTTTCCGAGCACTCTACCAAAACCCTCATCCACACCCTTGTCACCTCTCGTTTAGACTACTGTAATCTGCTTCTTGCTGGCCTCCCACTTAGTCACCTCTCCCCTCTCCAGTCGGTTCAAAACTCTGCTGCCCGTCTCATCTTCCGCCAGGGTCGCTTTACTCATACTACCCCTCTCCTCAAGACCCTTCACTGGCTCCCTATCCGTTTTCGCATCCTGTTCAAACTTCTTCTACTAACCTATAAATGTATTCACTCTGCTGCTCCCCAGTATCTCTCCACACTCGTCCTTCCCTACACCCCTTCCCTTGCACTCCGCTCCATGGATAAATCCTTCTTATCTGTTCCCTTCTCCACTACTGCCAACTCCAGACTTCGCGCCTTCTGTCTCGCTGCACCCTACGCCTGGAATAAACTACCTGAGCCCCTACGTCTTGCCCCATCCTTGGCCACCTTTAAATCTAGACTGAAAGCCCACCTCTTTAACATTGCTTTTGACTCGTAACCACTTGTAACCACTCGCCTCCACCTACCCTCCTCTCTTCCTTCCCATTCACATTAATTGATTTGATTTGCTTACTTTATTTTTTGTCTATTAGATTGTAAGCTCTTTGAGCAGGGACTGTCTTTCTTCTATGTTTGTGCAGCGCTGCGTATGCCTTGTAGCGCTATAGAAATGCTAAACAGTAGTAGTAGTAGTAGTGAGGGGCCGACCCCACCCCCAAAGCAACACTGCCCCCCTCAAAGCCCCTGAACCCCCTCCAAGCCCCCACCGTCGCTACATCTCCCACCCCGCCCCCTCCGAGTCCTCCCAATGTTCACAGCTCCTCCCACAGAAAGAAGAGGTAAGCCTATTTAGTTCCCTGTAAGCAAGGAAGCCAATTTGGTTGATCTCTGTTTTCACTCTCCCGCGCAGCCATCATTCCTATACACTCATAATAAAGCAAGCAAACGTATGAGCTGCTGCATCCAGGTTGTCGTTCTTTATTATTGGTCCATCTGTAACAACTCTAAAGCTGTTTAATTTGGACCCCCCTCCAAGCCCACAGCCACTCCCTCACACTTCCCCATCTGCCCCCCACCCCAAACATTCACACACACACAAAAAAAACAACTGATAGCCACCAAAAACACGACCTGAAGGATCCCTCCCTTTCAACCTATCACCACAAGAACGCAGACCCCCCTTCAAAACCCCCTCACCACTCCCTCACAGTTCACCATCCCCCACCCCCTAACATTCTCACTCACACACACCATCACACCCTCCCAACTAGCCAACCCCGCCAACCCCTCCCTTTCTCACCCCTCAAACAACATTCTGAAAATAAAAACACAATATCTATCTCACACACAACAACACTTCACTAATGACAAGCCACAACACGACCTGGGGGCGGTGGGGCACCACAAGCAAGCGGCGGCCGACCACAGGGCCATGGAAAACACCTGGAAACTTATGCATAAAGTGGTGAGTTGCAGGGGAGTGGGAGAGGGGAGGGAGGATGGCCTGTAAATCAGATGAGAGGAAAGGTGGCCGTGGAACTCAGAGGGGAGAGAGGGGGAGGGAACAGAAGAAGACAGCGAGGGGGGGGGGATAATCTTGCTAACGCCCGTCTGTCTCACGCAGTCTCACACACACACATACACTCTGTCACACACTCACACATTCACTGTCAAACACACTCTGTCAAACATACACACTCAAAAGAAAACCTTGCTAGCACCCGTTTCATTTCTTACAGAAACGGGCCTTTTTTACTAGTAGACATATAATTCTAGAGAAAGAAAGATCTACACACACGCAGGCAATAAACGATTAGTCACTAGATAATAGTTTTACTCTTGAGAACAGACTTTCTATAGCATACCAGTGATAAAATCACAAGTTATACCTTTTAGTTTGACAGGAAAGAGAAGGGATTTTGGATTCAGCTCATGCAAAAAGGCTTTAGAATACCAATATAAATTAGTATATGAGATTACAGAAATGACATTTATTACCAAACAAATGTGTAGGAGGGTCTAGCTGAAATATTTCTATTTATCTTGGAATGCCTCCAAAGTAAATATATGAAATTGCAATTTCTAAGGGATATTTAATCCATGATACTTACATGCACGTATTATTGACAGCATCATCAGGACAGTGCCCGGAGCAATAACATCTGAGAAATGGTATGAGGTCTTCAGGAGCCTGCGTTACTCCATTTGCTTGTTTCTTCGGGTCAGAATTAGTTTTCATTCCTGTACCATGAAGCATGCTGTCCAGGTTCTGCCCTATAAACCAACAGCAAAACATATATGGAGTTACACAATTCTTAAGACAAAATAAAATATGACTTGCATTTGGCTGTCTAGGCCAATACTGCTAAGTGGTAATGCACTATGTCATTACTATATGTGCTAGGAACTGAATTGTTAAATGAGCTTACAAAGTACACCCTACAATTGGTAGACGGAATGTTTCTACTATTTGAGTTTCTGCCAGGTACTTGTGACCTGGATCGGCCACTGTTGGAAACAGGATACTGGGCTGTATGGACCATTGGTCTGAACCCAGTACGGCTATTCTTATGTTATGCACTTTTAAATCAGCCTTAGAGACAACAGTGGAGAAGTTGTTGCACAGCTGTCTTTCAAAAAAAAAAATGCTAAAATTTGATTAATGTAAGAAAAATGAAAAACAGAAAAAGAGCTAAGCAAATAGAAAACATCATATGTACCTGTTCTTTCTAAGACTAGAGGGTGAAGGTGATAAAAGATCACATGTCCATCAAGTACTGCGGCTGCCTTCTTCCAACACTTATAATACTACTAGTCTATTATCAGAAGAAAAACTGTTTGCTCAAACAGAGCCCCAACAGGTTTTATTTAAATCATTTATTTATAATTTTTTCATTTTACAAGGGTCACTTGCAAACAGTAATACAGAGATGATTGCACATTAATACAATATAAGAAGCAAACAATCCCAACTGATATATGGATTATATACAATCTTTCTCTTTCTTAGACCACAAAGTGAAGAAAAATAGGGAGAGTGGAATAAGACAAGGAGATCAATTAAACAGTAAAAAAGAAAACATTATCCCCAGATATTTCTCATCTAATACATTATTCCACATTGATCATCTGGCTGGCTTCCTCAAGACCAAATACGGCGTATAGTCAATTCATTTAATTGAGAACATATTTATTGTCCAGATTTTAGTTAGAAATAATACATCTAATTACATTCTCTCTCTTTTAAAAACCAGAAATTATTTAATGATACATATACTCAAGTCTCTAATTCAAATCCCACTGATTAAAGCAATCCCAGTTTTCACAGGCTTCACTCCTTTCGAAGTAATAATTAAGGAAATATTTCTGAGGAAAACTTTAGGAGTCATACCTGGAACTCTGGGAAAAACAATAATCTCGACAATCATCCACAAAAACATCCATCTTATTCATCTTATTATTCAAAGTTTCTGGTCCATTATCATTTTCAAGATCATAACCACTTCTTGCTTGTACAGAACTTCATCTGTCATATCAATTTTTTCACTCTCAGAGGGTTCAGTAAAATTGTCCATGCAACTCTCCAATAAGATCATATCTGAAACTATTTACTACCACCGTTAGGTCCCGAAGCGCCTTCCAGATGGTATTCAATGTAACCTCCACAGAAGCCAAAAACTCCAAGATGATTTCTCTTGAGGTGTTTAGGAGTGGTTCCGCCGATTCGGGTTCTGCTGTAAACGTCCTCTGTTTCAGCATATGCCTCTAACTCACTCCTCCACTCCTTTGGGCATGGTGGTTGAATAATTCGGGAGCAATGGAGTTTTTTTTCCAGGTCCAAGAGCGTCGACGCTCCTTCGCCGGTGCTAATCAAAGGACTCGCCAACCCTTTCATCTGTGGGCAGTTCAATGCGCAGCGGTCCCGCACTTGCTGCTCAGGAGACAAAATGCTGGCCATCAGCGGCTGACCGCCGGTTGTTGCCGTCCCCCCCAACAGGTTTTATAAGAATACTTTGGAAACATAGACACAGCTATCTCTGAGATGCACACCCTAGCAGTACACTTCCTATTCTCCAATTTATTTAAGTAGTCGATATTTAGCCAGCGATGCTCAGCATTTTACTGGCTGCTGCTGCCAGCATTATGCCTGTAAAATCAATGCTGCGCCATGTCCAGGCTTCGGCATTGAATTTTCAGGCTTGCAGAGCTGGCTAAAACAGTCGGTTAAGTGCAATATTCAACAAGTAACTAGCTATGGGGTACTGCATAAAGATAAGATTGACTTACGTGGCCCTATTTATGCTGTTACCCTAGCCGGTTAAGTGCTGCAAATCAGAACTTAAGTGCTGACTCCTTTCCTGGAATACCCCCAAAATAGCTGGTTTTGCGTTAGGCTCTAACCAGACATTTGCAGTGGCACTAACCTGATAATTGCCACTGAAAATGACAGGTTAGCCCTGAACAAGGAGCTTAGATTGAGAACTGGAGACAGTACCAGGCTATCAAACCCATTATATAGGTTGAAGCCAATAGGTGGAGCTTGCCACTGCACTGGTTCACCCAAAACAATAGCAAACACTATTGAAAACAATAGTAAAATATTATTAGAAATAAGGGTCTGCCTAGGCATGGTCCATCTATAAAAAGTCAAAAGCTGTTCCAGTTGGATTGGCAGAGTCTTAAAAGGTGGAGGACAAAAGATTTTTTTTCAATAGTTATTTGACAGCCCGACTGTGTTTTAATCTATTTGAAAGCTTCCCATGTGTAGATATAAATATCAATATCATGAAATCAAAACTGAATATCAATAAACAGCTTAAAAAATGATTGTAGCTGGTGGAAACAGAATAAAGGCTGTATTTTGTGCTCGTTTTTCTACACTGTTCTATACAATACAGTAATTCATGGCCAAATTTTAGTGAGGATATCCTGTTTACTGATTGGTTCATCTTAACTGTTGTTCTAATTTGGCTTGGGAAGCCTGGTGTTATAAAGATTGAAAGTAAAATTAAACTTTCATTGGGGCATATTGAATCAGATCGTCACCTCATCTCTTTTGTATAAATGGATTATTCTGTTTTGAGCATGTTTCAAGGACAAGTGGGTTCTCATAAGTCAAAATAATAAAAATAAATATTTTCTTTCATGCAGATCTCTCATTTGTTTAAACATAACTAACTCCCCTGTTTACTAAAGCTTAGCTCGATCTGCAGCAGGGCCCATCTTATTCCTATGGGCCCTGCTGCAGGTAACTCGAGCTAAGCTTTAGTAAACAACCCCCTAAATGAGCTATAAGCCCCTAATGCAGTCCATTGATTTTCTTATATTTTGTCCTTGTGATTACTCACACTGTGCCAAAACTGGAAATACAGTGAGACAGAATAATAGAATTGAGTAATATCCAAAACTTAACATTATAATTGTGTTCGCATTTGGATAATAACTGAGAAAATGCTGTTGAAACATGATTTGAAGAAATAAATACAGAACTGAAAAATGCTGGCACATTTAGGCCGACTCTGGACTTCTGCATGAGGATAGCTCTGCCCTCATTGTTGGAAACGCTTAAATAGTAGTAATAAACAATATTAAGTGAATTTTTATAATATACCACTGCATTCCACAAAACAAAAGGAGCAAGTTCCCACAACTCATCTTTCTCTTTTGATCTTGGCACAGGGAAAAAAATAAGATTTTAAATGCTCCCAGGATTCAACCTAATTTATGTTTAATGTGGGATATAAATGTCGTAAATAAAAAGATACAAGCTGTACAAGCTGGCATCTTTGAAAATATAAGCGAGATTAAATAAAAATGCTACCAACAATAAAGAACAACATGGATGCAGCAGCTCATAGGTTTGTTTGATTTCTTTTTGAGTGTACGCAGAACGACAGCTGTGCAGGGAAGGGGAAACACAGTTTAACCCAAATGGCTTCAACTTTTTGGCGTCATGCCATCTCCTGTTCGCAAGGAAACGTCCCTAAACAGGCGATTTAACCGGCCAAGAGCTGTTTCTGGCCAGTTAAATCGCTTTGAATATCGACCCTTTTAGCCATAAAGTAAAGCCACCAAAGCTGCATTTTGCCCATGCCTTCCTCCTGGGGCACTGCCCTAGTTTCATTACACTGGACAAGCATACTCTTGATCGAGGAACCAAACTCAAGCCTCATGCTTTCCAATGCAAAAATAGTAACCACTGGTCAATCAGGCCAATCCTTTCTTCAGTTCTGACACTAAGAGGAAATGCAATGTTATTCTCATTTAGGACCAGATTACATGTCTATGAAGAAAACAGGCCCTTGAAGTTTATACAAATAAAAACAAGGAACACTGCCCTTATATTTCAGTTTTATTAGGGTCCAATGGGCTTTTTCAACTCAAAATCCAAGCGGGAAATGGAACGGCAAGAAGTTTTAGATTCAGTAGAAAAATTAATTTCCTGTTACTCTATCAACCACAAGATGAATTAATAATCTATTCATCAGGAAACCCAATGAGAATTAATTCAAGAGAGACAACATGGTAGGTGCCTTGATATGTTAAAGAAAACAATTGTTGCTAGAGGCATTTTCATCTCTGCTTGACCCGTCTCCTTCATTCAGTAAGAAAAAGAAAAGTACTACCAGATTAATGTCTAAATATAACATGAAAACAACAGGCAAAGTCATCCTTAAACAGAGGATTTACAAACTTGGCTTATTCATGCTTTGAGTGCAAGTTCAACGAGAGAAAGGCAGTCAGCAATGTCATGGCAGAGGTATATCAGGATGGCTGGGGTGGGTGGAACATAACCCACTGAATACAAGCCTTGGAGTTCAGCTGTATAACCTTTCAGATGAGAGCACTGCAACTTCATAGTGAGCAAGGCTTTCATTATACAACTACGAACTAGTATTTTCTGTCCTAAGCTAACACAAAGATTCAGGAACAGGTGGGTACATGTTCATCAATGTAAAATGATAACAAAGATCATTCTCTATAGATATTTTCACATCTACACATTTTTCAAATTTAAATTTTCTGATGATGCAAAGCTAACATCTCAGATATACGATATATCAAACAACCTATAAAAGGATACTTATGTGTATTGTGATTTTGAAAACCAAATCCATTTTAAAAATAATTCCATTTTACATATATATTTTTTCAATCTGATAATGCAGGAATTTTGTGCAGAAAGTGTTATAAATTGTGTATATTCTGCATAACAATATAATCACCGTCTGAGTAAACATCAACTAAAAACCCAATATAAAAAAAAATGTTTACTCAGATGCAGAATTTACAACTTTTTCTACAGAATTCCCCTTGGAGTACTGTAAAAGGACTTAATGAGGGCAATTTTGAAAACTTGTTGCTGCTAAAAACCAAACCATTTCACTGTGGGTACTTCTACCTGCATAAGAAAAGGGATGGGAATGGGAAGATTCAAGCAGGTATTTCTGTGAGTACAGGTGCAGCCTTGCACATATTCAATGGGAAATCCTGAGTGATATTTTCCCTTGATAAATGTGCTTACAGGCCTGCTTACAATTATTCCATATAAGATCCAGCCCCCCCTCCCCCAGCGGTGTCTATCTCTTAAGGTCCAATTCCAGTTTTCCCCTCCTCTTCTCCCCTCCCTGGCTCTCTCGGGTCCAGATTTAACATTTAGGCAAACCCTCACCCCTCCCATCTAAGACCCCCAAAAATTCACCTTACATTTCTGTTCTCCTCTCCACCCCCCACCCCCAAAGCTCTCTTCACAGCTCCCTTCTCCATCTAGAAAATGACGTACAATGCAGCAATATCTGCCTTTATCTAAAGTACATAGGTTGAGGCTTTTTCTTCAGCCTGCACTGGCTGATGCTGTCACTTCTTCCTCTTCCACACCACATGCATTCTAACGTTCTTGCAGTATTTCACCAAATTCCACATGCAACAGTTGAAAAATTATACACCAGTGGGGAACTCTGTGTACATTCTCTGTTATACAGGATTCCTCTGAGAACACATGGTGGTACTACAATATATGAAACCTGACTTTGGATACTGCTGAATTCGTGCAATCTGCTCCCATCACAGCACAATTAGCTATCAATTACATATCTTTTTCAGTAATACATTAAGTTCTGGCATACTCTCATAATAAATATAATTCAAAGTTCAAGTAGATGACAGTGACTGTACAGAAAACTGGAATCTGTTGACTGTAATATGTTGATAGTTAAGACACAGTTAAGATACATATCAACATGCAAAGATGATGCAAGACATATCATAAAAGACTAAGTGGTCTTTTCTTGAAATATACTATATTTGATGCTTTAACAAGTTACCACAATACACAAAGAACAGTTGTCATCTCAATTGCTTTGGTCCACAAGTTAATTCTGTAGTTAGAAAAATGTATTTTCTTGATGAAGAAGCTTCGTGTCATTCGGAACTTTTTTGAACATAATATGAATGATTGGTAAATTCTTTATTATCATTATCTATTCATTATTGTAATTTGATTTAATTGGGTTGTTCTAAAAGGTCACTGAAGAAGCTTCAAATACTATAGAACATGGTAGCAAGATAAATTTTTGGTTTAACTAAGGGCTCCTTGTAATAAGCAGCAGTAAGCCCAATGCGGGCTTAGCGCTCACTATACAGAAAGTACCACCGAGCTACCGCAGCAGCCCAGCTATACTTCCTACACCTAGCGTGCCGTCATATCCGATGCTACAAAAAAAATTTTTATTTTTGTGGCACCGGACTGTATCCGGCGGTAATCGGTCAGTGTTGCATGGTTGCTTTACTTGCTGTCAGCCATTTTCTGCAGGAAGGTGAGACTTCCCTTTTACCGGCTGCAGTATAAGGGGGCCTCGGCGCACATGTAAAACACGTACTGACATCAGTGCCGGCCCCCTTTTGCCACAGCTTGGTAAAAGGGGCCCTAAGTTTGATAGTGTTTCCTCTTTTTATATCAAGTTTCACTGGTTGCCAATTGAGGCTAGAATTTCATTCAAGTTAGCCTGCTTTCTTTTTAAAATATTACAGGAGCAAATACCTATTTATAAGCTTGTTTATTTCTGCTTTACGTCTTCTTACAGGGTCAGGAGAAGTGATACCTATACTTTCTTGACATTTCCATCAGTTAAGAGCAAAAAATGATTACTACTACTACTACTACTACTTAACATTTCTAGAGTATTGATAAACCACGGCAGTTCAAGCAGCACGTTTATGGAAAGATATTGCTGGACTGTTTTTTTTTTTTCCTTTAGTCATATCTTATTTAGGAAGAATATAAAAACTTTGTTATTTAAAAAATGTACAACATCGTTAGCTTTTCTTGCTAGATTTATACAGTTTTCTCAGGTTCTGGTTATATTGATGTTTGTAAATCGATTAGAACTGAAAGGTGATAGCAGATCTAAGCCTGGATCTAATGCAATGTAAAAACAAAAGCGTAAGAACACCAAGAAAGAAAAACAATCACCAGTGCTTAATTTCTGAGAGAACAACCTGGAAGCAGTTGTGTCACTTCTTTTTAAGCTCTAAAGCAGCAAAGGTGCTCTGCTCCAGTCCCTCCCTTCCAGGCTGCCTGTAGAAGAGAGAAGGGGTGGGTGAGAGCCCAGATCAGACAACTCTACTGCCTAACTAACCCAGTCAGTCTTCTATTGTGCCTGCCACTAACTCGCCCACTCCCTCTCCCTGCTCCACACCGTTCCACTTCTTTCCTGTATAGAAATTAAGCCCTAACAACAACAAAAACCCACAAAAGGAGACATGCCTGCTCTACAGATTGCATAAAAACATGTTTTCAAAACCCATCTGTCTCCCTTACTTCAATTCCCTGCCCAGAAATATGATAGCCACTAAAGCACCCTTCTGACTGGGCCACTCACAACTCAGTTACCTGCTGCCTTCCCTCATGTTGCTGACCAGCCCAGGGGACAAGATGACTGCTGCTGAAGCTCCTATTAAGCCTGGGTCTCCTCTGCTGCTTCATGTGCCAGGAAAAAAAAGGATAAGCCCGACACTCCTCCTCTCCTGTAGTTGCTCAACTGCCACAACCTGTTCACTTGACACTGGGAGAAAAGCAACAGCTGCAGCAGCTCCCACTGTTCCTCCGTACTCTTAAATGGCCTTATGCGAATGCCAGGAGCCTAAGAAATAAGATGGGGGAGTTGGAATATATTGCACTAAATGAAAAATTAGATATAATAGGCATCTCTGAGACCTGGTGGAAGGAGGATAACCAGTGGGACACTGTCATACCGGGGTACAAATTATATCGTAGTGATAGGGTGAATCGGATTGGTGGAGGGGTAGCATTGTATATTAACGAGAGCCTTGAATCAAATAGATTGAAAATTCTGCAGGAAACAAAACACTCCTTGGAATCACTGTGGATTGAAATTCCATGTGCAAAGGGGAAAAGGATAGTGATAGGAGTGTACTACCGTCCGCCTGGCCAGGACGAACAGACGGATGCGGAAATGTTAAAGGAAATCAGGGACGCAAACAAACTGGGCAACACAATAATAATGGGGGATTTCAATTACCCGCATATAGACTGGGTTAATGTAACATCTGTACACGCAAGGGACATAGGATTTCTTGATGAAATCAAGGACAGCTTCATGGAACAGCTAGTTCAGGAGCCGACAAGAGAAGGAAAAATACTAGACTTAGTCCTTAGTGGTGCTCATGATCTAGTGCAGGGGGTAACGATACGAGGGCCGCTTGATAACAGTGATCATAATATGATCGGTTTTGATATTGGCATTGAAGGAAGTGAAACTAGGAAATCAAGTACGCTAGCGTTTAACTATAGAAAAGGTGATTACGACAAAATGAGAAAAATGGTGAAAAAAAGACTGAAAGGAGCAGCTCGCAGAGTAAAAAACTTGCATCAGGCGTGGATGCTGTTTAAAAACACCATCCTGGAGGTTCAGGACAAATATATTCCACGTATTAGAAAAAAGGGAAAAAAGACTAAACGTCAGCCGGCGTGGCTAAACAGTAAGATAAAGGAAATCATTAGAGCCAAAAAACAATCCTTCAGAAAGTGGAGAAGAGAACCAACTGAAAGTAACAGGATAGATCATAAGGAATGCCAAGCCAAATGCAAAGCGGAGATAAGGAGGGCAAAAAAGGACTTTGAGAAGAAATTAGCGTTGGAAGCAAAAATACATAGTAAAAATTTTTTTAGATACATTAAAAGCAGGAAACCAGCCAAAGATTCGGTTGGGCCGCTGGACAAAAATGGTGTTAAAGGGGCGATCAAGGAGGACAAAGCCGTAGCGGAGAAATTAAATGAATTCTTTGCTTCGGTCTTCACCGAGGAGGATTTGGGGGGGACACCGGTGCCGGAAAGAATATTTGAAGCGGGGGAGTCGGAGAAACTAAACAAATTCTCTGTAACCTTGGAGGATGTAATGGGTCAGTTCAGCAAGCTGAAGAGTAGTAAATCACCGGGACCTGATGGTATTCATCCCAGAGTATTAATAGAACTAAAAAATGAACTTGCGGAGCTACTGTTAGAAATATGCAATCTGTCCCTAAAATCGAGTGTAGTACCGGAAGACTGGAGGGTAGCCAATGTTACTCCGATTTTTAAGAAGGGTTCCAGAGGAGATCCGGGAAATTATAGACCGGTGAGTCTGACGTCGGTGCCGGGCAAGATGGTGGAGGCTATTATTAAGAATAAAATTGCAGAGCATATACAAAAACATGGACTGATGAGACAAAGTCAGCACGGATTTAGTGAAGGGAAGTCTTGCCTCACCAATCTAATGCATTTTTTTGAGGGGGTAAGCAAACATGTGGACAATGGGGAGCCGGTTGATATTGTATATCTGGATTTTCAGAAGGCGTTTGACAAAGTGCCGCACGAAAGACTCCTGAAGAAATTGCAGAGTCATGGAATCGGAGGTAGGGTATTATTATGGATTAAGAACTGGTTGAAAGATAGGAAGCAGAGAGTAGGATTGCGTGGCCAGTATTCTCAGTGGAGGAGGGTAGTTAGTGGGGTCCCGCAGGGGTCTGTGCTAGGTCCGTTGCTTTTTAATGTATTTATAAATGACCTAGAGATGGGAATAACTAGTGAGGTAATTAAATTCGCCGATGACACAAAATTATTCAGGGTCGTCAAGTCGCAGGAGGAATGTGAACGATTACAGGAGGACCTTGCGAGACTGGGAGAATGGGCGTGCAAGTGGCAGATGAAGTTCAATGTTGACAAGTGCAAAGTGATGCATGTGGGTAAGAGGAACCCGAATTATAGCTACGTCTTGCAAGGTTCCGCGTTAGGAGTTACGGATCAAGAAAGGGATCTGGGTGTCGTCGTCGATGATACGCTGAAACCTTCTGCTCAGTGTGCTGCTGCGGCTAGGAAAGCGAATAGAATGTTGGGTGTTATTAGGAAGGGTATGGAGTCCAGGTGTGCGGATGTTATAATGCCGTTGTATCGCTCCATGGTGCGACCGCACCTGGAGTATTGTGTTCAGTACTGGTCTCCGTATCTCAAAAAAGATATAGTAGAATTGGAAAAGGTACAGCAAAGGGCGACGAAAATGATAGTGGGGATGGGACGACTTTCCTATGAAGAGAGGCTGAGAAGGCTAGGGCTTTTCAGCTTGGAGAAGAGACGGCTGAGGGGAGATATGATAGAAGTGTATAAAATAATGAGTGGAATGGATCGGGTGGATGTGAAGCGACTGTTCACGCTATCCAAAAATACTAGGACTAGAGGGCATGAGTTGAAGCTACAGTGTGGTAAATTTAAAACGAATCGGAGAAAATTTTTCTTCACCCAACGTGTAATTAGACTCTGGAATTCGTTGCCGGAGAACGTGGTACGGGCGGTTAGCTTGACGGAGTTTAAAAAGGGGTTAGATAGATTCCTAAAGGACAAGTCCATAGACCGCTATTAAATGGACTTGGAAAAATTCCGCATTTTTAGGTATAACTTGTCTGGAATGTTTTTACGTTTGGGGAGCGTGCCAGGTGCCCTTGACCTGGATTGGCCACTGTCGGTGACAGGATGCTGGGCTAGATGGACCTTTGGTCTTTCCCAGTATGGCACTACTTATGTACTTATGTACTTATGGGTGGTGTGCACTGCTATTATGTGATCCTTGTACAGATAGACGGACAGACAACTTTGACAACAGGTACTCTAGTTCTAGAAAAATGCCCTTAAAAATGGCACACGCATCCCCAGAAACATTTTTAGTACATTTAGTATATGGGCTGATATTGGATATAATTGCTTAGTACTGTAAAATTGTAAATCTGTTGTATCACAATGGCACGTGTAAATATATGGTTGTTACGTTTTATAATTCTGATCACCTTACTCAGTAATCAATCTGCTGCACTAGAAGAACCTCTTAAAATCCCATTTTTAGATTTTTCCAGATGCCGACCTAGGTGGTCTGATCATAAGACTGTTGATTCAAAAGCAACGCAGGCTACTACCAGCCCTGGTTCCTACACATGGGAATCATGGGACATAGGCCGCTTCTCCAATTGAAACAGAAAGAAATTTCAAAACACCAAACATCAATTACTGAATGTTCACTGTGTAGATGAAAATGAGGGAGAATATTTACCAATCCCAGTTGGCTACATAAACGCACGCTCAGTTATCAATAAAACAAACTATTAGAGATTGGATTATTGAAGAGCAGCTAGGATTGCTACTCATCAGCGAAACCTGGCTTCATTCTCAAAATGACCCAGTAATCAATGACCTCTAAAATCTCACACCTCACCAGACCAAAGAAAAGAGGAGAAGGGGTAGCAATTCTTTATAAATTCTTCTTCAAATTTGAACTAGTAGAAGAACATTTATTCCCCTCCCTTGAAATACTAGCATGTAAAATCTCCGCGATATCCCATCTAATCAACTGTGCATCACATTATTCTATCGCTCAACTGGCAGATGGAATGATGCACAAGATGATTTCCTAAATTTTACATCTAACATATGTACTAATTTCTCAAATACTATCTTAATTGGAGACATTAATCTGCATCTAGATACTCAACAAGTGCAAACACCAAAGATTTATCCAACTTTTTTATCTTCCTGATGTTTTTCCAGACCAGAGGCCATATACTCACATAATAAAGGTCATCTAAAAGATCTATTTGTATTTGCTTATCCAGATGTCCACTTTATCAGCAATTTCTTATGGTTGAAAATTCCATAGTCAGACCACAACAATCTGACCTTTACCCTAAACTGGAAAGAATCAGAAACCAAAAGAGGACCAAATCATTTATTAACTTATAAAATAAGAGGCAAAGTGGATAGTAAG
Source organism: Microcaecilia unicolor (assembly GCF_901765095.1). Lineage (NCBI taxonomy): Eukaryota > Metazoa > Chordata > Amphibia > Gymnophiona > Siphonopidae > Microcaecilia > Microcaecilia unicolor. Next base: position 136,467,170 of record NC_044035.1, read on the forward strand.
CTGCGTTGGTCCAACTAGCAAGCAGCTATAACACCATTCCAATGATTTCTTCTCCACTATTAATCAGACTTCATTGGCTCCCAATAAAGGCATGATCTGTTTTCAAAATCTGCACCTTCATATGCAAAATACTTTACGGAGTGACGTCCAATTACATGCAAAACTTGATAAACCTCCCGGCATTAAATGCTACCTCAGGCACCAGAGTCTCTCTCATTCTGCATTGCCCTGAGGAATATCAGGTACAAATCCATATTTACCTGTGGCTTTTCATATTTAGGCACAATGTGGTGGAAAACTCTTCCAAGAGAAATAAGGCATAATGATAACTGTAAATCCCTAAAAACGTTCCTGTTCATAAAGTTTTTAACTCAAGATACTAATTAATTTCAGTATTTCCACTGGCCATCATAACACTCCACTAGTTGTAAAATTGTGCTCTCGCTTTGTAATCTTCAAATCTCACTCATTGTAATTCAACTTTTATAATGTGTATGTATGCCGCACTGAACTGAAATTGTTTTTGGATAATGTAGGATACAAGAACCAATAAATAAATAAAAAATAAATTTAGGGACACATATAGATTCCATATACCTACATCAAAACTTGGGCTTATGCATGTAAAAGGTGTGAGAAATATGTAAATATATTGCTTTTTCATTTAACATAATTACAAAAATAACATGCCCTGGTAGAAAGGAACTCTTTAGGGGTAGACCCTCTTTAGGGGAACCCGAATTATAGCTACGTCTTGCAAGGTTCCGCGTTAGGAGTTACGGATCAAGAAAGGGATCTGGGTGTCGTCGTCGATGATACTCTGAAACCTTCTGCTCAGTGTGCTGCTGCGGCTAGGAAAGCGAATAGAATGTTGGGTGTTATTAGGAAGGGTATGGAGTCCAGGTGTGCGGATGTTATAATGCCGTTGTATCGCTCCATGGTGCGACCGCACCTGGAGTATTGTGTTCAGTACTGGTCTCCGTATCTCAAAAAAGATATAGTAGAATTGGAAAAGGTACAGCGAAGGGCGACGAAAATGATAGTGGGGATGGGACGACTTTCCTATGAAGAGAGGCTGAGAAGGCTAGGGCTTTTCAGCTTGGAGAAGAGACGGCTGAGGGGAGATATGATAGAAGTGTATAAAATAATGAGTGGAATGGATCGGGTGGATGTGAAGCGACTGTTCACGCTATCCAAAAATACTAGGACTAGAGGGCATGAGTTGAAGCTACAGTGTGGTAAATTTAAAACGAATCGGAGAAAATTTTTCTTCACCCAACGTGTAATTAGACTCTGGAATTCGTTGCCGGAGAACGTGGTACGGGCGGTTAGCTTGACGGAGTTTAAAAAGGGGTTAGATAGATTCCTAAAGGACAAGTCCATAGACCGCTATTAAATGGACTTGGAAAAATTCCGCATTTTTAGGTATAACTTGTCTGGAATGTTTTTACGTTTGGGGAGCGTGCCAGGTGCCCTTGACCTGGATTGGCCACTGTCGGTAACAGGATGCTGGGCTAGATGGACCTTTGGTCTTTCCCAGTATGGCACTACTTATGTACTTATGTACTTATTCTGTAGACCCTTCCTAACAGAAACCACCATATTATAGCTTTTTTAAATCATTAACAAAAGAAACTCTGCTAGTTTAAAGTAATGTGTGCAGTGATAAAAGTGTTGAGACAGAGAGAGAAGAAAGGAGGGGTAAGAAACTCAAAGAGCTGAAACAACAATGTATCTAAAAATGAGACCATGAAGCTATAAGACTATGGAAGGTGGAAAATGCCATGTGCTGAACTATGCAAAGTTCTCACATAAAGGTTTAAAGATACAAAAAAATACAGACCAAGCAGAACTAACAATGGATAGGGGCTCAGCTGCTAGGGTGATGGAAAATTTTTCAGAGGACTGTCATATGATAATTAACAATGATGTATTAGGGGTTGGTAAATGTGATCAATATCCACTGAAAAACTTAGGGGCAAATAATTAATGTAACTAAAAAGAAAGGGTATAAAACTGTAAACATTAAGAAGGGGTGTGCCTCTTGCTTCTAGAGACAACCATCTTTGCAAAGGTGTATTTTGAAATAATAAATTAATTGAGATCTGTTTCACCAAATCTGGTCTTTTTGTATAAGTTCTCAGGCTATCTGGGGGCTGTTTATAGCAAAAGGCTGGTTATAGAATAGCCCAGATTGAGATGCAGATAAAAATATGGGCACAGTATTGTATTGTTTTTGTGTATTTCTATTCCGCCTCTAACACAAGCTACAAAGCGGATTACAATAACAAAACTTCTTAATTCAGAAGGAGGTTACAAATTTACTAGATTCCACAAAATCCTCAAATCGTTCCTATTTAAACAAACCCTCACAAAGAATGACCATATCTCAATTATTACCTGAACTGGTTATTACTCTATTTACCATTAACTCTCTCTTTACTTCATGTACAATTTCTCATTCATATTTTCTAAATGTTAATATCTATAGTTATCCCAATATGTTTATGATACTATATTGTAAAATTGGATTCTTACAACAAATTACTTTCTTATGTACCCTATACTGTTTATTATAAGCCACAATGAACTCAAACTTGATTGGGATAATGTGGGATATAAATGTCACAAATAAATAATCTTATATATAATTCTCACCTCCAACGTTCTGAACCTCACTGTGTGGCAGGGAAACACTGAAGCCCTGTAGTCTTCTAGGCTGTCAGCAACACTCACTCTCACTCATAGACCCGCCCTCAGCCACGCCCCATCCACACATAATTCACAACCCCAACATTCTAAATGCAAATTTGTAGTTGCAAGATCCCATGAGTGTATGCCCCGCCCTCACGTCACGTGATGCCTTGGAGGGCGGGGCTATGACACTCAGCCAATCGCCAGTTCCACCGCCCTTCGACGCTACCCCCAACGCACTGCGAGAAACAGCGGCCTACGCAGGGCCTCCACCCCCCCCCATGCACAGCCACAAACACCGAGCTACGCAGGGGGAGGAGTGCCGAACCAACACCTGATCTGTCGGGACCCCGAAGCTGCCGCCCGCCAAAAAAAAATACCCACATGTACCCTCCTCACGCTGCCGTCCTGCGCCCTCCCGACGCTGCCGCAGGTAAACCTTGCTAGCGCCAGTTTCATTGCTCACAGAAACGGGCCTTTTTTACTAGTAAATAAATAAAACAGAATTAGCTACATCATTTCATGATTCGACTATACTGTCTGACTTTACCAAAACAAAAGTAGTAGAGAATTCCTGCCAAAAAGTCTCATTACTAGGATACTTTCTACCAATGTAAGTACTCTCTAAATAGGTCTGATCAAAAGACAGTGATCTGTCCAAGTCAGAGGTTCCCAAGAAATATTGTCCATTAAAAACTCTGCATTATCTCCCCCATGATATGCTATAAAAATCCAATGAGTGGCCTTTAATGTGAGATAGGCTAATTGGGACACATTTGAATGATAAAGAAGATAAAAGTTGAAAAAACTGAGAAACATGGGATCAGATACATCTCCCAAGTGAAGATCTGAATCACCCAAAATTACCAATTTATCAAATAAAGAGCTATAACAGCTAATAATCTCAGTTAGTTTTGGTTGTATAACATTCCAATTACCAGGTGGCCTATATATAAGTAAAACCCCAAGAGAGATATTGTAATCCTTATCAATTAATTTACATACCACATATTCCAGTTCTTTCCCTACTTAACTACCCACCAATTTAAAACTTTAAAAATCCTTATAAATAAAAGCAAGACCTCCTCCCATTTTATCTAACCTAGGTGAATGAATCACCCTGTCGTCTAATGGCAAATATTTAAAATATATGGGGAGAGAAAAATATTTGGAATCCATTTTTCCATTATAAATACTAACCCTGGACCTGAATCACCCAAACCTTTTATAACCTGGGCTTTGTTACACACTGAACAGGAGTTAAAATAAAAACATTCTACCACAGTGCAACTGGGAACTTAAAATCAGTAGAAAATGTAATCAAATTAATAAGGTTTAACCAATACATTCTAAATAATATTTAACCAGAACATAGCCCAAGCAAAAAAAAAATTATTAACTTGTAATTCCCACTTTAAATGAGCCCTGGGTTAAAAATCAATAAAATGCAAACAAAAAAACCCAACAGAATTGCATCCGAAGAACATACGAAATTGCGTACTATAGGGGCGAGGTATGCCCCTTTGGAATGCCCCTTCGATGTGACATCTCAGGACTCAGCATGACTTTTAAAGCTCCTTCTTGTACGCTGAGACCTCCCTTCATTTCACAGCTGGTCAAAGTTAGATGTTAATTCAAAAGTTCCTTACGCTCAAATAATTGCAGAACAGTAATGGGTATGGGTAATCATAATGTCACTTTTACTTGTGGGTACAGTTGATGTGGGGTTTGGACATACATATATTCTTTCGATTTTCAAAAGGTATGCATGTACATTTTTTAGAAAAAAAAACTGTACTAAAATAGTAAGTGTAAAATGTGTGCAGTTTCAGTGTAGTAACTTTAAAAGGGAACAAAGGCACATATCTCACCTTTGAAAATTTGAGCATACTAACTAAAGGTCAGGCAGGCTGTTGCAAAATAACCCACTTATCTTCTCATTTTACCTTATGTATGTGTAGCAATGTGCACACAGCATTGATAGATGCCCTACTGATGCAAAGCTTTAACAGCTCATGAAGAAAAAGTGAAAAGCAGCTGGCCAATGAGAAAATAAAGAAAACATGAAGAAAAGCCCTTAGACTTGCAGACTGATTTCATGGCCTTTTAGGTAACTCTGGAAGACAGACACTGGCAATCAGTTTCATTGCTTCATCCACCCTGTCATAAAAATTCTTGCTTTGTCTCCTGGAACATTATAAATCTGTAGAAGCATTTCCTAAGAGCTGTGTGAAAATAAAGGTCAACCAAAGAGATTCTACTATATCTCAAAAGAAAGATATAGTGGAATTAGAAAAGGTACAGAGAAGGGTGGCAAAAATGATAAAGGGGATGGGATGACTTCCCCACGAGGAAAGGCCAAAGTGGCTAGGGCTCTTCAGCTTGAAGAAGAGACAGCTGAGGGAAGATATGAGTGGAATGGAATAAGTAGATGTGAATCGTTTGTTTACTCTTTCCAAAAATACTAGGACTAGGGAGCACACAATGAAGCTACAAAGTAGTAAATTTAAAATGAATCGTAGAAAATATTTCTTCACTCAATATTTAATTAAACTCTGGAATTTGTTGCCAGAGATGTAGTAAAAGCAGTTTGCTTAACAGGGTTTTAAAAAGGTTTGGATAGCTTCCTAAAAGAAAAATCCACAAGCCATTATTAAAATGACTTGGGGAAATGTATTGTATTGTTTTGGGATCTTGACAGGTACTTGTGACCTGGATTGGCCATTGTTGGAAACAGGATGCTGGGTTTGACGGACCTTCAATCTGTCCCAGGATGGCAATACTTATGTATTTATTAAGTTGATACCTTTTTACTAGACTGGTGTCACTAGGTCTGACACATATCTTGGTCAGATTCCGGAGGTTACACTCCTTTCCTTCTGGTCAAAACAAAGCAGAGAACTGGCAACCAAGCTACTCATCTAAAAGTTGTGAAAACATTTCACCTTTTTGTCCTCTACAAATGTATGTGTAGTTTTTCACCTCTGTAGTTTTTCAATTCCCTTCCTTAAGCCTGAGAGTCACTGAGAGAAGCCCTAAAGTCCACAAAAACACCAAACTGTCATGAAGGAAGACATTAAAAAATACAATATTTGAAATTTCTGTCCAATTCACTAACACTACACACAGGCGAGAATGAACATTTAATTACAGTTGGCATCTCATTGAGGAGCTAATGCAGAAAGCAATCACAAGTTGCAGTGCACGACTAACGACAGGCAGGCATTCACATTAGTCCACAAATGATGCAGAAACTGGTCTGGAGCAACAGATATCAGTGCTAATAAGCTGCCGCACCTGGGGCCCCAGACCTCCTTACACCCCAGATGACTCTTGATGCTCTTATCACTCCTCCCCTTTCTGCATTAGCTCCAGAAGTACCCTCCCTCCGTCAACCCCCCTTCCCCAAAGTAAAACATTTCCAGTGTCCAGTGCCTCCTGCTGCACTGAAAAGCCCCCCACCCCATCTTGGAAAATGGCAGTGCATCCTACACAGAGCAGGGTCTGTCTGTTGAGATAGCGGTGTCACAGCCTGGAGCAAGCGGGCATTGCTCCTGTCTCTTCCAGATTCTCTCGATTGGAGGGGGGGCAGAGGGTATGTAGGAAGGGGTCAAAAGATGCACTAGACACTGGGAATTTCTAAGTTCTGGGGGAGAGGTGGGGTAGGTGGAACTATTTTTTTTTTACAATTATTATTATTATTGTTTGTTTGTTTGTTTTTTTTGGGGGGGGCAATGCAAAACTAAGCCAGTGACTTGTTGGGTGTTTTTTTTTTCACTGTCACCCTACCTGTTAGTGCATGAGCCAACCACCGCTCACATACTGTCAGGAAGGGTGACATCTTGCAACTGGTTGTGGATTACTCCCAAGTTTCTTATTGCAGCAATTATCTGCATGCTCATTGCTCACCACATAACCGTTGAATTTGTTCATTAATTCCATAGTAGATGCTGCATGCTAAACTGCCTTTTTTTACCTGTGGCTTTCTGCATCGGCCCCTGAATTATGTTGAAATGATAGTTTAAGACGACTGTAAGATGTAAACCAAAGTTTTTCAAATGCATGTAAAAGAGAAGCCTGCTACACAGTGTTAAAATGAGTGCTGATGATTTGTCTTTCATAATTCATAGCCCAGGATCTTCTCAAGGTTTGCACTAAACCAGAGGTTCCCAAACCTGCTCCTGGAGGCACTCCAGTCAGTCAGATTTTCATGATACTCACAATGAACATTCATGAGAGAAATTTGTATGCACTGTCTCCACTTCATGCAAATCTATCTCATAAATATTCATTGTGTAATACTGAAAACCTGACTGCCTGGGGTGCCTCCACAGGTTTGGAAACCTCAAAACTCTTGTCTACATTTCACTTTTGTTTTTTTTTAAACAGGGGGTTTCATATACAGTGGTGGAAATAAGTATTTGATCCCTTGCTGATTTTGTAAGTTTGCCCACTGACAAAGACATGAGCAGCCCATAATTGAAGGGTAGGTTATTGCTAACAGTGAGAGATAGCACATCACAAATTAAATCCGGAAAATCACATTGTGGAAAGTATATGAATTTATTTGCATTCTGCAGAGGGAAATAAGTATTTAATCCCTCTGGCAAACAAGACCTAATACTTGGTGGCAAAACCCTTGTTGGCAAGCACAGCGGTCAGACGTCTTCTGTAGTTGATGATGAGGTTTGCACACATGTCAGGAGGAATTTTGGTCCACTCCTCTTTGCAGATCATCTCTAAATCATTAAGAGTTCTGGGCTGTCGCTTGGCAACTCGCAGCTTCAGCTCCCTCCATAAATTTTCAATGGGATTAAGGTCTGGTGACTGGCTAGGCCACTCCATGACCCTAATGTGCTCCTTCCTGAGCCACTCCTTTGTTGCCTTGGCTGTATGTTTTGGGTCATTGTCGTGCTGGAAGACCCAGCCACGACCCATTTTTAAGGCCCTGGCGGAGGGAAGGAGGTTGTCACTCAGAATTGTACGGTACATGGCCCCATCCATTCTCCCATTGATGCGGTGAAGTAGTCCTGTGCCCTTAGCAGAGAAACACCCCCAAAACATAACATTTCCACCTCCATGCTTGACAGTGGGGACGGTGTTCTTTGGGTCATAGGCAGCATTTCTCTTCCTCCAAACACGGCGAGTTGAGTTCATGCCAAAGAGCTCAATTTTTGTCTCATCTGACCACAGCACCTTCTCCCAATCACTCTCGGCATCATCCAGGTGTTCACTGGCAAACTTCAGACGGGCCGTCACATGTGCCTTCCGGAGCAGGGGGACCTTGCGGGCACTGCAGGATTGCAATCCGTTATGTCGTAATGTGTTACCAATGGTTTTCGTGGTGACAGTGGTCCCAGCTGCCTTGAGATCATTGACAAGTTCCCCCCTTGTAGTTGTAGGCTGATTTCTAACCTTCCTCATGATCAAGGATACCCCACGAGGTGAGATTTTGCGTGGAGCCCCAGATCTTTGTCGATTGACAGTCATTTTGTACTTCTTCCATTTTCTTACTATGGCACCAACAGTTGTCTCCTTCTCGCCCAGCGTCTTACTGATGGTTTTGTAGCCCATTCCAGCCTTGTGCAGGTGTATGATCTTGTCCCTGACATCCTTAGACAGCTCCTTGCTCTTGGCCATTTTGTAGAGGTTAGAGTCTGACTGATTCACTGAGTCTGTGGACAGGTGTCTTTCATACAGGTGACCATTGCCGACAGCTGTCTGTCATGCAGGTAACGAGTTGATTTGGAGCATCTACCTGGTCTGTAGGGGCCAGATCTCTTACTGGTTGGTGGGGGATCAAATACTTATTTCCCTCTGCAGAATGCAAATAAATTCATATACTTTCCACAATGTGATTTTCCGGATTTAATTTGTGATGTGCTATCTCTCACTGTTACCAATAACCTACCCTTCAATTATGGGCTGCTCATGTCTTTGTCAGTGGGCAAACTTACAAAATCAGCAAGGGATCAAATACTTATTTCCACCACTGTACATTAACAGAAACCCATACAGACATCATATAAATCCTAAGAGACATCAAAAACACATACCATATAGCTTTGCAATTTCAAAGTATGTGTGTTCAATAACCTCTCCAAAAATCAGAAGTTAAATGGAAAATCCTTTAAATAGAAACCAAATTGAACTTAATATGAAAAATTAAGGAAGTTGTACATAAAAACACTTAACTTGGGAAACCAGAAATTTGTTGACCGCTGTTACTCATTTCAAATCTCTAAAAAACTAGCATACAGCTGTCAAAAGACAACAAAAATTAAAATCTTTCCTTAAAGTCAAGACATACCTGTAAAGAAAGGATCATCAGCTAAAACTGAATACAAAGTGTGACTCTAAAAACAATATCCTATAAGAAAACTTATATAAAAATTGTGGTTTTCATAAAATCTTTAAAAAGAATGTACTGCACAACCAAAGACACTCCAGACACTCGTCCCCTATAACATGCAAGAGCAGCCACCTGAGTCCGTAGGGAATTATATGACAACCCTTTCTGCAATCCTGCCTGCAGGAAGGCCAACATTTGCGCCACAAACACCGAAACGGCAAACTAGCGTACAAAGCACACCATGCATCGAAGGTCTACCACACTCGAGCACAGGGCTGTGCTAACCCGGTAAGCGGGGTAAGCACGGCAAGGGGGCGCCTCACCTTCAAGGGCGCCGCCGCCGGCCGAGTCAGTGTTGTGTTCTAAAATTTAAAAATATAAACCTCGCGTTGGCACCTATATGCGCATGCGCTGCTGGCTCTGGCTGCTGCCTTCCCGTGCGCAGCGCTCGTTCGTCTGTTTAGGCTTAGCACCGCCCCAGCTCTTCCATGCACGGCGACGGCGTGACACCACTCCTGGAGCCTCGCAGGCAGTCCGACTCCGAAGGACCTGGACGGGTGCGTGTTGCCGACGACGACGCGTTGGAGTGCTGAGAGGAGTAGAGCCGGCGCCCCTGCTTGATGATCCGTTGCTGCCCACTCCCACGGCGCTCGCATTAATTTTGTTTTTTGCTGAATGCTGAGCCTGAGAGTCAGACTGTGGTGGACATCATTGCATGGTAAGGTTTCGCCTTGTTGTTAACTTCATTACTCCGTAATGGCTGGCTGGCTGGCGTGGTGGCCTACTTATCGTTATCAATAAAGAAAGTACATTTGAGGCTGCAGGTTGGGTGGGGGAACTGGAATCAACCAGGCCAGCTGGGGAAGAAAAGAAAGACAAGGCAAGGAAATTTCTGTGTGTGTGTTTGGGGGGGGGGGGGGGGGGAGAGAACAAGCTAGAATCAGGGAGGAACAAAGGAGGGGAGAGTAAGGGCAGGAAAGGAAAATAAGAGCTGATGGAACAGAAAGGCAAAGAGGAAGATAGGAAAAACAAGGCAAGGAAATTTCAGTGTGTTGGGGGGGGGGGGGGGGAAGAGAACAAGCTAGAATCAGAGAGGAAGGAAGGGGAGACTAAGGCACGAGGAAAGGAAGATAAGCTGATGAGTAATAAAATGGATTGTCCTAAGAAACAAGATGGCAAGCGATCCGCAAAATCCAACGTGGAGACAAACAAAGCAGATCAATCAGTGATATGGTTCAAAACTTTATTTTCAGAGATTCGCCCGACACAGACTGTGTTTCGCCCACAAGGGCTGCGTCAGGGGCTCTACAAAAGCAAATAAAATCAAATACAATTAAAAACATATATGTTTGTATAATACTATATCATAAAATGTTAATAATGAAAAAGAAACCATATCAGATATATAAAATCAAACACTTGGAAGGAGAAATCAAATATCGTCGAGGAAATAAACATAAATACCTGCATAAACCTATATTTACAAACATACAAATTTGAGTAACACAAATAAGACAATCATAAATTCTCTGTTATGCATATAATTATCTGAAATAGAGATAACTGATTTAGATAGCATAAGAACAATAGTCCAAACAATAAAGCGAATGCTACATACCTGTAGAAGGTATTCTCCGAGGACAGCAGGCTGATTGTTCTCACTGATGGGTGACGTCCACGGCAGCCCCTCCAATCGGAAACTTCACTAGCAAAGTCCTTTGCTAGTCCTCGCGCGCCTGCGCACACCGCGCATGCGCGGCCGTCTTCCCGCCCGAAACCGGCTCGAGCCGGCCAGTCCAGTATGTAGCAAGACAATACACTTCAAGGGAAGACACAACTCCAAAGGGGAGGCGGGCGGGTTTGTGAGAACAATCAGCCTGCTGTCCTCGGAGAATACCTTCTACAGGTATGTAGCATTCGCTTTCTCCGAGGACAAGCAGGCTGCTTGTTCTCACTGATGGGGTATCCCTAGCCCCCAGGCTCACTCAAAACAACAACCATGGTCAATTGGGCCTCGCAACGGCGAGGACATAACTGAGATTGACCTAAAAAATTTACCAACTAACTGAGAGTGTAGCCTGGAACAGAACAAACAGGGCCCTCGGGGGGTGGAGTTGGATCCTAAAGTCCAAACAGGTTCTGAAGAACTGACTGCCCGAACCGACTGTCGCGTCGGGTATCCTGCTGCAGGCAGTAATGAGATGTGAATGTGTGGACAGATGACCACGTCGCAGCTTTGCAAATTTCTTCAATGGAGGCTGACTTCAAGTGGGCTACCGACGCAGCCATGGCTCGAACATTATGAGCCGTGACATGACCCTCAAGAGCCAGCCCCGCCTGGGCGTAAGTGAAGGAAATGCAATCTGCTAGCCAATTGGATATGGTGCGTTTTCCTACAGCCACTCCCCTCCTATTGGGATCAAAAGAAACAAACAATTGGGCGGACTGTCTGTGGGGCTGTGTCCGCTCCAGATAGAAGGCCAATGCTCTCTTACAGTCCAATGTGTGCAGCTGACACTCAGCAGGGCAGGAATGAGGACGGGGAAAGAATGTTGGCAAGACAATTGACTGGTTCAGATGGAACTCCGACACGACCTTTGGCAGAAACTTAGGGTGAGTGCGGAGGACTACTCTGTTGTGATGAAATTTGGTGTAAGGGGCCTGGGCTACCAGGGCCTGAAGCTCACTGACTCTACGAGCCGAAGTAACTGCCACCAAGAAAATGACCTTCCAGGTCAAGTACTTCGGATGGCAGGAATTCAGTGGCTCAAAAGGAGGTTTCATCAGCTGGGTGAGAACGACATTGAGATCCCATGACACTGTAGGAGGCTTGACAGGGGGCTTTGACAAAAGCAAACCTCTCATGAAGCGAACAACTAAAGGCTGTCCTGAGATCGGCTTACCTTCCACACGGTAATGGTATGCACTAATCGCACTAAGGTGAACCCTTACGGAGTTGGTCTTGAGACCAGACTCAGACAAGTGCAGAAGGTAATCAAGCAGGGTCTGTGTAGGACAAGAGCGAGGATCTAAGGCCTTGCTGTCACACCAGACGGCAAACCTCCTCCAATGGAAGAAGTAACTCCTCTTAGTGGAATCTTTCCTGGAAGCAAGCAAGATGCGGGAGACACCCTCTGACAGACCCAAAGAGGCAAAGTCTACGCCCTCAACATCCAGGCCGTAAGAGCCAGCGACTGGAGGTTGGGATGCAGAAGCGCCCCTTCGTCCTGTGTGATGAGGGTCGGAAAACACTCCAATCTCCACGGTTCTTCGGAGGACAACTCCAGAAGAAGAGGGAACCAGATCTGACGCGGCCAAAAGGGAGCAATCAGAATCATGGTGCCTCAGTCTTGCTTGAGTTTCAACAAAGTCTTCCCCACCAGAGGGATGGGAGGATAAGCATACAGCAGGCCCTCCCCCCAATCCAGGAGGAAGGCATCCGATGCCAGTCTGCCGTGGGCCTGAAGCCTGGAACAGAACTGAGGGACTTTGTGGTTCACTCGAGATGCGAAGAGATCTACCAAGGGGGTGCCCCACGCTTGGAAAACCTGACGCACCACTCGGGAGTTGAGCGACCACTCGTGAGGTTGCATAATCCTGCTCAACCTGTCGGCCAGACTGTTGTTTACGCCTGCCAGATATGTGGCTTGGAGCACCATGCCTTGACGGCGAGCCCAGAGCCACATGCTGACGGCTTCCTGACACAGGGGGCGAGATCCGGTGCCCCCCTGCTTGTTGACATAGTACATGGCAACCTGGTTGTCTGTCTGAATTTGGATAATTTGGTGGGACAGCCGATCTCTGAAAGCCTTCAGAGCGTTCCAGATCGCTCGTAACTCCAGAAGATTGATCTGCAGATCGCGTTCCTGGAGGGACCAGCTTCCTTGGGTGTGGAGCCCATCGACATGAGCTCCCCATCCCAGGAGGGACACATCCGTGGTCAGCACTTTTTGTGGCTCAGGAATTTGGAAGGGACGTCCCAGAGTCAAATTGGAGCAAATCGTCCACCAATACAGGGAGTCGAGAAAACTTGTGGACAGGTGGATCACGTCCTCTAGACCTCCTGCGGCCTGATACCACTGAGAGGCCAGGGTCCATTGAGCAGATCTCATGTGAAGGCGGGCCATGGGAGTCACATGAACTGTGGAGGCCATGTGGCCCAGCAATCTCAACATCTGCCGAGCTGTGATCTGCTGGGACGCTCGCACCCGCGAGACGAGGGACAACAAGTTGTTGGCTCTCGTCTCTGGGAGATAGGCGCGAGCCGTCCGAGAATCCAGCAGAGCTCCTATGAATGCGAGTCTCTGCGCTGGGAGAAGGTGGGACTTTGGATAATTTATCACAAACCCCAGTAGTTCCAGTAGGCGAATAGTCATCCGCATGGACTGCAGGGCTCCTGCCTCTGATGTGTTCTTTACCAGCCAATCGTCGAGATATGGGAACACGTGCACTCCCAGCCTGCGGAGTGCCGCTGCTACCACAGCTAGGCACTTTGTGAACACCCTGGGCGCAGAGGCGAGCCCAAAGGGTAGCACACAGTACTGGAAGTGGCGTGTGCCCACCTGAAATCACAGATACTGTCTGTGAGCTGGCAGTATCGGGATGTGTGTGTAGGCATCCTTCAAGTCCAGAGAGCATAGCCAATCGTTTTGCTGAATCATGGGGAGAAGGGTGCCCAGGGAAAGCATCCTGAACTTTTCTTTTTCGAGATATTTGTTCAGGGCCCTTAGGTCTAGGATGGGACGCATCCCCCCTGTTTTCTTTTCCACAAGGAAGTACCTGGAATAGAATCCCAGCCCTTCTTGCCCGGATGGCACGGGCTCGACCGCATTGGCGCTGAGAAGGGCGGAGAGTTCCTCTGCAAGTACCTGCTTGTGTTGGAAGCTGTAAGACTGAGCTCCCGGTGGACAATTTGGAGGTTTTGATGTCAAATTGAGGGTGTATCCCTGCCGGACTATTTGCAGAACCCACTGATCGGAGGTTATGAGAGGCCACCTTTGGTGAAAAGCTTTCAACCTCCCTCCGACTGGCAGGTCGCCCGGCACGGACACTTGGATGTCGGCTATGCTCTGCTGGAGCCAGTCAAAAGCTCGCCCCTTGCTTTTGCTGGGGAGCCGCGGGGCCTTGCTGAGTCGCACGCTGCTGACGAGAGCGAGCGCGCTGGGGCTTAGCCTGGGCCGCAGGCTGTCGGGAAGGAGGATTGTACCTACGCTTGCCAGAAGAGTAGGGAACAGTCTTCCTTCCCCCGAAAAATCGTCTACCTGTAGAGGTAGAGGCTGAAGGCTGCCGGCGGGCGAATTTGTCGAATGCGGCGTCCCGCTGGTGGAGAGACTCTACCACCTGTTCAACTTTTTCGCCAAAAATATTGTCCGCACGGCAAGGCGAGTCCGCAATCCGCTGCTGGAGTCTATTCTCCAGGTCGGCGGCACGCAGCCATGAGAGCCTGCGCATCACCACACCTTGAGCAGCGGCCCTGGACGCAACATCAAAAGTGTCATAAACTCCTCTGGCCAGGAATTTTCTGCACGCCTTCAGCTGCCTGACCACCTCCTGAAAAGGCTTGGCTTGCTCGGGGGGAAGAGCATCAACCAAGCCCGCCAACTGCCGCACATTGTTCCGCATGTGTATGCTCGTGTAGAGCTGGTAAGACTGGATCTTGGACACGAGCATAGAGGAATGGTAGGCCTTCCTCCCAAAGGAGTCTAAGGTTCTAGCGTCCTTGCCCGGGGGCGCCGAAGCATGTTCCCTAGAACTCTTAGCCTTCTTTAGGGCCAAATCCACAACTCCAGAGTCATGAGGCAACTGAGTGCGCATCAGCTCTGGGTCCCCATGGATCCGGTACTGGGACTCGATCTTCTTGGGAATGTGGGGATTAGTTAAGGGTTTTGTCCAGTTCGCAAGCAATGTCTTTTTTAGGACATGGTGCAAGGGAACAGTGGACGCTTCCTTAGGTGGAGAAGGATAGTCCAGGAGCTCAAACATTTCAGCCCTGGGCTCGTCCTCCACAACCACCGGGAAGGGGATGGCCGTAGACATCTCCCGGACAAAGGAAGCGAAAGACAGGCTCTCAGGAGGAGAAAGCTGCCTTTCAGGAGAGGGAGTGGGATCAGACGGAAGACCCTCAGACTCCTCGTCAGAGAAATATCTGGGGTCTTCCTCTTCCTCCCACGAGGCCTCACCCTCGGTGTCAGACACAAGTTCCCGAACCTGTGTCTGCAACCTCGCCCTGCTCGACTCAGTGGAACCACGTCCACGACGGGGGCGTCGAGAGGAAGACTCCCTCGCCCGCATCGGCGAAGCTCCCTCCGCCGACGTAGTCGGGGAGCCCTCCTGGGAGGTGGCCGCGGTCGGCACCGCACGCGGTACCGACGTCGGGGACCTCAACCTGGGCGATGGGCCAGCCGGCGCCACGCTCGACGGTACCGGAGGCGCAAGCACCACCGGTACCGGAGGGGTAGGGCGCAACAGCTCTCCCAGAATCTCTGGGAGAACGGCCCGGAGGCTCTCGTTCAGAGTGGCTGCAGAAAAAGGCTGAGAGGTCGATGCAGGCGTCGACGTCAGAACCTGTTCCGGGCGAGGAGGCTGTTCCGGGCTGTCCAGAGTGGAGCGCATCGACACCTCTTGAACAGAGGGTGAGCGGTCCTCTCGGTGCCGATGCCTGCTGGGTGCCGAATCCCTCGGCGACCCAGAGCTCTCGGTGCCGACACGGGGAGGAGACCGGTGTCGATGCTTCTTCGATTTCTTCCGAAGCATGTCACCGGAGCTCCCCGGCACCGACGAGGAGGACGTAGAATCCATCCGTCGCTTCCTCGGGGCCGAGACCGAAGAGGGTCGATCTCGGGGGGGCTGTACCGCAGGAGCCCTCAGGGTAGGAGGAGACCCACCCGAGGGCTCACCGCCACCAGCAGGGGAATGGACAGCCCTCACCTGCACTCCACTCGATGCACCACCGTCCGACAACATCAGGAGACGAGGTCCCGGTACCACCGACGTCGATGCAGCTATCCGATGTCTCGGCGCCGATGCAGAGGCCCGATGCCTCGATGCACTCGATGCAAGGGCGGCCGAGGAAGATGGTCTGGACGCTGACGACGTCGATGCACTCGAAGATCCCGGTGCCGATGCCGACGAAGAGCCCGAGAACAACACGTTCCACTGGGCTAGTCTCGCTACCTGAGTCCGCCTTTGAAGCAGGGAACACAGACTGCAGTTCTGAGGGCGGTGCTCAGCCCCCAGACACTGAAGACACGACGAGTGTCGATCAGTGAGCGAGATAACCCGGGCGCACTGGGTGCACTTCTTGAAGCCGCTGGAAGGCTTCGATGTCATGGGCGGAAAAATCACGCCGGCGAAATCAAAAGCCGAAATGGCGAAAATTGAAGCACCAAAATTTAGAGGGAGAAAAATCTCGACCGAGGCCGAAAGAGGCCTACCCCGACGACGAAAGAAAACTTATCGGGGCAAAAAGCTGGAAGTACGGGGAGGATTGACACGAAACCCGGGGAGGGTTTCCGGAGCACTTCCCGCACTAGAAGAAAGCTTTTCCGAAGAAAAAACACGCTCAAAAAAACTTTGGACGCGCGAGGTCGACTTTCCGGGGCTCGACACGGCGAAAAAACGACCGTACCGAGTGCGGACAAAAGAAGACTGGCCGGCTCGAGCCGGTTTCGGGCGGGAAGACGGCCGCGCATGCGCGGTGCGCGCGGGCGCGCGAGGACTAGCAAAGGACTTTGCTAGTGAAGTTTCCGATTGGAGGGGCTGCCGTGGACGTCACCCATCAGTGAGAACAAGCAGCCTGCTTGTCCTCGGAGAATTAACATAATAAAATATCATTTATACTTACATATATAAAGAATCGAACTCACAACAATTATAGCAAAATACCTCATACAATTTTATCACATCAATAAAAATGTTGAAACATAAAGCTAAGTGGTTGTAAACCCTTTATTTGTTCAGCAATCCCACAAAGATGCACTCCACCCTTCAGCTCCTATTTCCTTTGCATCTTGTACCAAACCAGGAGGTGGGGGGGGCGCCAACTGATAGTCTGCAGGGGGGCACCAGAGACCCTTGGCACGGCCCTGCTCGAGCATAAGCCGTAGAAGTCGACTGCTTTCGAGCCTGCAGCAAAGTAGCTATCACCGCCTCTGAATAACCTTTCTTCCTCAACTTAGACCTCTAAAAGAGCCAGGCCGTAAGACCAAAGTGGGAGGGAGCTTCCATCCAGAATGGACCCTGGTGGAGCAGATCCGGTAAAACTGGAAGGAGAGGCGAATCCCATAGAAGACAAATCAGATCGGCATACCAAGGTCGCCACGACCAATCTGGAGCTACCAATATGACGGGACTGTTGTGCCTTCCAATCCTGTGCAGCACCCGGCCAATCAATGACCACAGTGGAAAGACACAAAACAGGACTGCTTCCGGTCATGGCTGCAGCAGAGTATCCAAGCCTTCGGACCCAAGTTGACTTTTTTGACTGAAGAATCTTGGCATTCTGGCATTCTCCCGGGTGGCCATCAGATCCGGTGTTCACCACATCTGACAGATTAGGTGAAATGTCTGAGCGGACAGTTCCCATTCTGCTGCGTCCAGTCGATGCAGACAGAGAAAATCCACTTGAACATTGCTCTGCCCCGCAATGTGTGCCACCAAGAGGCACAGAACACGAGACTCCGCCCACTCCAACAGGTGATGCACTTCAAAAGCCAGTGACAAACTATGCATGCCTCCCTGCCGATTGATACAGGCCACCATTGTCGTGTTGTTGGACAACACTCTCACGACTTGGCCGATCAAGAGATCCTGAAATGCCAGGACTGCATTCACTACCGCCCTGAGCTCCAAGCAGTTGATGGGCCACAGTGCCTCCGCCGCTGTCCCAACGCCACTGAGCATAATGGTGGAGACAATAGGATCCCCCCAGTCCGACAGGCTTGCATCTGTTACTACTACCACCCACTGTGGTGATGCCAGGGGCATTCTGCGCCGCAAATTGGGGCGGCAAAGCCACCAAGAGAAGCTGAGTCTCACTCGAGGCAACCATGGTAGGCAAAGCTGATAGTCCTGGGAAATTGGTGACCATCTGCTGAAAAAGGAAAGCTCGCCCACGGCACAACCTACAATGTGACCGTCATCGAGTCCAGCACTTACACGTAGTCCAAAGCTCGTGGACTGTGCAATTTGAGAATGTGATGAACTTATGAGTGCAGCTTGAGTTGCCATGCACTAGGTGATTCTTGGTGATTCTTGGCAAAATTGAGCACCCAGCCCAGAGACTGCAAAAGGGCAATAACTCTGTCGGTGGCCAACCGGCTCTCCTGTTCCGAGTTTGCTTGAATCAGCCAATCGTCGAGATAAGGCTGAACTTGAATGCCCTCTTTGTGGCGGAAGGCCATCACCACCACCACCACCACCATGACATTGGAAAAGGTGTAGGGAGTGGTTGCCAACCCAAAGGGCAATGCCCAAAACTGAAAATTGCACCCCAGGATGGCAAGCCGAATAAAAAGATGGTGAGGCGGCCAGATTGGAATATGGAAATATGCTTCTTTGAGGTCAAGAGCCGTTAAAAATTCTCCTGGCTGGACCACTGCAATGACGGATCACAGTCTCCATATGGGAGCAACAAACTCTGAGAAACTGATTGAGCTTCCTGAGATCCAGAATGGGGTGAAAGGCACCCCCTTTCCTGGGCACCACAAAATAAATGGAGTACCGACCCATGCGCTCCTTGGCCAGAGGCACCTGAACCACAGTCCCGAACTGCAGATGATCTTGCAAGATATCCTCTATTGCCATCTGTTTGGAAACCGTGGCGCACTGAGACTCCATGAGTGAGTCAGCAACGAGAGAACAAAAATCTAGTTTATATCCATTGCAAACAACTTCCAGGACCCATTAATCTGACTTAACTTTGTCCCACTCCTGGTAATTGAGAGTCAACCAGCCCCTTACCTTCTGTACCACAGAGTGGACCAGTGCCCCATCATTTTCAGGGACGGGCTGGAGTTCCCTGATGAGAAGCAACGCCCGAGGCTCTTTTGTCAGCCCGAAAGGAAGGCTGCTGCTGAAATCTCGAGTGCTGAAAGGCTTCTCCAGACCAGCATCTGCCAAATAAGCAAGGCCACTCTCCATGTGGGACAAACCAGAGGTGAGAAACACTGCCTCATGTTTCTGTTCCATAAACTGCTGGAGCCAACTAAGACAAGCTCCAGCAGCATACGAACTGCAAATCAAGGCCTGAATAGACACAGCGACTACCTCAAAGGACCGCTTCAAGGAAGCCTCAAGGCGCCTATCCTGCATGTCTTTTAGTGCCACACCATCCTCCACAGGGAGGACAGTCTTCTTGGTGACTGCTGCCACCAAAGCATCAACCTTAGACAGAGCAAATTGCTCCACCTTATCCACACTCACCGGATAAAGTCGAGCCATAGCCTTTGAAACCTAAAGGCCTGCATCTGGGTCCGACCACTGGGCCAAAATCAATTCTTATATGGCCTTATGCACCGGGAATGCTCTAGTCGGTCTCCCAGTGCTCACCATCTTAGGATTAACTGTCGCCTCCTCCGCTATGGCAGGATCAGAGATGTTCAGAGCCTCTAAGGCGTGAATAATCAGGGAAGGCAACTCCTCCTTATGAAAAAGCCGCACCTCTGTGGGATCATCCTGCTCCTCCTGGAGGAATTTACTCTCTTCTGCGCCATCTAAGCTGGCATGCCGCAAAGACCCCTCAGAAGAGACCTCCAGAGAGGCAGGTGTGGGCACCAAGGACCCAGCCTCTGACCCAGAAGCCAGCTTTCTGTGCTTGAGGAGTGGATCCTGAACCAGAGGAGGCAATATCTGCCCCAAATCCCCCACAGGGCCCCTGGGGGCCACCAGAACTGCCACAGGAAGAACGTAAGGAAAAGTGCACTTAAGCACAATAAAATGAATCCTAGGGATAAATCTCCCCCAAGGCCTCAATCCTTGGAGATCCATCCAACAAGGTATGCAATGTAGGCTGAGAGACACTCACCAAGGAGGGGAATGCAGTACTCTCCTGAGAAGCAAGCGTTCTCGCCTATCCCGCTAAAAGAGAATGCGGGCCTGCAACAGCAGAAACACTACCATTCAAAATGATGCTCCTGCCAAAAAACTCTGCATAGGAAACCGTAGCATCGGAAATGGAAATAGAACCCTCACCCCATAGACTCCGGTTGATGTCTCCCATTTGCCGGTTCTACCAATAGCTTTGTGTGCGTCCTTAGTAGTGGAGATCCAATATAAGCTGATTTGTTTTATATTAATTCTTATGAATATTCCATTGTCTGTACAGAACCCCTGATGAAGGTCTGGGTGCCAAAACACGGCCTGTGTTAGGTTCAGTTTGTCAGCTTTGGATCAATAACCTACTACTCTGATAATCTTGAAGATTGTGGTTGGCTTCTTCCACTCCTGTGCCCACTTGTTACTGTTTGTGGAAGAATTATTTTTCTTATTTTCATTGCTTCTCATTATGCTACATGATCCAGGAGAAAGACATGGTAAGAGCAAGGAGAGAAAGAATCATGAAAGGTCAGCACTGTGTACCTGCTAAAATCAGGGAGAATCTACTTCCTGTTTCATGTGCAATACAGGAAATATTTGTTCTCTAATTTCAATTCCTGTGTGGAGCTGGCAGGAAGAAAGGAGTTCCCTGATCTGCATGGGGCTAGTGGCGTTGGGGAAGTGGGAGTTGGGAGCTGGAGATCTGATACAGAGGATGGGAGGAGGGCACTGGTGTTGGGAGAAGGAAAAGGAAGACAGATATTGTTGGGGGGATACACATGAATATATGCAGGAGAAGATGCAGGTGAAGGGGCAAAGAGAAAGATGCTGGGGTTAAGGTGGAAGAAAGGACAGAAAAATACTGGAGAAGGAGGAGATGAGTGGATGCTGGAAGTGGAGAAGGAAATATGGAAGAGACAGGGGCAATGGCCATGGAGGAAAGGAGAAAAAGACAAAGGGCTACAAAGAATATGAGGGATAAAAAAATGTGACAGATGAGAAAGGGTGGAAAAGTAAAATGAAAATGACAGGGCAGTGAAGAAACAGAAAATGGAAGTGAGCTCCTGGAAAGGTACTTGGAGAAAAGCAACAAAAGGAAGTAGTAAAAAGAGACCAGGACCAACACAGGTCTGATAGCAAGGATACAAGCAAACCTATTTTTGATATTTAGAGAATAAGATGTCAGCTTTGATAATATGCATTTCTTGTATTTTGTTCTTTACTGATGGACATGCATCTTCTGTTTCTCCCTCTTTGCGGTTCCACTGCATCCACTTTGGTTTCTTTGTTGTTGTTTTTTTATTTTGTGTACATATTTGTTTCTAGTTTGCAGTCTTTTTAACTGATAGCCTGAGTTTTCCTTGTGTAAAAAAAGATGAGGGATTCTGTTGATGTATAGATTCCATATAGGAATCTGAATAAGTCTATTTTTCCAGATGGAAAAGAGCCCCAGTACCTCCTCTCCTTAATAAAAGGCATCCCCCCACACCCCCGATTCCTGGAGGTGAAGTGGTGTTCTAGAACATTTGCAGTGCTAACTTTTCATGGGTAGAGTTGGTGCAGTTTGAGTTCTTAACTTGGAGCTGGTAGGGTAAGCTGAGTCTCTACTTGCAAGGTTTTTTTTACATCACAGTGTCTGGTAGCAGAAGGAGTTTGTACTGCTATCACGATTCGACAACAGAGTTTATATGTTGAGTTGCAAAGCGAAACATTCTACTTCTGCTCTGTACCCCTTATTGTTAAGAGTTTTATTAGCTTATCTAGGAATGCCCATATGAATGATTATGTTCTATATAATTTATATACAGTTGACTTCTCTGTGAGTTCTTATACTCCTCACCTCAGGCCTCACGAATATGCAGCAAAGCTATGGCGATCACCAGCACCAGAGGGCTCAACCCTGCAAGAATGGACTGGACATTTTTCTTGTGTGTGTGGTTTGGACCCCATCAGCCTGTTCAACTTTGGTTTTATGTGCAAATATATAATTAATATAATATGTATTTTCATGAGTTTGTAATAAACAATTGTTTAACTGTTTTCTATGACTCCCAATTCCCATAATCCTTGATTATAGTTTTGAGGAGCTGCGGGGAGGGGGGTGGCAGCAGATATTGCCTTGGATCGTCCCTGCCACCAAGTCTTGCTTGTGTGCACCCAAGTAATCTGAAAAGTTATTTTTCTATTCTAAGTGAGGAAAAACATGCCACTTCTAATGAATCAAAATACTGTGTCCAGAACACAAGAGCTAATGCAGTAATCAAAACCAGCTGGATGGCAGATCAGTTTTAAAAATAGCCTGGAGAAGCACTGAAGAATGCCAAGAGAAAAAAAAATCAAATATTCTTTTTGACTAAAAGCTTCAGTGAAGAAGTACGGTGAAAGACATGGCACTATGTGAGCTTTCCTATTTTACATATCCAGAAATCCTGAACTCCAGCCCATATCCTTGAGTAACCTGATCATTTTTTTCACTGCTCTACTTAGCATAGACATGCTTTTCAACTTCTATTCTTCAGACATTTTGGTTAGCTAAAAGACTTGCTCCAGCTGCAGGTTTCCAATAAAAACAAACAAAAAGGGTTGGCCCTAGGCTGGACATGAATATAACATCCATTACATTAACACTAGATTTATAAGTTAGAGAACTGACCCATGTACTCTGAATAAGAAATCTTGCTCTTTCCTCGGTGATGTCCTGACAAGGCAAAGGTAGAGGGGAGGGCAAACATGCTCTCTAGGGTCTTCTACAACATAGGTTCTTATCATAGAGTACATGTACCCCAAGACCTCAGCAAGGGGTATGTGGTAGCTGATAAGAGATCTTCCTCACCTCCCTCCCTGGTGCCACACTGCACCTCTGCTGCTGCTTCTCTATACCAACAGCAGCAGCGGGCAAAACAACAAAGCAGTCATGGGGTTGCTGTTTTCATGCACATCCACTGTCAATTCTGCTAGTCCCCGCACCCTCCTCAGACATCAGCTTCCTGTTCCGAGACATCAAACCAGCAGAGCAACAGCATGTGCATAAAGACTGTAGTCCTGTGACTGCTGGTCTGGAGAAGCAGCAGCAGAAATCGTTGAGAGGAACAGAAAATGTGAGAGTAGACAAGGGGAGAGGAAGGAAAGACTCTAGATGGAAGGCTGGGGGGGGGGGGGGGGGAAGAGACAGAGAGAGAGAGAGACAGAAGACGCTGGATGGAAGGGGTAGAGAGAGAGAGAGACAGAAGACGCTGGATGGAAGGGGTAGATAAAGAGGGGAGATACTAGAAGAGTGGAAGACTGGGGAATAAGAGAGCCAGGATGAAGGAAAGAGGGGAAAGCTGTAAGTAGACACAATTAAAAGAGGGAAATTAAATATGGACAGAGAGGCAGAAAAATAAATTGAAGAAAGCTGAAAGGGAAAAGAGGAGAGAGAAAAATGACGAGAGTTAAGAGATGATGGAGGAAAGTAGAAACCAGAGCTCAGACCAACACAATCAGAAAAATAAATAACCAGACAGCAGGGGAATAAAGCCTGAACAGGAAGGCCAGTCAAATTAAATGACAATTTTTACCAAGGGCTGCCTGGAACAGCAGAGATCCCAAGGGGAGATACCTCCAATGGAGATGCGGGAGGTAATGGGGGGGGGGGGGGACCCATTTCCCCTGCAGCAGTGGCTCTGTGAGGCCCGAGCCACGCCACAATATTACCTGTGGGTGATGACTTGAGACTGCGGAACCACTTTACCAGTATGTTACATGAACGGGAAATCTGCGAGCAAGGCTGTCAGGCTCATCTAAGTACTGTGGTTTTAATCGACATGGCTGGGAGCTAGACCAAGGACCAGGTGCACCAGCCTGCACAACCTGTCATTTGCTAAAGGTAAAGAAAATACTGGATTTTTCCACAGAGCACCAGCCGGTGATATCACTGGGAAAATTCAGTGTTTCTACCTCCATCTGCTGGTAGGAGGGGAATACAACCCACTAGTTAGGATGGTGCAGCTAGATACTAAAGAATATATTTTTATATGTATTTCTGGAGTATACACTGGACTTTTTGGACACGACTGAGAGCTTTAAGAGATAGGGTGACAATGGAGTATGTCCAGTGAGTAGGGCTTGGAGAAGAGATATGCCCTCTCTATTTCCAACCCACTCAAAAAAGGAGTTACAGTGGCTCCCAAACCTGGTCCTGGAGGCACCCCAGCCAGTCAAAGTTTTAGTATATCCACAATGAATATTCTTGACATAGATCTGCATGCAGTGGAGACAGAGAATACAAATCTCTCTCATAAATATTCATTGTAGTTATCCGGAAAACTGGATGGGGTGCCTCCAGGACCAGGTTTGGGAACCACTGAGTTAAGGGAAGGCCACATCTTCAGCATCTGTAGGCTCCCAGTGCTGCATATTACAATCCACCTAGGGACCAGTTACATAAGTCATTGTGGAAATGATCCATTCCTGAAAGTTAAAACAGTCCTCCATCCTTCAATGAACTGCATATATTTCATGAACTTGTCACATTATATTAACAATAGTTACTGATATACTTAAGTATTGCTTCCTCTTTGAAGACAATTTCGGAATTTCCTTTCATTTTTAATTGCATTATATTCCCCCATCTCCATGAGCTTTAATGCAGGATGCAGGGCTCAACAAAGTTTCTTAGGATCTAGGATCCAGACTTGCAACAATTAGAATTTTTATTAATATATGCACATTCATAAATTGCAGATTCATAATGTGCTCAAGATGATGCACAGCAAGTTGTTTAACACGATAAGATGCAACTGCTCTCCCCTTCGCCTACCCATCTACAGCCTATCATCTGACAACAGAGAGAGGCTTTAGGCTGTGGTTGGTGGGGCAATGGGAAAGAAGCCAAAGCTGCACCAACTAATGGTGGTTGGGACAGTGCACTCACCAACCCACAAAAGCAGCAACCTTAGACTCTTTCTATCACCCACCTGCCCCCAGCAGTTGCAGTTTTAAGCCCTGCCCACTGCTAGCCACATCCACTCCCACCAAACACAGCCACTCTTCATTGCTTACCCAGCCACCACCCCAGCAGCAGCAGTGGCTCACATTCCTGTCCGCAGCAGTAGACTCTGAATCTCTCCTCTATCCTCCCAAACAGTAGCTTATTTCAATCACCACTCCCCTATCCCCCCCCCAAAAAAAAACCCTAGATTCTTAAACAATTTAAATTTATCCTACCAACAGGGTTGCTGGAGAATCGTCTCCACAGCAACAATGCCCCTTAAGGGCTGCTTCTGTAGTTGCTAGCACTCCAAGTATCCTCCTGATTAAGGAAGTTCTATGTGGGCTGCCTCGCTAGGGTGGATACCCCCAGATTTCTCTCTCTCTCCCTCTGCCTCCTTTCCCATCTCTCCAGCATGCAGAAACACTCGTAGTTCTCCCTTTGCCTCCCCCCCACACATTTGCACGCACACACCCACCCTCCCACAGCCATAGCTCTCTCTGTCTCTCTCCAGCACACAACACCCATAAATCTGTCAACCACCACACTATATACCCTCCTGTGGCATACCCCCCCTCCCCGGTAACTGTCTCCCAATGGCTCCCCCAAAACTGAATGTTCAATACTGCTCATCAGCTTTTCATCTTCTCCATCTGCACACCTCCCCAGGTCCCAGCACATTAACACCAGTTTTTGTTCCCCCTCCCTTCCAGTAGAACAGACACCCACAATTCATGCTCCCCCCATCCCCAGCAATATTAGAGAAACAGAAATGCAAGGTATCAGATATGTACCTTTCCCAAAGCTGACATGGTCGAACGGATAAATATTTTTTTTATGTTCTACCTTTGTAGTCCGAGTCTTTTATTTTTCCATTCGATATAGTCTGTGTTCTGCTTCTCTCTGTTTTCCCTGCTTTCCATGGTCTCCTATTAGACATTTCTTCTATCTCCATGTCTGCTATCCATCTTCTCTCTGTGTCTCCATCTGTCCTCTCCAGCATCTCAACTCATTATCCCTGTTCCTATCTTCCCCCATGCTTAGCACCTGTTCTTTTAGTCTCCCTATCCTCTCCTCATATTCAGCATTGCCCCTCTCAGTCCCTATCCTTCCCCACAGTGGCATGCTGAGGGCGGGGTGGTGGGGGCAGCCCGCCCAGGCGCAGATCATAAGGGGGTGCTGCCATATACGTTCCCCCCTCCCCCAACTGGTGCTGTGCTGCCATGTATGTTCCACCCCCCCCCCCCCCCCCTCCGACCAGTGCAGTGCTGCCATGGGTGTCCCCGTCCCCCTGACTGGTGCGGTATTATTCTCCCTCCTTTCTTCACCTCTTCTCGCCCGATGCAGGCATTTAAACTTTCAGGCCTCCAACAGTGTCAGTGCACAACAATGTAAGCGCTGCTTTCGGCCATCTCCAGAAGCCAGGAAGCTGTACAGAGAAGGCTTCCGGACAGGGCCGTGCCGACACGGTAAGCGAGGTAAGCAACGTAGGGGGGCGCCGACCTCTAGAGGGCGCCACTCAGTTGCAAAATCTTTTACCTGAAGTTGTGATTCTCCTCTCTCCCCTGCTCTTCCCGCATCAGGAAGTGAAGGTAGCCCAGCAGTGCTGAGACAGACATGCTGCTCTGCTAAAGCTGTTTCAAAGAGTACAACCAGCAGCTATTTATGGCTTTGGTGTGTGAACAACTTTCATTCAGGGTGAGCTGGAACAACATTCAAATTAAAGAGAACAGGTTTGGAGGCAGGTGTGCAAGTGAAACTGGGGAGAAATAAAAAATAAATAGTGTAATTGTTATCTGTAAGTGGTTCAAAGTTTTTGTTTTTTGAGCATGTACACTGAGAGGAGGGCATGACTGCAATGATGTGTACATAATTATCATAGCTACAGCTAAAATCCATTTAATTGGCTGAGGTTCAAAGAGGAAGTTTAGCTGACGTATAGTGTAGAATAGCTGGTAAGTAAAAATCTGATTGCTTTTTTTTGTGTGTTTGTTTTTATATAAAACATTCTGCTTGGATAGGGAGAGTTTGTGTTATTTGAAAATACACTTTGCTTTAATGAAATTGCTAAACTTTAGAGTCAGAGACTTATCAATGAGGGATACATACAGTGGAAAGGAAGCCCTGGAAACAGAGTTAAGAGGACAGATACCAGCAACAGAATCAGATACTGCGCCAGCATGATCAGAAAAAGAAAGTCACCAGCCAACAAAGGTAGAAAAAAAATCATTTTATTTTCATTTTAGTGTTTGGAATATGTCCACTTTGAGAATTTACATCTGCTATCTTATTTTGCAATGTTTAGCAGTCTCCAAGAGACTGGGCTCCCAGTGAGCCAGGGAGGTCAGACTGTGTAAATGAAATGAAGAGAACCCCCCCCCCCCCCCCCCCCACTGAAACAAAGACAGGAACATGCATAATCAAAGCTTAGGTCTCTGCAGTTACAAGGGCTGGCCATTCCTAATTATGCTAATAGTTTTTAATAGGCTAAGTCCCTCTGAAAAGCCTCTTTATAAAGGCAGTGCTTTCTCTGGAGAGCAGTGTTAAGAAACAGCAGGAATTGTGTTTATTTTTTTAAACTGCTTTCCTGTGAAAGCTAATTTACAGTTTTCTAGTATATGCTTGACAATGAAGGGTGTGGTAGACCCTTTTGTCAGGTCTGGCTGGGCCTGTAGTTTTCAGTCTAAAGGAAAGATAAGCAATGGAGAAACATCTAATGAAGAAGCGAGACGGGGGGGGGGGGGGGGGGGGGGAGCACCAACTGATATAGTCTGCAGGGGGGCACCAGAGACCCTTGGCACGGCCCTGCTTCCGGGGCACGCCGAAGGCAGCGTTTACATCACTGATGATGCCGGTGGGCCTGGAAGTTTGGAAGCCTGCAGAGCGAAGTGGGGCTGAAGAGAGGAGGGAAAGCAATGCCAGACCATAGGGAAAAGGAAAGAGGGGTGGAGGGAGGACGATGTAATGCCAGACCCTAAGAGGGAGGGGGGTGGAGAGGAGGGAGAGTGATGCCAGACCACAGGGAAGGGGAAAGGGGAGAGGAGGGAAAGTAATGCCAGACCAGAGGGGAAGGGAAATAGGGAGAACGATGCGATGCCAGACCATAGGGGAAGGGAAAGAGGGTGCAGAGAAGAGAGAGAACGATACGATGCCAGACCATAGGGGAAGGGGAAAGGGGGGTGGAGAAAGGAGGGAGAGCAATGTGATGGCCAGACCACAAGGGAAGAAGAAAAGAGTGGAAATAGGAAAGAGAGCAATGCCGGACCAAAGGGGAAAGAGGAAGCAACAGCAAAGATGAAAGGGAGGGGGGCAGAAACTGGATCCACTGGGGGGGAGGGGAGGGAGAAAGGTGGGACGCATGAAGGTGGGGATACTGGGAAAAGGCTGGATCTGGGGAGGGGGAGAATGAGATGCAGCACTATGGGGCAGGGGAGAAAAGAGGGAGAGATGTTCCCCCTTCTTTCTTCCTCTCTTCTGCACTCCCACCCCAGGGCCAGCAACTTGGGAACAGAGGGAGGAGGGAGGAATGGGGACACAGAGAGCAGATGTTGAACATGGAGGGATAAGGACAGGGACACAGAGGGGAGGTTATGGACAGGAGAGATAGAAAGCCAGAGGGAATGATGGTGGACATGGAGAGAGAAAAAAGTCAAATAGGAGATACTGGAAAGTAGAAGATGAATATGAATATAGATGGGGATCAAAGGCGAGATAGAGATGGAGATGGGAGGAGATGCTGGAATGCATCATGTAAAAAAGAGAGAGGGGGCACAGGCTGGATGGAAGGCAAAGAAGGGGCAGGCACTGGATGGAAGGGGCAGAGAAAGCGGGCAGACACCATATCAAAAGCGGGAGAGAGCAGACGCAGGATGGAAGAGAGAGGACAGATAGTGGATGGAAGGGACAGAGAAAACAGGCAGACGATGGATGGAAGGAAGAAAGAGAGCAGACGCTGGATGGAAGGGAGAGAGCGAAGAGAAGATGAGGAAAGCAAAAACCAGAGATGACAAAGGTAGGGGGAAAAATATATATATATATAGCTTTAGAATAAAGTATTATTGTAGCTCTGGTAACAGAAAATGAAATAAGTTGATCTTTTTATTCAACTAATTTTAAAACATTTTTGACTAACTGTCAGAAATCAAAAAACCCATCCTCAGGTCAGGACAGAATACGCAAACAGCAGTCTATTGTACTAACCTGAGGAAGTAAGTTTTGGCTTCTGAAAGCTACCTGAAAAATGTATTAGTCCAATAAAATGGTATTATCTTATTTTCCATTTTTTGTTTTATTTCTATTTGTTAATTTGTAAAGTGGTGATTGATATTTGACAGGGTCTTTTTTTTTTTCAAATTTACATCTAACTTTATATTTTGCACAGTACTAGTAGTACTGTTTCTGTGGTGTTGCATTGTATGCAGAATCTGGCTTCTTGGGGGTTCAATTTAATTTTTGTTTACATATTTCTATTTTTAGTTTGTGGTTACTTATTCTATACTGGGTAAGGATGTATCTGTGTTCTATGTTTGTGAAAAAAGACATGCTTTTCTGTTGGCAGGATCATCGTTACTAATCTGGCTTGTTTAGTTTTACAATGGGTGCATTGATGTTCTAGTGCTCACTGCAATGTTTAAGATGTTGCCTTTTCCTAGATATACCCCCTTGTTGTATGACGTAGATTGTTACTAAAAATAATTTTTTTATATAGAGGAGGGGACGTAAAAGAAAATGATGGGCCCTGGGTGGCAAATATACTAGATATGCCACTGCTTCCCCTGTGATCAACAATGCCCCTCTGTGCTCCTATCCTATCCCTTTTCCCTGTGTCCCTGTTCTACTCTTACTCCATGCCCAGAATCTCTTCTCTGTGCCTGTTCCTCCCCTCTCTTCCCTTCCTCCCACACCCCAGGGTCCAGCACATCTCCATTTCCCTCCAGCCCCCCCCCCCCCCCCACCCCTGGGTCTAGCACATCTCACTCTTTCCCTCCCCAGCTCCCCTCATGGGTCCAACATATCTTCCTGAATTTGGGAGCGCTGGGGAGAGGGAGACACTGAACCCGGTGGGGGAGAGAGGAGTGCGGACAGGGACAAAAAGTATTTTCGGGCCAGGTGAAAATCTAGGCGCCAGATCCGGTTTTTTTAGGCGCCATGGTGACCTGGTGCCTGGAGTTTGTTGAGCCCTGCTTTAATGGACTAAAAAGGTATATATAAGTACATAAGTACATAAGTAGTGCCATACTGGGAAAGACCAAAGGTCCATCCAGCCCAGCATCCTGTCACCGACAGTGGCCAATCCAGGTCAAGGGCACCTGGCACGCTCCCCAAACGTAAAAACATTCCAGACAAGTTATACCTAAAAATGAGGAATTTTTCCAGTCCATTTAATAGCGGTCTATGGACTTGTCCTTTAGGAATCTATCTAACCCCTTTTTAAACTCCGTCAAGCTAACCGCCCGTACCACGTTCTCCGGCAATGAATTCCAGAGTCTAATTACACGTTGGGTGAAGAAAAATTTTCTCCGATTCGTTTTAAATTTACCACACTGTAGCTTCAACTCATGCCCTCTAGTCCTAGTATTTTTGGATAGCGTGAACAGTCGCTTCACATCCACCCGATCCATTCCACTCATTATTTTATACACTTCTATCATATCTCCCCTCAGCCGTCTCTTCTCCAAGCTGAAAAGCCCTAGCCTTCTCAGCCTCTCTTCATAGGAAAGTCGTCCCATCCCCACTATCATTTTCGTCGCCCTTCGCTGTACCTTTTCCAATTCTACTATATCTTTTTTGAGATACGGAGACCAGTACTGAACACAATACTCCAGGTGCGGTCGCACCATGGAGCGATACAACGGCATTATAACATCCGCACACCTGGACTCCATACCCTTCCTAATAACACCCAACATTCTATTCGCTTTCCTAGCCGCAGCAGCACACTGAGCAGAAGGTTTCAGCGTATCATCGACGACGACACCCAGATCCCTTTCTTGATCCGTAACTCCTAACGCGGAACCTTGCAAGACGTACCTATAATTCGGGTTCCTCTTACCCACATGCATCACTTTGCACTTGTCAACATTGAACTTCATCTGCCACTTGCACGCCCATTCTCCCAGTCTCGCAAGGTCCTCCTGTAATCGTTCACATTCCTCCTGCGACTTGACGACCCTGAATAATTTTGTGTCATCGGCGAATTTAATTACCTCACTAGTTATTCCCATCTCTAGGTCATTTATAAATACATTAAAAAGCAACGGACCCAGCACAGACCCCTGCGGGACCCCACTAACTACCCTCCTCCACTGAGAATACTGGCCACGCAATCCTACTCTCTGCTTCCTATCTTTCAACCAGTTCTTAATCCATAATAATACCCTACCTCCGATTCCATGACTCTGCAATTTCTTCAGGAGTCTTTCGTGCGGCACTTTGTCAAACGCCTTCTGAAAATCCAGATATACAATATCAACCGGCTCCCCATTGTCCACATGTTTGCTTACCCCCTCAAAAAAATGCATTAGATTGGTGAGGCAAGACTTCCCTTCACTAAATCCGTGCTGACTTTGTCTCATCAGTCCATGTTTTTGTATATGCTCTGCAATTTTATTCTTAATAATAGCCTCCACCATCTTGCCCGGCACCGACGTCAGACTCACCGGTCTATAATTTCCCGGATCTCCTCTGGAACCTTTCTTAAAATCGGAGTAACATTGGCTACCCTCCAGTCTTCCGGTATTACACTCGATTTTAGGGACAGATTGCATATTTCTAACAGTAGCTCCGCAAGTTCATTTTTTAGTTCTATTAATACTCTGGGATGAATACCATCAGGTCCCGGTGATTTACTACTCTTCAGCTTGCTGAATTGACCCATTACATCCTCCAAGGTTACAGAGAATTTGTTTAGTTTCTCCGACTCCCCCGCTTCAAATATTCTTTCCGGCACCGGTGTCCCCCCCAAATCCTCCTCGGTGAAGACCGAAGCAAAGAATTCATTTAATTTCTCCGCTACGGCTTTGTCCTCCTTGATCGCCCCTTTAACACCATTTTCGTCCAGCGGCCCCAACCGACTCTTTGGCCGGTTTCCTGCTTTTAATGTATCTAAAAAAGTTTTTACTATGTATTTTTGCTTCCAACGCTAATTTCTTCTCAAAGTCCTTTTTTGCCCTCCTTATCTCCGCTTTGCATTTGGCTTGGCATTCCTTATGATCTATCCTGTTACTTCTTTACAAAGACCACATCTGTTTTGAAAAACCTCTTTCAAAGTGTTCACTCATTAGCTGTACCAGAGCCGATGATGGGAGGCGGGAAATACTGCTGGGCAGACTTATATGGTCTGTGCCCTGAAAAGGACAGGTACAAATTCAAGGTAAGGTATACACATATGAGTTTGTCTTGGGCAGACTGGATGGACCATGCAGGTCTTTTTCTGCCGTCATCTACTATGTTACTATTCATTATCCTTGAATCTTGCTCCAAACTGACTGAAGCACTGGCCTCCTTTATAAAACAGCTAGACTAAAGACCTCATCTAGTCACCTGAGGTAACACATAAATCAAATTTTATGTAATCCCTATCCAATGCCTGCAGCGATTCTATCATTTATTTAATAGTTTACACTTCCTGACCAGAATACCTTATTTGTTTTTCACCCCTCTCTCCCACCCCAAGATTATCTACTTAATTCACACTTGGCATAAGGCTATGAAACATACCACTAAAAATTAGACATCTATCCCTGAGTTGAAGTGAGGCAAGAGCAAGCTGTTAATAAGGTATGCAAGTGCAGCCGACTGTACAGAACGGCACAGAGCTCCGCCTGTCTCCACATGTGCAACTAATATTTTTCTACAGCCGTCAGAGAGGAGTCTGAGGTCTGGCAACATTCTTCAACAAGCTCTTTCCAGCTCAGCCTTTTGTTTTCTTTTTTTCTTAGTCATTACTTTATCCAATTCCCTTGCTCTGCACTGCCTTTCTACAAGAGGGCATTACACCATGTCTGAAAACCCTGTCCATTCATGCCAAGGGCAGGAGTTAAAACACAGCAGTTTAAAATCTGCAATCAGTAGGAAGGGTAAAGGAAGGAGATTGTAGGAAACACACAGACAAGAGCACTTTTTTTGGATCTATTGCTGTTCTTTCTTACGTGTATTGAGAACATCTGAAAATGGTTAACTAGGACCTGAAAAATTGAAAGGATTTTTTTTTCCCTGCATGTGGCAATGAAAACATTCTAAATTTGGGCTCACCAACGGGTTGAGACTATTTGCATTTTTATAGCATAAGGTAAAATTATGTATCATACCTGATAATTTTCTTTCCATTAATCATAGCTGATCAATCCATAGACTGGTGGGTTGTGTCCATCTACCAGCAGGTGGAGATAGAGAGCAATCCTTTTGCCTCCCTATATGTGGTCATGTGCTGCCGGAAACTCCTCAGTATGTCGATATCCAAGCTCCAACCACAGGACTCAGCACTTAGAGAATTACACCCACAAAGGGACACTCTGCCCAGCTCACCACCGTCGAAACGGGGGAGGGGAATTAACCCAGCTCATCCCCACACAAGTGGGGGAGGGAATCCGTCCAGCTCATCCCCGCGGAGCGGGGGAGGGGCACCACCCCGCTTGCATATCTCTTCCAAGGAGACGGACCCGGCCTCTGCCATTGAGGCCGCCTGAGCTCTCGTGGAGTGAGCCTTCAGCTGGATAGGCGGCACCTTCCCCGCGGCCACATAAGCCGCTGCAATGGCTTCCTTGACCCATCTTGCCACTGTAGGCTTAGCAGCCTGCAGACCCTTACGAGGACCTGCAAACAGGACAAACAGATGATCCGATTTCCGGAAATCATTGGTCACTTCCAAGTATCTGATGATGACACGTCTCACATCCAGATATTTGAGAGCAGAGTATTCCTCTGGGTAGTCCTCCCTACGAAAGGAAGGGAGACAGAGCTGCTGATTCACATGGAAGCGAGAAACAATCTTGGGCAGGAAGGAAGGCACTGTGCGAATAGTCACTCCTGCCTCAGTGAACTGCAGAAAAGGCTCTCGAAATGAGAGTGCCTGGAGCTCGGAAACTCTTCTGGCTGAAGTGATAGCCACCAAAAAGACTGCTTTCAACGTCAGGTCTTTCAGAGATGCCCTCGACAAGGGTTCAAAAGGCGGCTTCTGCAAGGCTCTTAGCACCAGGTTGAGATTCCACGCAGGCACCACTGAGTGCAGAGGAGGGCGCAGGTGATTAACTCCCTTGAGAAAACGTACCACATCTGGCTGCGAAGCCAGGGAAGCACCCTTCAGGCGGCCCCTGAAGCAAGCCAGAGCCGCTACCTGGACACTAAGGGAACTGAGCGACAGGCCTTTCTCCAGACCTTCTTGCAGGAACGCCAACACTGAAGAAATTGGAGCAGTGAAGGGAGAAAGTGAGCCTGCTTCACACCACGCTGCAAAGGTACGCCAAACCCTGGCGTAAGCAGTAGAAGTAGAGCGCTTCCTCGCCCTCAGCATAGTGGCAATGACCTTGTCTGAGAAGCCCTTCTTCCTCAGACGCTGCCGCTCAATAGCCAGGCCGTAAGACCAAAGGGGGAGGGATCCTCCATCACCACGGGACCCTGATGCAACAGGCCCTGCTCCACTGGCAGCCGCAGAGGGTCGTCCACTGAGAGCCTGATCAAGTCCGCATACCAGGGACGTCTGGGCCAGTCCGGAACCACCAGGATTATCCAGCCCGGATGCTTTGCCACCCGGTCTAGCACCCTGCCCAACATGGGCCAGGGCGGGAACACATAGAGAAGCTCCTGTGTCGGCCACTGTTGGAGAAGAGCATCTACTCCCAGAGATCGAGGGTCCCGTCCTCTGCTGAAAAAGCGCGGCACTTGGCAATTGGCCGATGACGCCATCAGATCTAGGCTCGGCTGGCCCCAGCGTTTCGTGATGTCCAAGAACGCCTGAGCCGATAACTGCCACTCTCCGGGATCCAAGGTATGGCAACTGAGAAAGTCCGCCTTGACATTCATGACTCCGGCAATGTGGGCCGCTGACAGCTGTTCCAGGTTCGCTTCCGCCCACTGGCATAGATTCATGGCCTCCTTGGCTAGAGGGGCGCTCTTGGTACCTCCCTGGCGGTTGACATAGGCCACAGCCGTGGCATTGTCCGACAGGACCCGTACTGGCCTCAACGCCAGTACCGGGAGGAACTCCAAAAGCGCCAACCGAATGGCTCTGAGTTCCAGGAGGTTGATAGACCACTTTGCCTCTGCAGGAGACCAGAGCCCCTGCGCTGTCCTTCCCAAGCAGTGGGCTCCCCAGCCCGTCCAAGAGGCGTCCGTCGTGACGACAATCCACTCCGGGGTCACAAGAGGCATCCCTGCAGACAACTTGTCTGTCTTCAGCCACCAGCTCAGTGCCTTGCGCACTGCTGGGTCCAAGGGAAGGCGCACAGCAGCAGACAGTGTTGTAGTGGTCTCATATGAGCCCTGGCCCAGGGCACTACTTCCATCGTGGCCGTCATAGAGCCCAACAGCTGCACATAGTCCCAAGCCCAAAGCGGAGAGGCTACAAGGAACTGGTCCACCTGAGCCTGAAGTTTGACAATCCGATTGTCCGGCAGGAACACTCTGCCCACTTGGGTGTCGAATCGAACTCCCAGATACTCCAGGGACTGACTCGGGCGCAGTTGGCTTTTCTCCCAGTTGATGATCCACCCCAGGGAGCTCAAAAGAGCAATCACCCGGTCCACAGCTTTGCCGCACTCTGCACAAGAGGGGGCTCGGATCAACCAGTCATCCAGATAAGGATGGACTTGTACTCCTTCCTTTCGCAGGAAGGCCGCGATGACCACCATTACTTTGGAGAAGGTCCGCGGAGCAGTAGCCAACCCGAACGGGAGGGCTCTGAACTGGAAGTGTCGGCCCAGGCCTGCAAAACGCAGAAAGCGTTGATGAGGAGGCCAGATGGGAATATGCAAGTACGCTTCCTTGATGTCCAAGGATGCCAGGAACTCCCCTGCTTTCACTGCCGCTATAACAGAGCGGAGAGTCTCCATGCGAAAGTGCCGAACTTTCAAGGCCCGATTGACCCCTTTGAGGTCGAGGATAGGCCGTACAGAACCTCCTTTCTTTGGTACCACAAAGTAAATGGAGTAACGTCCCTTGCCAAGCTGATTTTCTGGCACCGGAACGACCGCACCCAGGCGGATCAGATTGTCCAAGGTCTGCTGCACTGCCACAGCTTTGACCGGAGACTTGCAGGGAGAGAGTACAAACCCGTCTCTTAAGGGTCGGCAGAACTCTAGCTTGTAGCCGTCTCTGATGACTTCCAGCACCCAAGCGTCTGAAGTTACCCTGGTCCACTCGCCCAGAAACGAGGACAGGCGTCCCCCAATCTGCACTGGGCCATGGACCAGGACCCCGTCATTGGGTACGAGACCCTGGGGGAGGACCGGAGGGCGCACCTCTGGGACGGCGGTCTCTGCGAAAGGAATGCTGCTTGGGGGAGAAGTTCCTCTTGAAGGAAGAGGGGGCAGAGGAGCCCGACTTGCCCGGGCGGTACCGACGGGCTTCCTGAAACCGTCCTCTGGAGTTACCGGGGCGAGCACTGGTCCGAGCCCTGACCTCTGGTAACCTCTTGCCCTTAGACGTGCCGAGATCGGTCACAATTTTGTCCAGCTCGACCCCAAAGAGCAGCTTGCCTTTAAAAGGCAACTTAGCCAGGAGGGACTTAGAGGTGTGGTCAGCAGACCAATGTTTCAGCCAATACCACCGCCGCGCAGAGACTGTCTGAGCCATACCTTTAGCCGAGGCTCTCAAGACATCATACAGTAAGTCTGCCAAATAAGCCAAGCCCGATTCCAGGGCCGGCCAATCAGCCCTCAAGGAAGGATCCGAGGGGGAAGCCCACTGAACAATCGTCAGGCACGCCCTGGCCACATAGGAGCCGCAAACTGAGGCCTGCAAACTTAAGGCAGCCGCCTCGAAGGACGACCTTAAGGCCGCATCCAATCTTCTGTCTTGGGCGTCCTTTAGGGCCGTGCCACCTTCCACCGGCAACGCCGTTTTCTTAGTCACCGCAGTGATTAAAGAATCCACGGTAGGCCAAAGAAAGGCCTCCCGTTCACTTTCAGGTAAAGGATAGAGGCGGGACATAGCCCTAGCCACTTTGAGGCTCGCTTCCGGGACATCCCATTGAGCCGAAATTAAGGTGTGCATGGCATCATGCACGTGGAAGGTTCTAGGCGGGCGCTTCGTCCCCAGCATAATGGCGGAGCCAACAGGGGCTGAGGGAGAGACGTCCTCTGGAGAGGAAATCTTCAAAATACCCATGGCCTGCACTAACAGGTTGGGCAAGTCCTCTGAGCGAAAGATCCGCGCTGCAGAGGGGTCATCCGCTCCATCCGAGCGGGAATCCGTCTCCTCCAAGGAATCCGCAAAGGACCGTTGGGAGAACTCAGATACGCTGCCCTCATCTACATCAGAGGAGACAGAGTCCTCTAAGGCCTGGGAATCCACCCGAGGGCGTTTACTTCCGGGGGCCTCAACCCCTTTATCGGACAAGGGAGCAGGGGCAGCGTTTTGCATAAAGAAGGCCTGATGCAGCAGCAAAATAAACTCGGGGGAGAAACCCCCCAGACTGTGCACTTCAGCAGCCTGGGCCACAGCCCTAGACGCACCCTCAACCGGCGCTAACAAGAGTGGGGGAGAAACATGCTGCGCATCCAAGATGGCATCCGGCGCGACACTCCGCGAAGGAGCTGCGCGGGAAGAACGGCGCTTAACTTTAGCCGCTTTTTTGCCGTCGCCCAAATCAAGGGCGGCCATGGCATTAACGTCTCCCAGCTCAAGGGCGGCCCAAGAAGCCGTCCGAGCAGAGTGGCCGGCCAAGATGGCGGAGGCGAGCAGCGGGGAATGGGCGTTTATGGCGGGAAAAACCGCCGCACCGGAGGAAGACCCGGGACACTGACCGGCCTCCAAACTGACACCCAACAAGGGCGAATCAGACTTTAAGACCCCCGCATCCCCGCTAGAAGCGCACACGTGGTCCGGGGAGCGATTCTTCGCGCCCCTCGCCCTCCGACGCCATAGGCCATGTGGAGATCGATCGGGGAACCCCCTGCCCGCTATAAAAAGGTAAAAATTACCTGCTTCTCGCTCCGAGCTGTAACGAACTGGTGTCCCAGTGAGTAGCTGCAATAAACGTTTAAATAAACGTTGAAATAAACGCCCTGAAGGACGTCCAAAATTTTTTTTTTTTTTTTTTAACGGAGCCAGCGGGAGGGGGGAGAAAAGGAGGGACCTGGCGCCACCAGGTTTGCACTTGCTCAAGAAGAGCCCTCAACCCCAGGTACTCAACAAAACCTAAAAATTAGGCTTGGAGACCTAGCCAGAGCTGCTGCTGGTGTGACCACCACCTGCTGAGATAGAGAACATACTGAGGAGTTTCCGGCAGTACATGACCACATATAGGGAGGCAAAAGGATTGCTCTCTATCTCCACCTGCTGGTAGATGGACACAATCCACCAGTCTATGGATTGATCAGCATGATGATATGGAAAGGTATGTTGGTTTACTATATTTAAGGAAACACACACAGCGGGGGTGACACAAAGAATGATGCTGAATAAAAACGGCCAACCTACTGAAACAGTTCACATCAGAGACTTTATTCACTGTAAAATGGACTCGACACAAATCGTGTTTCGGCTGCCAAGGCCTGCCTCACGAGTCCCTAAGCAAATACAAAGACAATTTGTATACATGTACAAAAATATCAAAACTATAAAAACATAAGAATATAGTAAAATATAAAACATTTATATTTACCCATGGTAATCTACAAGGTTACAAACTTGAATTTAAAACAAAACTTGAAAACTAATATGATTAAAAGCCTAAATATATAATAGGAAACGAACAAATTACAGTATCCAAGAAAGGATTGACAACCAACCATACAAACAAATCTAAAAGCATAATCAAAAATTTGACGGAAGACTAATCATATGTGGAAGTCATACCACTTCTGTGTGGAGCCTAGACTTGTTATAGAAATAATTGTACTCCAGAAAATTATGTTTATATATATCAAATATTTAACTTTATTTAACTATAATATAAATGCAATACATGCCTTAAAGTCAGTCATTCACAATAACTCATTCATCCCACAATAACATACTCCACACTCTTCATTCACTTTCACAATCATATCATAACCTACGCTCCATTATCATTACTTCATTCCGATGACTAATACAAGGTGATTTTACAATTTCATCTGATCACAATATCTGTTATCAAAGTTCATTGGTTCAGACACTGCCTTAAACTGTAAACAGTCTTTCAAAAAAATATGTATATAAGGAAGTACTGTCCTCAATATGATAATTCAAACACTTCAATAGTCTCTTATTATCCAGTTCTGTAAAAAATCAAGTGGAAGATATAGATAGTCAGGATGACTAAAAAGACAATCGCTGTTGGGAGTTGTGATTTATTCCTGCGTTCTCTGTGAGGACTAGTACTGAGCCATTATCAGGAATATTCTTATCATTGAATATATAAAGATGGTCATCGGATCAAACAAATACAAGGCAATAAGAGACTATTGAAGAATTTGAATATCATATTGAGGACAGTACTTCCTTATGTACATATTTTTTTGAAAGACTGTTTACAGTTTAAGGTATGTGGCCCTGCATACTATGTTATGACTTGAGGTCCAGTGATACATCCCAACCGCTTCCTGACACAAGAAGTATGATCCCATGCCTCCCTGCTTGTTGACATAATACACTGCAACCTGACTGTCCATTTCAATAAAAACTATTTAGTTCATCAGCTGACCTCTGATAGGCTTTAGTATTCCAAACAGCCCAGAGCTCCAGGAGGCTGATATGAAACTGAGCCTCCTGAGCAGACCAGTGACCCCTAGGGTGGAGTCCATCTTCATAGCACCCCCCCACTCCCCATCCCAGGTTGGTCACATCCATTGTCATTGTCTTTTGAGGAGAGATTTGAAATGGGTGTCCCAGGATCAAATTGGGCCAAATAGTCCACCACAGAAGCGACTCTGCGAGCTACGAAGTGACCGAGATCATTTATAGTTTAATGTATTTGATATACTGCTGTTTCATGGCAACACAGCAAGGCAGTGTACAGACAAAATTAAAATCCCAAGGAAAAGAACATTATTCAGTAGGAAAGATGAAGGATAGCAAGTGCACAAACAACCAAGGAGCATGCATGCAGAGATGGCTTCAATCATTCATCAAACTTATGGGCTTAACAGTCATTGTTGTTCCCCGGTCTCCCCAACACTTAGAGAGACTATCATTAAAGGAAAGTTGAAATAAATTTTTAATACCGCCTTGATTTTTGGGAATGATAGCTTCAGACATAAGGCAGTGCGTAATGCATTCCACAGAGAGGGGGCAGTAAAATAAAAGGCACAGTGTCTTGATGTATAGCCATATATTTCTTTATTTTAAAAATTTATATTTCTCACTATCCTGCAACTCTAGGAGGATCACATTATATAATCAATATACAAAAAAAACCAAGAGAGACTGCAAAAGCAGTAATAAAACAACTCACATCAACATCTCATTAAACATATCTCCTTGGGTAAAAAGATATGCTTTCAAATGCTTATGAAATTGAAGAAGTGAGGTAATACTTCATGAAGTAAAAGGTAAAGAACTCCATTGTCAATACATATTGATGGTATACATAGGCTTTGCTCATTGAGAGACCGAAGTAGTCAAGATGGGGCGTAAGGGATAACTGCTGAAGATAGATATGTCAGAATTCCTGTAGGTACAACTTTGTGTGTTGGTATAAGTATTTTATATTGGACACAATAAGCAACTGGGAGCCAATGACATTTAATAAAGAGACAGATAATGTGATCTGACTTACGGACACGGGCCAAAATTCTTGGAGTCGCATTCTGCACAGATTATATATGGTAGTGCTGTCCAGCTTGTGATTCGAATCAATCTGCCAATTCATTTTGGGCAAATTGACTCGTTTGGGGGGGGGGGGGGGAATCAGGACTTTCCCCACCCCCCTTCTGCTGTCTCCCAAGTTGCTGCTGCTGCTGCTTTGCTAGAGCAGCAGCAGCGGCAGTAAAAGAAGCTACTCACCAAGGGGCCAGACTCATCATTCAAACAGGCTGCTGACTCTGCCCCTGAACAGGAATTGGCATCCAAGGGGGGGTGAGACCAACCGCTGTACCAATGGAGAGTCCAGCCTTGCAGTAAGTAGCTTATTTTGCTGCTCCTGCTGCTGAATCAACAGCAGCTGCAGTGGGAGGGCGGAACAGAGAGAGGGCAGAAGCTGGATGCAAAAGGGGCAGGAAAGGAGAGCAGATGGGAGGAAAGAGAGCCAACGCTGATGGATGGAAGGGGTGGGGACTGGAGAGGAGACAGACACTGGATGGAAGGGGTGGGGACTGGAGAGGAGACAGACACTGGATGGAAGAGGTGGGGACTGAAGAGAAAGAGGGCAGATGCTAAATGGAAGGAGGGAGACACTGGATGGAAGGAGAAGGGAAGGACAAGAGAAGGAAAGGGTGATGTTGGTAATGGGGGGGGCAAGGAAGGAAAGAGGAATAAGGGGAGTAGCTGAACATGAGGAGGGATAGGGACATAGAGATGAGGTGCTGGATGTGGGGGGGGGGGGAGGATAGGGACTCAGAAGGTTGCTGCTGGACAGGGCAAGAATAAAGATACAGAGAGGGGAGATGCTCAACATGGCAGGAAGATAGGGGCAGGGACACAGAGGGGAGATGAATGATGGACAAGGACAGAGAAGGAATGCCAAACGAACCAGGAGACCCTGGCAAAAGAGTTAAGAGAAGACAGAAGAAAGCAGAAACCAGAGACTGGGATCAACATGATTACAAATATTAAAAGACCAGACAACAAAGGTAGAAAAATGAATTTTATTTCCTATGTATTGATAGTAGCCTTAAAGAACTGAATAGGATCAAAAAATTGATTCATATGAGTGAATCAATTGAATCAAAACTTTTTGGCCGAATTGGACAGCACTAGTATATGGCATAAAAGGGCTTGTGGAGTATATGGCGTAAAAGTGCTTGCGGTAGACCAGAATAAATGATGTTGCAATATTTTAAGTATGAAACAAGTCATTTGCGAAGAGGAATCAAGCAATGAACAAACTGTACGGAATTCAATGAAAACATCCAGGTATCTAAAATGAGTAACCAAATCTATAGGGGCACCCCAGATGGATGGAGATGACATCTGTCACATTCCTTGAGGCCTGAGACCACTAGGAAGCTAGGGTCCACTGCTGGACCTGCCTCAAATGGAGGCATGTCATGGGTGTGACAAGCATGGTAGAGGCCATATGGCCTAGCAACCTCAATATCTGCCAAGCCGAGACCTGCTGGCTCTGTGGAACCTGGTGAACACTGGTGATCAGGGCACTGATTCAGAGAGCTGGAAAAAAGGCTTCGGCCTGAACCATGTCTAGCAGGGCTCCAATGAACTTCCAACTGCTGAACAGGAAGCAGACGGAACTTTGGGTAGTAGACAATGAACCCTTGTAGCACCAATATCCAAATGGTTCTCAGCACTGATTCTTGAGTACCATCCTGCGATGTGCTCTTGACCAGTAAATCATTCAGATAGGGAAACACATGCACTCTCAGCCTGTGATGCAACATTAAAAATACTGCAAGACACTTTGTGAAGACTCTTGAGAGTGGAAGTGAGGCCAAAGGGCAGAACACGGTACTGGTAATGGAAACCATCCTGAACTTTTCTTTGACCAGATATTTGTTCAGGGCCCTTAAATCTAAGATGGGATGAAATACTCTTGTTGTTTGGGGGCACAATGAAGTACTTGGAATTGAATACCTTCCCTTCTTCCCCTTGTGGTATGGATTTGGGCCTGTAGTTTCTCCTCTGTGAGCACATCCTTATACCGAGAGCTAAATCTCGATGCCCTCAGTCAACAATTTGGAGGGTGTTCTTCCAATATAGGGCATAACCTCCCCCCCTCCCCGAAAATTTTCATAACCCACCACCAGTCTAAGAGTACAAGGGGCCACCTTGCTTGGAAAAAATTCAGCCTCCCCCTGACTAGTAGGCTATCCTGGAAGGTCACTTTTATGGTGGCTATACTTTCCTGAAACTAGTCGAAAGCTCGTCCCCTGCTTTGACTGGGAAGCTGGATGGGGCTTTTGGGTTTTCTGCTGCCAGGGGTGGAAACAGGTGGACTGAATGAACCCACACCTTTGACCACCACCCGAAAACCTCTGAGAAGTGGAGGCTGCAGGAGGAGTGGACTGAAACAGGAACTTGATGGTATCGGCATGTTTTTGATAAAGTCAGCAACCTCCTCTACTTTGCTCCCAGAGA
This sequence comes from Microcaecilia unicolor, assembly GCF_901765095.1. Classification (NCBI taxonomy): domain Eukaryota; kingdom Metazoa; phylum Chordata; class Amphibia; order Gymnophiona; family Siphonopidae; genus Microcaecilia; species Microcaecilia unicolor. Next base: position 136,510,612 of record NC_044035.1, read on the forward strand.
GACTATCACCTAGGCAAAGAAGAACCACAAGTTTCTCCTGAACCACTTGTTCTAGGTCTGAAATATGCAGCCAGGTGAGTCTGAACATTTCAATGCCTAAGGTGGAGACTGTGGACACCATATCAAAAGCATCATAGGTTGACAAGCTATGTGATTTTGGCATTCCTTCTGCTTAGCAACTAGTTGTGGAGTTCTGCAGCCTGCTCTGAAGGAAGAGTGTCTGCAAATTCCACCACAATACACAGCAGGTCATTCAAGATTGAAAAGACTATAGCACTCAGTTTAAATATAACTCGTGCCTTTACTGGCAACCAGTATAGATTTCTCAGAAATGGTACGGATGATTCATATCTAGAAAAACCATATATCAACCTTGTGGCCGTATTCTGCATTGTCTGCAGTTTTTCCCAAAGACTTTCAGATATAGCTAATAATGCTATGTTACAATAATCTAATTGGGGTAACAGCAAAGAATGAACCAAAAGTTTAAAGGCATCAAAATGTAACTTTGATCTAAGACGTCTAAGCCTTTAATTAACTATTTGGTTCACGTGATGTTCAAAAGTTACATGTTCATCAAACATTATCTCTAAAATCTTAATTTGAGCATTGTCAAGAGCCTCCTTAGGAAAGAAATCATAGTTGAGCACATCCATCATCTTGGCCCAGGGCTCATCCTCAATCTCCAATTTAAATGGGATGGACTCAGCCATCTCCCTTTAAAAAAAAATGGCAAAGGAGAATTCCTCTGAAAGTGCTGCATATTATAGATTTAACAAGGTCCTGAAGGGAACAACCGATTCAGGAAACCTTTAGTGCTACTGGAGGATCAGTAAGAGGGTGTATCACCAATGTCATTTCCTCTTGACCTGCAATTCTTATGAGTAAACCATCTAAAATGACTTTGGTTTTAATTTGGTTGGTAGTTTGCCTAAGTTATATTCCCAGTAGTTAATTCTCTGTATGTACAAGTTAAAGATTTGGAAGAAAAAATATCCTAGCAAAAGAGAGGACTTTCAAAGATTAATACTTCACAGTTAACAGTGGAAACCCTGGAACAATCAATTTCACAGATTCAAAATGTTCAAGTAAAGATGTTTCCACTAATAGAGTAAAAATGGACGCATTGGAAAATTGTGTCAGAAGTGTTATTAAGACTTATAAACTTACCCCGGATCCCAAAAATTCCACCTAAAGAAATGGCTACAAGATATTTCTCTGAAATCTGTCATGGTTCTCAAGGTGAAATGCCGTCAATTATGCAAGCTTACTATTTGCCACCTAGTATCATGGGGCTTCTAGGACTGAAAGGAGATATAACTTTGGATTCTTTTTGGAATTAAATATAGAATCGCTGCCTGCTTCAGAGCTACCTCATTCAACATTGGTGTTATCATTTGGCACTACTTATGACAGAGACTGAATGTTGAAGCAATATTTCAAGAATATAGAGAAACCATTCCTGGAAAGTACATTTATATTTACTGATGTGTACCATGAAACACAAAAGAAGCGGAAGCAATTTTATTGTTCTGCCCTCGTGTTTTTCAGCTTGGTGCTACTTTTTATTTGAAATTACCATGTAGAAATGATTTATAGTAGTAGTAAATGTAAAATCTCTTACCAGACTACAAATTATATTTTGGGGGGTTCTCATCTATTCTCTTGTTTGGCAACTTAGGGGCCCTTTTCCAAAGTGTCGGTAAGCCCAACGCAGGTTTACCAAATGCTAACCCAGAACTACAGCTGGCAGTTCTGCCTCGAATGCACGCCATTTTCAGTGCCAGAAAATTTTTTTTTATAGTGCGGCACTAACCCGGTGGTAAATGGACATCGCCATACGCTGACTGGTTACAGCTGGGCTACTGTGGGAGCCCTTACTGCCACCTCAATGGGTGAAGGTAAGAGCTCCACCCCCTCCCCCGCATGGCCACACAATAAGAGTAATCTTACTGCATGGCCACTTTTTTAAGAAGCTTTTTACCAGGGCCCTGGTACATGGGAAAAATGTCTCCCTGCTGCTACTGTGGGGCCATTTTTCCCGCAGCTTAGTAAAACGACCCTTACGAGAATTACTGTATTGGCGACTCAGGAAGAGGGTTTAATGGGCAGAATGTTATAAGCGAGCTCTCCACAGCCTATACAGTGTTCTTCAGTGCAAGGCCTGGGGGTCAATGGCGGCCTCTGTAGACCTCTGAGGCAGCCCCCATCATCTTTCTGTTATTTTTTTCAGCTATTATCTGCATCTTTAACCAAGCTCACAACAAAAAGGAGGAAGTGGATGGGGAAGAACCACATGCTTGCACAAAGAGAATGCATGTGGAAATGTTCTCCTCCTTGAGACTACCCTCAAAGTTTGAAAGTAGACTGGTCATTGACACATGCATGGGAAGACATCTTGTGATTCTCCTTCAGGACTTTTGCATCAAAAGTGGCCCCAACTTAAAAATTAGTGAAGACCACTGGCTTAGTATTTCAGCCTTTTCTCTTTTGTTCTTATTCTTTCTTTTTGGAGGGGGGGAGGATCTTGATTCCTCATTTGGAACGGGATCCCATTTGCTATTGTGGACTAGGATAGTGATATATGTATTACTCAATACTCATCTGTTTCTTTTTTTTTTCTCTTTCTTTTTTTTCTGAATATTGTGAATTTTCTGTACAAGTTCATTTTGATTGGTTTGTATAACTTAAAAATAAAAATCACACAGGGTGAAGGCAAGGAAATGCTCCAAAAGAGCATTAAAAATACTATATAATTATTACACAGGGTCCAATACCATTGGAGGTACAGTATTTTTATAAATACCAGCAAGATTATGAAGCACAGGAAAACTGACTTCCTAGCATTTTGGGAAAAATTTCCCTTTAAGAGTCCTTTTTTTTTTCTTATAAATCGGAAAAATAAAACTGCTTCTATTGAGAGAGATGCTTTAACTGGAAGGGCCTAATATTTTAGGAACTTAAATGTCTAAATCTACAGAAACGGTGCAGCAAACCTGCTTACAGCGATGAACTAAAATGTTTAATAACTCCCCTTATGACAGAAAGTTCACCACTCTACAGCCTAAGGCAGATGTACCCTAGCTTCTTAAATTAGGTAAACCAAACCTAATTCACTACAACATAGCTGCTTTTCATGTATTCAGATTAATCAAACTTCAAAAGTTGGTGTATCATCAAAGTTTAGTGTTTGGGTTCAAAAAGACAGAAAATCTGGGAGTGTATTTTTTTTCTTCAAAGTGTTCCCTCTTATGACACAGGACTTCCAGCCTGGTTTGCAATTTTCCACCAAGGTCTTTGATAACCCTGAGAACAGCCCATTCTGCCACATGAATCTACAGATCGTGTGCCAGGGCATTTTTACAGAAAGCCAGATACACATGAGCTCACACTGCTTGCCCAGAATTAAAACCATGTGCTAGATACAGCTTATCCAAGCAAATATTCAGTTAAGCCTTGCTAAGGCCCTGGTCTCTGCTGAATGGCACATTTGGGCTGCAGCTTTACTAGAAGTCTTCAAGGTGCTGTAAAAATGGATCGTTTTGGAGCACCCTCAACTGTGTATCTGATAACAAGCTATGTATACAACATCTGTTTGCCAGGAAATTAAAAAAAAACAATACTTGTTTATGTGAATACGGGTCTGAGATGGGGAAACTGGTAGGGAAGAAAACACTTTAGAAGCAACAGAAAATACATCATCATACACACTGAACCACAGGAGAGGAGTTTTCTGTTTGATAGTTTGTTTGCTTTTTTAATTAAAGAAGCGGGAACAGACCCTTTAATGTACATCGAATTAGATTTTTACATTGAATGGAGAATTTCAATTTTATACACTTAAGCTTAGGTAAAAACCAACATTTTTCCCCCTCATATAATCAATTAGCAACCTAAGCCAATATCACCATGAGAAGGGAATTATTATTCACGTTTATTAATATTTGATTATCCAATATACATCAGTGACACCTAATGGAGTATAAAAATACACATTTGAAAGCAGGTCAGAAACTAGGGTTTCCTAAGCCCTCAATATCGTCTCCAAATGTAGCTGACTCAATCAATACTTGTGTCAGATGTGCTGGAGAGAACAGAACTACACCAGGGCAGTCTCCACTGGAGTCTGGGACTGTAAGTAGAGAACGGGAGTGCATCATGGGGCATGATGTGACACTGAGCCCGAATAAATGCCTACACTGCCTCCGCAACTGAAAGTGTCGACTCCACCAGGACAAAATATTCAGTGCTCGCTGAAAGAATCAGACTGAGAATTTGTCCCCGTAAGATGCTTTGGGTCAGCTTGGTGCTACAGGGGAGACACTGGAGAACAATATGGAGGAACTTTATATCAGAGTTCAACAATTGCAGAGCCTACACTCGAGGTAGGGTTCTCATTCAACATCCCAGAATTACCTAGTTCACTTCTTCATAAGCCTACTGATATGACATTGGATTCTATATGGATTTCGATATCTGATTTGGCTAAGACACTTTCTCCAGTTATTAATAATTTAGGGGCCCTTTTACAAAGCCGTGGGAGGGCTAATGAACAGGTTGTGTGCGCCAAATTGGCACTACTGCCAGGATAGAGCATGCTCCTGGTGGTAATTCCAAGTTTGGCGCACGCTGAATCCTGTGTTAGAAAATATTTTTCTATTTTCTACCACGGGCCTTGTTCCCGGTGGTAATCGGCAGAGCTGCCATGTTGGCGCACGCTGCATGGTTACCACATGGGTAGCGCATGAGCACTTACTGATAAATCAATGGCTGGTGGTAAGGGCTCAGGCCGTAAACAGGCACTTGCTAGTTTTAATTTTTGCACATGTCCATTTCCTGGTCCATTAAAAAATGGGCTTTTTCCAAACCGCAGTAAAAAATGGCCCAGAGAAACGTCACAGGATAGTTATATAGAGGGATCACCGTTAGGAATGTGTCTGCCTCCATTGTTCCATCACAGCTGAACACAGTTTAAACTAAATAAGCAATGTTTGCTGATCTTACTATGAAGATACTTTTGCAATATTTACTGCCATTTTCTCTTTTTCGCAGATTTTTGACTGGTTGACCCTGACGCAGGTTTCTGCTTTGCTGGGAGAAAGAGACTATGCAGCTAAGTACTTTTGAAATTGTTTACGCTCATGTTTTGCAACTGAACAAAAATATATTTTCTTTTGGGGGGGGGGGGGTTCTACTGACCATGAAGAAGTCCTTCTCTACCAGCTGATATCTGGAAGCTTCTTGAGGCTTTTTCCTCCCTTTTTCACTATTTTCATTGCTTATTTATTCCTATGTAGAGAACCTTATTTTGTTCATTTATGTTGATAAGCATTTAAGGTTCTTTTCCCAAACACTGATTTTGTTGTTTGATTCTAACATTAGCACATGGCCATTAATGTCAAAAATAATTGGTTATTTTACTGCAGTGCTAAAAATGGCCTTACCACATGGAAAAGACCTGCAAAAGGGCATGCCAATGCTACTTTTTAGCACTGTTTTGTAAAAGGGTTCCTAAGATTTGTGATTATGCTCCAATATTTCTGGCATTCACAAGGAGAGGTTTTGTTGAAAGTTCCAGGAGTAAAGGAGATTAGATTGATCTGCTATCAAGAGTGCCTTCTTGGTTAGGTCTCAGTTATTTGGAATGTTCTTCCCAGAGGCCTTTAATAGAAAACACATTAGTTGAATCTTAAGAAGGGGTTTAAGACATATTTATTTACATATACATATGATTAATTGGGGTGGGATAATTTTGTTTACAATTTTTGCTAACCTTATTTTGTTGTTCACTGTATGAAGCAGTTCACCAGATGTGTGGTATACAAGTATGAATAATTAAATAAGCTATATTCCACACTTTACAAATAAAAACTAGAACAGGGGATCACAACCAAGATTTAATTAATTTAATACAAAGTCTTTCTACTTTCGGCCAAAGGCTGTATAGAGCGGATTACAGCAGCAGACACAGCAAAAAGACAACATTCTTTTCTATCTCAGTTTTATATACCGCTCATTTTTCCAAATAGGATTTGCGACGATTTACATACGAGAAGACAGTTTTCCCACACAAAAGGACATTTACAAAGTTATCTAGCACAACCTAACATTTACTATCTAAAACATCCAATTCTCAACTTATTCATCAATTAAAAAAGTTTTTAAAACCTTTCTAAAAAGTGCATAAGATGACAAACCTTTCAAAAACGTAGGTAACGTTCCAAAGTCATGCCCCCTGAAGAGGAAAAGAACCCTCAAGAACCGATCTTAATGGAACATCTTTTATAGTTGGATAGTGTAAATTTAAGTTTGGTAGAAGTACAAACTTCTATCAGAAGAAGGAATCTCAAGCAGTTTTACAGGTCCTCCTGAGTTCAAAACCAAAAATGGATTTAAAAACCAGGCAGACAATTTTAAATCTTATTCGCTGATGTACCTTTAACCAATGAAGATTTTTCATTAAAAAATGAGACTCTCTCAGAATGACCCAATCCAAATATTAACCTAGCAGTGATATTCTATAATAACTGTAATCAATACATATTTATCACAAAAAAGGTTAGAGAGTATTAATGCTATGTAGCACCACAATTTCTCTCATATAATGTGAGGTCCATAATTTGAATTATTTGAAAAAAAAAGGGGGGGGGGGGGGGGAAGCCTCTGAAAGAAGCCCAGCCACCAACCCAAAGAATCAACAATAAAAACAAGGGTTGAGGAAAATCAAAGGGCTGTTTTATCTTCACTGGCATAAAAAAAAACCTTATTTGTTTAAATATAGAAATGCTGACCTCACATCCTGACTTAGGATGGATCCTCCAAAAAAGTGAAAAAGTTACTTAACTTAAATTTCAAATGCAAAGAACAATGTGCAAATGGTCAGTCCGTCACACCGACTTTGGCCAGAGTTTCGCTGTATGCGGTCTCAAGGCATGGGAGACCAGATTCCAGCGGATTCCCCTGATAGATTGAAGAAGTTGCTACAGAGGGAACAATTTTGGATATTCACCCTAAAGACGGAAGAACCTCAAAGACTAAATATGAGATTAGAATGGAGGAGTTTCCTGTGACATGATCATTTCCCAAGTTTTTGAAATTATATCGGGCTTGGTCCACGAGATATGATGATAGCCTCTTCAGACAGCATACTTTAGACCCAATACAAAGGCAATTACAACCCAATGTTCATCTGTTCACAGATAGGTCTATCAATAGCAACACCACAGGATGTGACATCTTAGTAATTCCACAGGATATGATGTCACTTAATTCAAAACCTATAAAAGAACAACGCCGCAGCCATTTTGTTGGGGATCCCATTGCAACAAGGCTGAACGTGCCTGATCTTACTGGCAAGTACTTTTTCTGAACTATATATTTTGAAATTTTGACTTGTTGGATTGTAGTTTGTTTTTGCACGTGTTTGTTTCAAGTATTCTATACATACATTCTTTTTAATGATCAAGTTTTTGTTCCACACATTTTTTTAAGGTCTCCCACGCCTTGAGACAGCATACAGCGAAACTCTGGCCAAAGTCAGTGTGACGGACCAACCATTTGCACATTGTTCTTTGCTTTTGAAATTTAAGTAACATTTTCACTTTTTGGGGGGATCCATCCCAAGTCAATTCTGTGAGGCCAGCATTTCTATATTTAAACAAAGGGAAAATTAGGTTCTTACCGCGATAATTTTCTTTCCTTTAGTCATAGCAGATGCAGCCATTACAGATGGGTTGTGTCCATCAACCAGCAGAGGGAGATAGAGAGCACACTTTTTTCAGTGCCTCATACCAGCTTGCTCCACTGCCTCTCTTCAGTATATGAAGCTTCCAAAGCAGTATGGCAAACCACAATGGGAATAACATGAACTTTCCTCACAGCGAACAATGGCCCTACAACAAAGGGCATTAACTCAGAATGGAGGGAATGAAACATCCTCCCGGAGGGCATAAACTCATCCTCCACTGAGACATAACTGGAGGGAATAAACTCATCCTCCCGGAGGGAATAAACTCATCCTCCAAAACATGAAACTGGAGGGAATTAAGTCATCCTCCTTTAATTGAACAAGAATCCTGAAGACTGTTTTCCGACTTTCTCCCTACTACTACTACTACTTAACATTTCTAAAGCGCTACCAGGGTTACGCAGCGCTGTACAATTTAACATGGAAGGACAGTCCCTGCTCGAAGAGCTTACAATCTAAAAGACAAATGTACAGATAATCTGAAAGGTCAGACAGATTGGGGCAACCTATATGTCCGAAAGGTTAGGTTTCGAATGCAGCATTGAAGAGGTGAGCTTTAAGCAAGGATTTGAAGATGGGTAGGGAGGGGGCTTGGCGTAGGGATTCAGGAAGATTGTTCCAAGCATAGGGTGAGGCAAGGCAAAATGAGCGGAGCCTAGAGTTGGCAATGGTGGAGAAGGGTACTGAGAGGAGGGAATCTCAAGGAAACACGAACAGAACCTGAAATAGATTTACAGCAGATAGCATCAGACAGGGAGGGATCATGGCTGCATCTGCTATGGCTAAAGGAAAGAAAATTATCATGGTAAGAACCTAATTTTCCCTTCCTTGTCATCAAGCAGATGCAGCCATTACAGATGGGATGTATCAAAGCAATCCCTAGATAGGGTGGGAACAAGCCACACCACGCGCCAGCACTTGCGCTCCAAAATGTGCATCCCTCCTGGCAGCCACATCCAGCCTGTAATGTCGGGCAAAAGAGAGCTTAGAAGCCCATGTTGCTGCACTACAAATCTCTTGAAGAGAGAGTGCTTCAGTTTCATCGCAAGAGGAGGAAATTCCTCTAGTGGAATGCGCCTTAAAGGCATCAGGCGGAGGCCGGCCGGCAAGCAAATAAGCTGAAAGGATAGATTCTTTAAGCCAGCGGGCAATAGTGGCTTTAGACGCTGGAGACCCTCTGCGAGAACCTGATAGCAAAACAAACAGATGAGCAGAGGTCCTGAAAGAGTTAGTAACTCGCAGATACTGCAGCAGAGTCCTGTGCACGTCCAACAGGTGCAATTGCCCAAAAGATTCTGGAAACTCCACCTCGACAAAGGAGGGCAAGAAAATAGGTTGGTTTAGGTGAAACGCTGAAACCACCTTAGGCAAGAAGGAAGGCACGGTCCGAACCGTGACCCCGGACTATGAAAACTGCAGAAAATGGTCTCTACAGGACAGCGCCTGGAGCTCTGACACCCGTCTCGCCAAAGTAATGGCTAATAACAAGACGGCCTTCAGTGTCAAATCTTTCTCTGAAGCACGCCGAAGCGGTTCAAAGGGAGCACCCTGAAGGGCCTTCAGCACTAGCCCCAGGTTCCAAGCTGGACAAGCATGCACAGGAGGACGGAGCCGAAGCACCCCTCTAAGAAACCGTGCCACATCCGGATGAGCAGCTAAAGACACGCCTTCAACCTTGCCATGCAGGGAGGCCAACGCTGCCACTTGCACCCGCAGGGAATTATAGGCCAAGCCTTTTTGTACACCATCCTGCAAAAAGTCCAGAATCAGCGAGACAGGAGCCCGCAGGGGTGTGATCTCTTTAGAAGCACACCAGACTTCAAACTGGCGCCAAATCATGGCATAAGCCACGGAAGTGGAACGCTTGCGGGCTTGCAGGAGAGTGGTAATTACTTTATTGGAATAGTCTCTGCCTCTCAATTGCGCCCTCTCAATCGCCAGGTCATAAGACCAAATCGGCCGGCGTCCTCCATGGTCACCGGACCCTGTGACAACAGGTTGGGAACCAGAGGTAACTGAAGGGGATCCTCTACGAGCACCTGTCAGAGGTCCACATACCAAGGCCTCCTGGGCCAATCCGGGGCGACGAGAACCAATTCTCCTGGATGCAGCCGAATCCGCAGGAGCACTCGCCCTATCAAGGGCCATGGAGGGAACTCATACAGTAGGCCCGGAGGCCAGGGTTGAGCCAAGGCATCCAACCCCGCCACGCGAGGATCTCTCCGTCTGCTGAAGAAGCACGGGACTTTGGCATTGGAGCTTGTCGCCATTAGATCCATCACAGGCTTGCCCCACTTGGCACATATCTGCAGGAACACTTCGTCTGCAAGTTCCCACTCCGCTGGATCGATCTGATGCCTGCTTAGATAATCGGCTTGCACGTTGCTCTGACCTGCAATGTGAGCTGCCGACAGAAACTGTAGATGCAGCTCGGCCCAGTGGCAAATCTGTTCGGCCTGCGCAGCTAGAGCTCTGCACTGAGTGCCGCCTTGTCGATTTATGTAGGCCACTGCTGTCGTGTTGTCCAACATCAGTCTGACAGCCAATCCTTCCAGGGTCACTTGAAAGGCCAGAAGCGCCTGAAACACTGCTTTCAACTCTAGGCGGTTGATGGACCACTCCGACTCCTCGGGTGTCCATAGACCCTGGGCATGCTTCCTCTTGCAATGTGCGCCCCAGCCTTTCAGACTGGCATCTGTCACCACTAGGCACCAATCGGGGAGCGCCAGCAGCATTCCTCGCCACAGCATGCTGTCTAAGAGCCACCACTCCATGCTGAGTCAGGCCGCAGGGAGCAAAGAGAGTCTGCATTGGTAATCCTGAGATACTGGAGACCATCTTTGGAGTAGAGCATACTGTAGAGGTCTCAGGTGCGCTCTCGCCCAGGGCACCAGTTCCATGGTGGCCATCATCGATCCAAGCAGCTGGACAATGTCCCAAGCTCGCGGGCGGGGCATCCTCAGGAGCAGACGGACCTGATTCTGAAGCTTGCACCGCCTTAGCTCGGGTAGGTACACATACCCCGAGGCTGTGTCGAACCTGGCCCCCAAATATTCTAGAGACTGCGAGGGGGTCAGGTGACATTTGGCCAAATTGACGACCCAGCCCAGAGATTGAAGTACTGAGACCACTCTGGCTGTTACATGCTGACTCTCTGCAGCAGAGTTTGCTCGAATGAGCCAGTCGTCCAGGTACGGGTGAACCCGAATACCCTCTCGCCTTAGAAAGGCAGCTACTACCACCATAACCTTCAAAAGGTGCGGGGAGCTGTGGCGAGGCCAAAAGGCAAGGCCCGGAACTGGAAATGCTTTCCCATCACCGCAAACCTCTGAAACTTCTGGTGCGGGGGCCGAATTGGAATGTGCAAGTAAGCTTCTTTCTGGTCCAGAGACGTGAGAAACTCTCCTGGCTGTACCGCCGCAATGACGGAGCGCAGGTTTTCCATGTGAAAATGCCGCACTCTCAGGGACTTGTTTAATTCTTTTAAGTCCAGAATAGGGCGAAAAGACCCTCCTTTTCGCTGCACCACAAAGTAGATGGAGCAGCGGCCGCAGCCGTGTTCGGCGGGAGGTACCGGGAACACGGCCCCTATCTGAATCAGACCTTGTAAAGTCTCCTCTACCGCCGCCCGTTTGGCGGCAGAACCGCATCGGGACTCCACAAACACGTCTCTTACAGGGGGGTCGAATTCTATTCTGTAACCGTCTCTGATCAGGTCCAAGACCCACTGATCTGAGGAAATGTTGGCCCACTCCTCGGCAAAGAGGGAAAGACGTCCTCCAATGACAGGACTCGAGGAGAGGGCCGGCGCACCATCATTGAGAGGGTCGCCCCTGAACTCCAGGTCTTGAGCCAGTGGCTGTGGAACGTTTGTCCAAGCGAAAGGAGTTCCTCTGCTGAAAACAGGCATGAGAAGTGAACCCAGCAGAATGCCCGGGCGGTACCTTCGAGCTTCACGGAAGCGAAGTCTGTAAGAGGAGTGGACCGCCGCACCCTTAGAGGAAGGCCAAGGCCTATCTTCAGGCAAGCGCTGGGGTTTAGCCTCACCCAGGCTGTCATGTCTCCCGCTCCTACCTGTGCCCCCGTTGGGGCAGGCGATGGCCCTCGGGCGGCGCAGCGTCCAGGGGGGCGGAGACGGACCTCCGCGGCAGCCGATGCTGCCACGGGTCAAATCGAGGCTGGCGGTCCGCTGGACCGAACGTCGGCCTCGGAGGAGGAGGCACGCCGGCCAAAATGGCAGCTCCGGCGTCGGCATTACCCTGGCTAGGGGCGGATCAGCGCAGAAGCTCCGCCCCTCGCGCCGGATTGGAGCACCGGCGCTGGGACTCCGCCTGCAGGGCAGTTTGGCCAATCGGGCCCCCTATTGTCTGCCAGGACTCGGGGATTGGTCCTCTCTCCGTGGGAGGGGCGGATTGGCGCTAAATTTAAATGGACAGGCTGGAAGAGTCCAATGCTTCCGGTTCTTTTGTCCGAAGCCGACGCCACGGATCTGGGAAGCTTGATTCTTCAGAGACTGTGTTCCTTTGACTTGCTGGCCGTCCTTGCCAGCAGCCTTCAGAGACTGTGTGCCTTTGACTTGCTGGCCGTCCTTGCCAGCAGCCTTCAGAGACTGTGTTCCTTTGACTTGCTGGCCGTCCTTGCCAGCAGCCTTCAGAGACTGTGTTCCTCTTCGGGCTAGCCGTCCTTGCTAGCCACCTCCAAGGGATTGTGTTCCTCGTCAGGCTAGTCGTCCTTGCTAGCCACCTCCAAGAGATTGTGTTCCTCTTCGGGCTAGCCGTCCTTGCTAGCCACCTCCAAGGGATTGTGTTCCTCGTCAGGCTAGTCGTCCTTGCTAGCCACCTCCAAGAGATTGTGTTCCTCTTCAGGCTAGCCGTCCTTGCTAGCCACCTCCAAGAGCTTGTGTTCCTCTTCAGGCTAGCCGTCCTTGCTAGCCACCTCTAGAGACTGTGTCCCTCGTCACAGTAGCCGTCCTTGCTAACCACCTCCAAGAGATTGTGTTCCTCTTCAGGCTAGCCGTCCTTGCTAGCCACCTCCAAGGGATTGTGTTCCTCTTCAGGCTAGCCGTCCTTGCTAGCCACCTCTAGAGACTGTGTTCCTCGTCACGCTAGCCGTCCTTGCTAGCCACCTCCAGAGACTGTGTTCCGCTTCGAGCTAGCCGTCCGCTAGCCACCTTCAGAGACTGTATTCCCCTTCAGTGCTAGCCGTCCTTGCTAGCTGCCCTTCAGAGACTGTGTTGCTGACTACTAGCCAGGCCGGCCGTCACCCCGCGGTTCCAGCAGTCCTGCTGACCGCCTGCAGCTGGGGGCTCAACCCTTGGTGAACGGTGGTCGCCGCGGGTGAAGATTCGGGGTGCGTGGCTGTCCTCGGAGGTCTTGCGGGGCCTCAGGGAACCTAAGGGCTCACCAATAACCGAAACAGGACAGGAACCGGAAGCCATGAGCTTGCCTACGCAGCCTGATCTGCGGGACCTGGCCAAGGTACTTCAGCAACAGCAGGAGCAGCTGTACGCCCTATCGGGGGCGCTCCAGAACGTGTGCTCTCAACTTTCCACGCTTCAGGTACAGAACCAGGCCGCTGTGGCCCAGGGGGCCGCAGCGACTCCCCGTTCGGGAGGGTTCCGCACGGGACCTCGGTTCCCTGAGCCGGCACGATATGATGGGGCTCCCGGAGGTTGTCGGGGGTTCCTCAATCAGTGCAACCTGGCCTTCCGGATGCAACCGGAGGCATTTGCTTCAGACCAAAGTAAGGTGGGGTTTATCATGGGCCTATGCGAAGGGAAGGCCCTGGCATGGGTGTCACCGCTAAACGAACAACAGGACCCCGTCTTGGATGATTATGGCGAATTCCAACGGCGCTTCCGCATGGTGTTCGACCTCCCAGGCAGACCGTCTTCCGTGGCATCGGAGCTGCTGCGGATTCAACAAGGGGAGGGAACGGTGGCTGATTATGCCATTCATTTTCGGACCCTGGCCACGGAACTGCGTTGGAATCAGGAGTCCCTGGTGGCTATCTTTATGGAAGGACTACAAGAGCGAATTAAGGATGAACTGGCAGGACGCGAGGTGCCGGTGCAATTGGATGCCCTGATTTCGCTCTGTGTTCGGGTAGATACCCGGTTCCAGGAGCGAGCTAGAGCCCGGGCTGAACGGCAAAAATGGGCGCAGGGAGCCTCCCGGACCAGTAAAAGGCCGTCTCCTCGCCGGTGGAACCGGGACTCCAAGGGGAACGGGGAGGAGCCGATGGTAATTGGCCGTCAGCGGCTGGCTCCCGCTGATCGGAAAAAGCGCCTGTGGGACGGACTGTGCCTTTATTGTGGGGAGGCGGGGCACTTTGTCCGTACTTGTCCCGCTCGGGCGGGAAACGCTCCCCCCAAGGCGCCTTGAGGGGAGGGGTCTTGGGGCACTCCGCTCCCCTACCGGATTCCCTGCTAACATTGCCAGTAACACTACGTTGGCACGAGACGGTGATCCAAACCCAGGCCCTGGTAGACTCCGGGTCAGAGGGCAACTTTATTGGCCACGAACTATTGATACAAATGGGCTGGCCTACACTTCCTCATCGACCGGCGTTGCAAGTAACCTCCATTCAGGGAACCACCCTACCGCAGCCAGTCACGGAGATCACCCCCTTTTTGGGACTTCAGGTAGGGGAGAATCACTGGGAGGAGGTTCAATTCCTGGTACTATCCCGGACCATTCACCCGGTGGTCCTAGGCTTGCCCTGGCTATGGTGTCATAGTCCCTTTATTGACTGGACTGGGGGGAAGATCCGGTCTTGGGGTGACACCTGTCGGGAGACCTGTTGTAGGGGCCGAACTAGCTGCTGCCCTGCATTAACTATGACACGCGAGGGGGCACGGGCAGAACTGGACTCCCTACCGGTGGCCTATCGGGACTTCGCAGATGTGTTCAGACCCGTGGAAGCGGAGAGTCTACCGCCTCATCGGTCGTTTGATTGCGCCATTAGATTGATGGCAGACACGACGCCACCCCGGGGCCGATTATACACTTTGTCCCGGGAGGAATCCAAGGTGATGCAAGAGTACATCCGGGAGAATTTGCAGAAGGGGTTCATCAGACCCTCTACGTCCCCTGCCGGGGCCGGATTCTTTTTTGTTACCAAGAAGGATGGCTCCTTGAGACCCTGTATTGATTATCGAGGCTTAAATGCCATCACTGTAAAGGATCGGTTTCCCCTACCGCTCATTCCTGAACTTTTGGATAGGCTACAAGGAGCCCAGATATTTACTAAATTGGATTTGCGGGGGGCTTACAATTTAGTTCGGATCCGGCGGGGGGACGAGTGGAAGACCGCATTTAATACTCATGAGGGACATTTTGAGTATCGAGTGATGCCCTTCGGTTTATGCAACGCACCGGCAGTGTTCCAACGACTCATCAATTCTGTGCTCGAGGATTTGTTGAACTCCACGGTGATAGTGTATCTGGACGATATCTTAATTTTCTCCAAAGACCCCGCCGAACATGTGAGGCATGTCCGGGCGGTGCTGCAACGCCTACGGCAATCCCGCCTGTTTGCTAAGCTCAGTAAGTGCGCTTTTCATCAGCGGTCTCTGCCGTTTTTGGGACACATTCTATTACCCGAGGGGTTGAGGATGGAACCTGACAAGCTCCGGGTTATTCGGGAATGGCCGCAGCCGCTGGGATTGAAGGCACTGCAACGGTTTTTGGGGTTCGCGAACTACTATCGCCAGTTTATCCCTCACTATTCCCAACTGACAGCGCCGTTGACGGCGCTCACAAAGAAACATGCGAATGTCCGGGATTGGCCGCCCGAGGCGCAAGATGCTTTCCGCCAGGTCAAAGAGGCGTTCAACTCAGCGTCCATCCTGTTGGCCCCGGATCCAGAGAAACCCTTTATCGTAGAAGTGGATGCTTCCGCGTTGGGGGCCGGGGCGGTTCTCTCCCAAGTTAACACCAGGGGCCGGCGCCAACCTTGCTCCTTCTTCTCTCGGACATTCTCCTCGGCGGAACGTAATTATACGGTTGGGGACAGAGAACTATTAGCCTTAAAATTAGCCTTGCAAGAATGGAGGCATCTGTTGGAGGGAGCCGAACACCGGTTCACGGTGATTACCGACCATAAGAATCTGCTGTATCTGCAGGAGGCCCAACGGCTAAATCCCCGACAGGCCCGTTGGTCCTTGTTTTTTGCCAGATTTCACTTTCAACTGGTATTTCGGGCTGCTGCTCAGAATACCCCTGCGGACTCTCTCTCCCGAGCATTCGAGACTCCAGAGGAGACAACGGAGATCCATCCCATGCTGGACCCGGCATGCATCAGCGCGGCCGTGGGAGGGGTCGCTCCTACGAAGGAAGTAGTGGCAGCCGCCGATCGAGAGAAAGTAATGCAATGGGGGCATTCGTCCAGATGGGCTGGGCATTTTGGGTATCACAAGACCCTTCGTTTCATTGCAAGACAGTATCGGTGGCCTCAGATGAGGCAGGACATTCTTCAATTCGTCCGCACCTGCCCGGTGTGTGCCCGGACTAAGCCAGCAAGGGGGCACCCTATGGGGGAGTTGCAACCACTGCCGGTGCCGATAGCTCCCTGGACAGAGTTATCCATGGATTTTATCACCGACCTCCCCAGCTCCCGGGGACACACGGTGATTTGGGTGGTAATTGACCGTTTTTCCAGAATGGCCCATTTCGTCCCCTTGCCCGGACTTCCCTCAGCGACCTCTTTAGTCCAACACTTCATTCAACACATCTTCCGGCTTCATGGGCTACCCCTTCGGATCATCAGTGACCGAGGACCCCAATTCACCTCCCGCTTCTGGAGGGCCTTGTGTACGGCATTGGGGGTGGAGACCCACTTCTCATCGGCCTACCATCCTCAAACCAATGGCATGGTCGAAAGGGTCAACCAAACCTTGAAAGGGTTCTTGTGGGCCTTTGTCAACCAGCGTCAGGATAACTGGGCCGCTTTGCTTCCTTGGGCTGAGGTTGCTTATAACCACAGCGCCCATTCGGCCTCAGGAGACTCTCCATTCTTCTTGGTATATGGACGACATCCTCGGCTTCCAGCACCTCTTCCGTCGGGATCTAAGTAGAGTAATTTTTCATGCTTTACTAATACTGGATATTTGAATTGATTATCACAACGTGGGAAAGAATAAAAATGCATCAGAAAATAATTAAAAAAGAATAATTACAACATAGTAAAAAAAGCTATAAAATTAGGAGCTTACTATAGAATGAAGTTTTTTTAGCCCAATGATCGAACCGTGGTGCGTGTTACAAAAATTTATATAACCGCACACTAAACCCTGGGTATTTTACCCACGGTTTCTGAGGGCTTTTTCTTCATTTTTAAAAAAGCACGTTAATCGCCACTGGCACATTAATTTTGTATTAAGACGGCGAGCCACCACTGCTACTGCCATGTGTTTAGCCGAAGCTCTGACAATATCATAAAGGGCGTCAGCAAGAAAGGACAAGGCCGACTCCATCCGCGGAGCCACATCTGAAAAGGGCTCCGCTCCATCACCGGGCTGTTCCACTGCCTGTTGCAACCAAGCCAGGCAGGCTCTAGCAGCATAACAACTGCATGCAGACGCCCGAATAGTGAGACCTGCAATTTCAAATGACCGTTTAAGTGCTGATTCCAGTGTACGGTCTTGAATATCCTTCAGGGCAACACCTCCTTCAACAGGGAGGGTAGCTCTCTTTGTCACAGCTGTGACTAGGGCATCCACTTTAGGCATAGCAAAGCGAGCCATATGCTCCTCACTCAGAGGGTATAATTGCCCCATAGCCCTGGAAACTTTCAAAGGTCCCTCGGGGTCAGCCCATTGAGCCGAAATAAGCTCTAGGATGGAGTCATGCAAAGGAAAGGCTCGAGCAGGCTTTTTGGTACTAGCCATCCTAGGATTCACAGAGGAGGCTGTGCCACTGGCAGGGTCCTCAATAGAAAGAGCCTGCAGGGCATCAGAAATAAGCGCTGGCAGCTCATCACGGTGGAAAATCCTCACTGAGGAGGGATCGTCCAGATCCTGAGTCACTTCTGCACCAGACTCTGGCTCCTCAGACCATGAAGGCCTGCCAGAGTCCTCCGAATCCTCGCAGCCCGACCCCGGGGGGGGGGGGGAGGAGGTGCAGCACTCTCTAAAGGGGAATGAGCCCTTCTGCGCTTCATATTCTGCCAATTATTAGGGAATAACGCCTCAAGAGGGCATACCCAGGCTATAATCCACTGGGGGGGGGGGGGGGGGCATTAGAAGAGCCCGTGCCGGGCTTTGTGGGAGAGCTCTTTTAAGCATGTATGCTTTATGCATTAATAAGACAAAATCAGGGGAGAAAAACTCACCCTGGGCACCCGGATCTCTGCCGGGGCTAGTAGCTCCCATATCAGCCTCACTCCGAGGCCTCCCCCCGGGCTCAGGACTCTCCATCTCAGCGGAGGTCGCGCCATGTGGTAAATTCAAAATGGCGCCCGCTGCCAGCTCAGAGCGTGAAAAATCGTCGCTCGCCAAGCTCGGGCCGGCTCTAACGTCTATACAGCACGATTTACAGAGCCCCGCTGCTGATCTGCGCTTGCCACACTTGGAACAGCGCTTTACTGTCTCTGCAGCCATCGCCGAAAACGGCGGTAAAATTCAAAATGGCAATTCGCGCCAAAATCGCCCCGATTGCGGGTCCTCCCCGGAGGAGTCAGAAAACACTCTTACCTCACTGGACCGAATATCACAGCTTCGATCCCACAGAAAAAGGCAAGGAAAAACCTCTGTTCCAGCGTCTAAGCGCCAAAGCACGATGCAACTTTTTTTTTCTAACGCTGTGAGCAAAGCAGAGGTAAATAGAACTCCGGAGGCTCAGGTGAGTGGGAAAGGCAGGGAAAGGGCGAACCTATGTGCCTGCATCCACTGTTGGTGGGGAAGGACAGGGAAAGCTAAGCAATGTGTCCACATCCACGGAGGTATGGGTAAGGCAGGGAAAGGGCGAACCTATGTGCCTTTAAAGTGAAGCTGCTATAGCCTCCAACACCCCTGCTAACAACTGGCAAAAGCACAGGAGCAACCTCCAAGCAGATTTTAGATGGAGCTCGAAGAAGCTGCAGCCACTCTGCTAGGGGAGATAGAGAATACTGGAGAGAGGCAGTGGAGCAAGCTGGTATGAGGCACTGCAAAAAGTGTGCTCTCTATCTCCCTCTGCTGGTTGATGGACACAACCCATCTGTAATGGCTGCATCTGCTTGATGACAAGGAATAAAAGGTTTTTTTATGCCATTGAAGATAAAACAGCCCCTTTGATTTTCCTCAACCCTCGTTTTTATTAACAATTCTTTCTTTATTTATTTGTAGCATTTGTATCTTTGGGTTGGTGGCTTGGCTTCTTTCAGAGGCCTTTCCCCCTTTTTTCAAATAATTCAAAATATGCACCTCACAGAACTACAGTCTTATGAAAGTACTTATTGCCATTATACAAGAGAAATTGTGGTGCTACATAGTATAACTGTAATCAATTACATAGTTTAGTAGAGATTTGACAGTATAAAGAGTTACAGCAATCAAGTTGAGGCAAAAGAATTGCCTGCACCAAAACCTAAAATCTGCGCATTGTAATGAAGACCTTTGGAGTCCAATATTATCCCCATCACTCTAGAATTATTTTTGGTTTCTAACTTCTCACCTGAGGATAGTGTCAATGACCTAGCTGTTATGACTGGAGATGTGTGAGCCCTTGTGCCCCGACTGAGCACGGCAAAGATGGAGAGATGCCGTACTCTGTCAGGCAGCCAGACAACCCCTAGCTTCACCTGGGAAGCGACCACCGTTCACTGAGAGTTGAGCCCTCAGCTGCAGGTGGCCACCAGGACTTCTGGAACCGGCGGGGTTGCACAGCCGCTGACCAGGATGGCAGGAATACAGACACAGTCCAGCACCAGAACTCCGAAGGCAAGAATAGTCAAAAATCAGTCCAGGGTCAAGGCAGGCAGCAAACAAGCGAAATCCAAGAAGTAGCCAAGGTCCGGGTACATAGGAAATCAGGAACAGGAGATAGCCAGCGAACAGCACTCCGAAAGCAACTCCTCAGAACAAATGAGGCCGAAGCAAAGAAGGCCTGGAGGCAGTGCTTTAAATAGTGAAGCAATCAGAGCAAACCAAACTCAGGTGCATCCAACATGGCAGCCCCCATAGGAGATCCTCCCATGACCAGATATGGAGTTCCTTCCTGTTCTCGTTTAGATAAGATGGCTGCCCTCTCCTGAGCTAGCCAAGATGGCTGCTGCTCTTGCTCCAAGCCGGATGACGGCTGCCAGGTTAGGAAACAGAAACCAACCCATCCCGGAGAAGAGTAGCAGAGCGTAACACTAGCTGAATATTTTCTACATTCCCAAACCACAGAATTTTAGTCTAGTGATTAGTGCAGCAGATTTTGATCCTGGGGAACTGAGTCTGACTCCCACTGCAGCTCATTGTGACCCTGTGCAAGTCACTTAACCCTCCATTGCCCCAGCTACAAATAAGTACCTATATATACTATGTAAACCACCTTGAATGTAGTTGCTAAAACCACTGAAAGGCAGTATAAAAGTCTCATTCCCTTTCCCCTTTTCTGTTTATTTAACTTAAAAACTAGTAAAAAAGGCCCGTTTCTGACACAAATGAAACGGGCGCTAGCAAGGTTTTCCTCGGAATGTGTATGTTTGAGAGAGTGTGTGTGAGAGTGACTGTGTGAGAGAGAGTGAATGTGCGAGAGTGTGTGTGTGTGACAGAGAGAGAATGAGACTGGGTGCGAGTGTGTCTGTGAGCGAAAGAGAGGGGCATAATCGAACGCCTATCTCCATGGGCGTCTATGTCCGAAAACGGGTACGTGAAGAGGCGGGACAAACCGTATTTTCGAAAAAATAGACATTTTTCAGCTGGGCGTTAGTTTTTTTTTTTAGCGATAATGGAAACTAAAAACGCCCAGCTCAAAAACGTCCTAATGCGAGCCATTTGGTCGTGGGAGGGGCCAGGATCCGTAGTACACTCACCCCCCTGACATGCCAGGACACCAACTGGGCACCCTAGATGTCAGTGCAGTGGACTTCAGACAACTCTCCCACATGCATAGCTCCCTTACCATGGGTGCTGAGCACCCAACCCCCCTCCCCCAAAACCCACTCCCCACAAATGTACAACACTACCATAGCTCTTAGGGGTGAAGGGGGCACCTATATGTGGGTACAGTGGGTTTTGCAGACCTCCCATTTACCAGCACAAGTGTTACAGGTAGGGGAGGATGGGCCTGGGGCCACCTGGCTGAAGTGCACTGTGGTACCCACTAAAAGTGCTCCAGGGACCTGCATGCACACAGGCCTCTAGGACTGGTTGCTGCTATATAACATTGGCACACCAGTTGACACCTGAAGACTAATCTCTCCGAAAACATCCTTTATTGGAATAAGCACGCTTACTCACAGTTAACTGCAGATCAGAGGTTGTGCCCCACTGGCAACCAGTCTCCCTAGTACTGAGATGAGCAGTAGGTCAGAGCTGGCAGAATGCTGTACAATGCCCTCTTTCAGCCACATTCAAGGCCACATTCAAGCCACATTTAAGTTCTGTAAAGGGATCTAAAACTGGCTTAGTTCTGTAAAGGGATCTAAAACTGGCTTACAAAAATGGCCACTACCTCATGGACTACCAGAAACAAAACAGGGCACACTCTGACCCAGTAAGCAGGGGGAAAAGCACCATGGGAGTAGAGCCTACCAACTACCAACATCGTGAGCATTTGCCACAAGCTACTGGAATCACGGAGCCCAATACCCTACACCCACCACAATGCATTGCTGATGTGACTCTGCAGTGCACATAACAGAAAAAGTGTCACACTCACCCAAGAGCCACATCAGAACCAGGGAAAGGCTGTCACAGGATAGAACACATTCTGCTGTCATGGAGGTGTGTACGGCATTTGAGGCTGGCAATTGAGGCTGGAAAAAAAAGTTTGTAAAGTGGGATTTTTTTGGTGGGAGGGGGTTAGTGACCACTGGGGGAGTCCGGGGAGGTCATCCCCGATTCCCTCCAGTGGTCATCTGGTCAGTTGGGGCACTTTTTTGGGACTTGTTCGTGAAAAAAAGGGTCCACAAAAAGTGACCCAAAATCGCGGTAAAAACGCCTTTTTTCGATTATCAGCTAAAGACGCCCATCTCTCCTCGGCCGATAACCACGCTCCAGTTCCGCCTTCACCACGCCTCCGACACGCCCCCGTCAGCTTTACCCGTTTCCGCGACGGATTGCAGTTGGAAACGCACAAAATCAGCTTTCGATTATACCGATTTGGGTGCCCACGAGAGAAAGACGCCCATCTCCCGATTTAGGTTACAATATAGGCATTTTTCTCTTTCGATTATAAGCAGGAGAGTGTGTGTGTGAGATTGAGAGTGTGTTCCAGGGTCATCCCCCTCCCTCCGAGTTCCAGGGTTGTCCCCCCTCCCTCCCTCCGAGTTCCAGGGTCGTCTTCCCCTCCCTCCGAGTTTCAGGGCCCCCCTCCCCTCCCTCCCAGTTCCAGGGTCCTTCCCCCCTCCCTCTGAGTTCCAGGGTCCCCCCTCCCCTCCCTCCCTCCCAGTTCCAAGGTACCCCCTCCCTCCTCCCAGTTCCAAGCTTGTCGTCCCTCCCTCCCTTCCATTTCCAAGCCCCCTCCCTCTGATTTTTATAAGTCATCTTCACTTACCAAGTTTGGGTTACGGCGGCGGGCAGCAGCGGTAAAACGTGTGCAGGCTCGGCACTTCTCTCTCGTTCTCAGCTGTGGTCCCGCCCTCATTTCCTGTTTCCGCAAGGGCGGGACCACAGCTGAGAAAGAGAGAGAATACCAAAAAATGAACATTTCAAAAATGACACAAAGACACAGCATAAAGCAATCAGATTTTATTCTTAACGAGAATAATAATAGCACAATAATTAGAAAGGCTTTTCATATTACACAGTTGATGCAGGTTTCTTCTAAATCACACCCTCTTGATGCACTTGAACCACAGAGGAAATAAGTTAAAGTGAAAAAAAAAAAAAAAAAAGGAAAAAGATGTGAAAGGATGTGGGAGCCTAACAATGAGCCCAATAACTTCCTCTTTGAGGTTTACAGGATAAAAAAGCAACACTTGGCAGAAAGAGAAAGGTTTATGTTTTAGAAGTAAAATTCCAGTGGTTAAAGAACAAGTGTGAAAATATAAACTGATTTAAAATATATAGGCCAGCATCTTGGATAACCTAATTTATAACAAACTATTTGTACAACTGCAATAGAAGAAAAAAATGCTCAAGATAGAAAGGTTAACAAATATGTTCAGCATGAATGGTGTAGCAATTATTAAAGCAAAGTGCACGTGAATATTTTGATGCCATACTGCATTACAAGAAGTGTTATAACTGTTTACCCTACATTTTTCTATACAACCTTAGTAAAGATAGATCAGTACAATTTACAAACAAATTAATTCAAAATTTAAAAAACAAAAAAAAAACAAGAACAGAATAGAAACAATCATACTTCCTAAATTACAAGGCAGAAAAGGAGAGTAAACAAAATATCTGGAAGCTTGTTTTTGATACTAAGGCCAGCAGGCGCACTTAACTTCTTATGATTCTGTAATTGCAGGGATAGCTGCATAAAAACTTAGGGGGTTGTTCACTAGCCACATTAAGCCTGCAAAGAGGTGGGAAAATGTGGGATACAAATGCAATAAATAAAGCATAGCTCAAGTAATCTGTAGGAGGGCCCATTTTATTCCTATGGGTCCTGCTGCAGATAACTCAAGCTAAGTTTTAGTAAACAAACCCCTACTTGGTAAAAAGTAAGAACCACAGAAAACTCTCTTGCCCACTGCTTCTACAACCAACCACCTGCCCTTCATATGCCCTGCCAGCACCGGAACCTGTAGTTCTTATAGCCTGGAACCCCCCCCCCCCCCCCCCCCCCCCCAATACTGTTTTGACTAAGTTAGAGAGGCTTGTATAACATACTGAAGAGGAAGGAAGTAAATGAGATGGGGAAAGACTGAAGAATAGGGGAGGTAGGACTGAAAGATTAGAAGGAAGGAAAATGTGAAAAATAACAAATAACAGACTGAAGACAGATAGCAATGATGAAACTAAACAGAAGAGGAAGGTATGAAAGACTAAAACAGTGTCTAGTTCCAGCCTGTCTGGACTGGAATGCTGGACTTATTCTTCAAATTTCAAAAGTTAACACTTTGGTTTTGGTTGAGAGACACTTGTCAAGGTTTATCTTTAATAAGTGGCAAGGAGTTTATATTCTACTGAAAAAAGTTTTTGTACTTTGCTTTGACTCTCAAAGATGCTACAAAATGAGGTATACAGAGGCTCCAGGGGTTGGCAATAAACCAGAAAACGTTCACTGAGCCTCTAAGAAAACAAACAGATAGAAAGGGGGGTGGGGGGAACCATATAGGTGCAGGGGAAGGTTTGGGGAGATTAATGAGGTGGAGGAAGCTGAGACAGGAAGGAATTAGGGTCCAATTCATGGGAATGGGTAGTGATACAATGGGGGGGGGGGGGGGGGGGAGGGCAGAGAACAGCTATTAGAAGGTGTTGGAGAAATTGCTAGAAAGCTGGGCTGTAACAGGGAGGTGATTGGCTGGTGTGTTGGGTGGGTGAAAAAAAAGAGAAGGATTGTTTATGACAGTTGATTTTGGTGGGTTTGTGTGAGAACGGTGGAAGTTTGGTGAGGAATGTTCGGTGTGAGGTGGTTTCAGGGGTAGCTTTTTCCCACCAGATCCCTCCCTAGGTTATTTCAGGTTGCTGGGGATGTGGTTTTCTGTTGTTTTGGGTGGGGGTATTCTTTTGTAGTTTGGAAGGGAGGTGTGTGGGGGGGAGGGAGGTGCAGAACAACAAAATAAGGATTCCGGGCTACCTTCATTATAAAAGGGAATTGATGAATAATAAATAAACTGGATGTGATTGTCCCGTGTGCGATACCTCTACACAAAGGTGAGGCCTTGATGACATTGCAGGTCTTAGAGCTAACTGTAGACACTAGTGAACATTGGTACATATATGGTGAGAACGGGCTGCTAGATCAACACAGACTAGCTGCAAATGGGGGGCGGGTAGAGGAGGAAGAGTTGCAAGTTGATGTTGCACTGGAATTAATTTATGAATTTTGACTTTGTAGTTTTCAATTAACTTGTTGTTTTGATGTTTAATAAAACTGCAGCCAAGTTTATGCTCCAAACTTAAATTATGGTGTTCATTTTGATGCTATGATTCGGGTGAGCACGAAAAGGTGTGAATGCCAATGTTAAATGATTTGAAAACAAGTTTTTCCCCCTCCTGATTTCCCCTTTTATTGCATATTCATTTTTTTTAAAGATCTCAATGGCTTCTGATGTTTAAAAAAATGTAATACTGTATTAGACAAACAACCGGAACATGAGAAAACAACACAGTTTTTATTATTTAATAAACAAGTTATCCAACACTCGTATCACCAATGTAAAAAAGTAACTGCCCCTAAACTTAATAACTAGTTGAACCACCTTTAGCAGAAAAAACAGCAACAAAAAACTTCCTATAATTTGATATCAATCAATCATTCTCATCACTGTTGGGGAATCTTAGCTAATTTTTCTTTGCAGAACTGTTTTAAATTCAGACACATTTGTAGGTAATTGTGCACGAATGACTCGTTTCACGTCTATCACAGCATCTCTACTGGGTTCAAATCAGGACATTGACTAGACTGATCCAAAAAAAAAAAAAAAAAAACACTTTCCTATTGTTTCTCCTCAGGAACCAGTACCAAGGCTAAACCGTGAATCTGCCTACACTTCCATGGGGCAATCTCCCCAGAACTACTGGACCAGCAAATGTGCATCTTCAAGGCCTTATGTTCAGTCCTTAATCAGGATACACCCAATGCTGGTCCAAAGAGATCTTCGGGAACATGTCTTTCTGATGCACAGAGGATGACTACCCTTAGCACGTTTCTCAGCTATGTAGCTGCCATGGTTCTGCATCCAACCCAAGTATCATAGGTTTGCTCCTCATCGACTCCGAACACCCAAGACCCAACTTTCTCAACATGTTTCATGCTGATGTCTGCCGATACTTCCCACTTCCTCCATTAAAGACATTACATCCAGAATTCTAGAGGACAATTATATCTCGAGTCACTTCTAGCACAGCTTCAACAACTGATGTGTAGGGCTAAATTTGACTTGGTATGATTCATTATGAATTCTACTAACTTCTGCAACTTAACAGTGCTTAGCATGGACCTTTCTGCTTCTGCCTAAAAGGTGTCCCTAATAAGGGAATCATTAAGGTAAAGAAAAACATGAACCCCCAGTATGAGCAAAAATAAAGTGACAACTACAGAATATATTGTAAATAGCTTAGTCTAATAGGCAAAGTACTGAATGCGGTCCTTCCCCATCAGAAATCTAAGAAACATCCCAGCCACAGAAAGTACCTACATGTGGGTGTACCCTTTCTTCAATTTGAAGGGACATTAAGGAATACAAGAAAAATATGTGAAGCTTTGTCTATGTGTTGAAAACCTTTGGCGCTGAAGGCATTCTTTGAGCTGTGCAGCTTATCAGTGGGGAAGCTTTCCTTGTTTGGTTTTGAGTTGGTCCAGATTCCAAAATTCAAAGCTCAGCGATGGCAGCAAAAGCAGAATCTGAACATCATCAAAATGTTTGATTTCAGCTGCTTGCTACTCTTTCATAAACCATGTTTACCATCTGCTTCCAAAGCTCCTCGTCAAAGACAGTGAAGCCAAAAGCCAATGGGTCTCAGCAGCAAGGATGCCAAAGCCCTGGAGCTGGGCCTGTAGAGAATGACAACTGCTCAGTATGAAAACCAGCTTTCCTCCAAGCAAAGCCACTTCCAGGCTCAGACAGTATACTTCAGAAGCCTCCCACTCTGGAAGCCATGTGTCAAAAGGAGATCAGCGTCAATGGTCCTTGTCCTTCAACAAATTCACAAAGCAAGTTCTCCTTAATGCCATGCTCTAGCATTCAGAGTTCTCTGCTTGATGCAAATTTATGTTAACTCTTGGACTTTATTTTTGTCCATTTTAAAGTAAACACAAATACAAAGGAGTACTATGGAAAAATACAACCATAAAAAAACAACATATATCAAAGATAATAATAAGACAGCATAGTGCATAACCATAAAATGGTTCAAATCAGGTCATTTGAATAAGCTGAATTAGAGATACTTATGCCATATTTTTTTCTAACTGCTGTACATGGTCAGTGGTGGTTTAAGAAGGAACTTTTCAGCCATTTAGGTTGATGAGATAATTCTCCAGGCTGGACCAAATTTTAGATTTATGCATTGTAGTTTCCATTTTATCTGACAAACCCCCATTTACTAAGCTGCACTAGCGACTGCCGGTGTGCTAACGCCAACACAGCCCATTCACTTTGAATGGATTGTGTCAGCATTGCCACACGGCTTAGTAAATGTTAGTAAATGGGGGGGGGGGGGGGGGGGGAGAAACATTTCAAATTTGTTAACTCTTGGACTTTAACTTAGGCTTTGGTGCCAAAAATGTTTATATCCCCTTCAGCAGCTCCTTGCCTCCAGAATGCCACACAACTCAGCACTCCTTATGCTTCAATGTTTGACATCAACTTAATGCTCTTTTGCTCAAGGAAAAATGATGATTCTCCCTTCCTGGATCATGATGCCACCAGATCTTAGGGCAGCTGCTGTAGTTGCCACTAGATAGTAGATGATGGCAGATAAAGACCAGTATAGTCCATCCCGTCTGCCCAACAAGATAAACTCATTACATATGGTATGAAGTGATACATCATATGTATACTTGATCTGGAGTTATCTTTGCCATTTTTAGAGCACAGACTGTAGAAGTCTGCCCGGTACAGGCCTTGTTCTAAAATTTCTGAAGTTGTTGTCAAAACCCCTGAAAAGCTCCACTCCAGCCCATCCAAATCTATTCAGCTTTGATCAGGGCACAAACCATTAAAATCTGCCAAGCACTGATTTTCCTACAAGTCTCAAATCTTTGTTTCAATGTTTTGTTTGATGATTAAAAGAAGCAACTATAACGTTTAAAAATAAATTAAAACAAATTAAAACTGATAAGTTTAAATGTAAACAGATTATAGGAATGGAGCAATTTTTCCTTGGCAGAAAGAAAGGACAGGCTGCAACATAGCGTAACCAGGGCCAGAGTAATCAGGAATGTTGTAGTAAAAAGTTCTACTTACAAAAATTTGAAGAATATAAATTTATAGTAAAAATTAAGCCCTCCGTCTCATGGAGAGGAGGTGAAATTGATAACGTTTTGCTTCAGACTTAAAGAATCATTTACAGATTTGAGACACTGATCCTACAAGGTTTAAATCAGGAAATGGACCTTTCAGTATTTTTACTGGGGACTTTTGCCTTGTTTTGTGTGTTATACATGGTTTCATTTGTTCAGTTTCTGTTTTATATGTTTAATCATATTTATGTATGATGGTTTTAGTTTGTACCTTTTTATTTGCAACTTCTATTTCTACAGTAATTTGTTTTTATGTAATCTTAACTACTCCTGTAATTGCTTCTATTACATTTATATTTGATTGTATTTTATAGGCCCTTCTTTTACAGTATTTGCTTTATCTTTCTGCCCTCCTGTTTTTTTTAATCTGTTTTATTCAAAAATGAGTGTTTCCTTTTGTTTTCTGATATGTTTTTATAATAAGATTCTCTCAATTTGCTATAATCCATCTCTCCATTACATGTCTTCACTGGAACTCAAACATGAGCTCCAGTGTAGAACATACAGAGTTTAATATTTTTTTTTCCATTTTCCTTTATAAAAACAATGTGGTTTGGATTGAACTGTAGTTTTACAAGGTGAGCAATCAAGGGTGAGTCAGTTGAGCAAGTTATTTTCAGTTTTAATTTTTTTTTTTTTAATCTGGAGTATGTAGTTACAGTTGGTCACTTCCTGTTGAGATTATATTTGTTTATCTTCAATTTCCAAATAAAGACAAAACTAATTCCTTGTAGATTCACATAATCTGTTTACTAAGATTTAATTATTGAGCTATGAGCTCAAGAAAGATAGTGCATAAAAGTTGATGAAAAGCAAGACAACAGCATCCACTAACAAAGAACAGAATTTATCAGTGTATTATTTATTTATTTAGATTTTGCTCACACCTTTTTCAGTAGTAGCTCAAGGTGAGTTACATTCAGGTACAGTGGATATTTCTCTGTCCCAGAAGGGCTCACAATCTAAGTTTGTACCTGCGGCAATGAAGAGTTAAGTGACTTGCCCAAGATCACAAGGAGCAGCAGCAGGATTTGAACTGGCCACCTCTAGATTGCAAGACCAGTGCTCTAACCACTAGGCCACTCCTCTACTCTGACTTGTTACTGGATGAGTTGCTGCTTTCTTTTATGACTTTTACGTGAGTGCCCCTGAACTATGTAGCTGTATGTATTCATTTTTACTTACAGTGGTGGAAATAAGTATTTGATCCCTTGCTGATTTTGTAAGTTTGCCCACTGACAAAGACATGAGCAGCCCATAATTGAAGGGTAGGTTATTGGTAACAGTGAGAGATAGCACATCACAAATTAAATCCGGAAAATCACATTGTGGAAAGTATATGAATTTATTTGCATTCTGCAGAGGGAAATAAGTATTTGATCCCCCACCAACCAGTAAGAGATCTGGCCCCTACAGACCAGGTAGATGCTCCAAATCAACTCGTTACCTGCATGACAGACAGCTGTCGGCAATGGTCACCTGTATGAAAGACACCTGTCCACAGACTCAGTGAATCAGTCAGATTCTAACCTCTACAAAATGGCCAAGAGCAAGGAGCTGTCTAAGGATGTCAGGGACAAGATCATACACCTGCACAAGGCTGGAATGGGCTACAAAACCATCAGTAAGACGCTGGGCGAGAAGGAGACAACTGTTGGTGCCATAGTAAGAAAATGGAAGTAGTACAAAATGACTGTCAATCGACAAAGATCTGGGGCTCCACGCAAAATCTCACCTCGTGGGGTATCCTTGATCATGAGGAAGGTTAGAAATCAGCCTACAACTACAAGGGGGGAACTTGTCAATGATCTCAAGGCAGCTGGGACCACTGTCACCACGAAAACCATTGGTAACACATTACGACATAACGGATTGCAATCCTGCAGTGCCCGCAAGGTCCCCCTGCTCCGGAAGGCACATGTGACGGCCCGTCTGAAGTTTGCCAGTGAACACCTGGATGATGCCGAGAGTGATTGGGAGAAGGTGCTGTGGTCAGATGAGACAAAAATTGAGCTCTTTGGCAAGAACTCAACTCGCCGTGTTTGGAGGAAGAGAAATGCTGCCTATGACCCAAAGAACACCATCCCCACTGTCAAGCATGGAGGTGGAAATGTTATGTTTTGGGGGTGTTTCTCTGCTAAGGGCACAGGACTACTTCACCGCATCAATGGGAGAATGGATGGGGCCATGTACCGTACAATTCTGAGTGACAACCTCCTTCCCTCCGCCAGGGCCTTAAAAATGGGTCGTGGCTGGGTCTTCCAGCACGACAATGACCCAAAACATACAGCCAAGGCAACAAAGGAGTGGCTCAGGAAGAAGCACATTAGGGTCATGGAGTGGCCTAGCCAGTCACCAGACCTTAATCCCATTGAAAACTTATGGAGGGAGCTGAAGCTGCGAGTTGCCAAGCGACAGCCCAGAACTCTTAATGATTTAGAGATGATCTGCAAAGAGGAGTGGACCAAAATTCCTCCTGACATGTGTGCAAACCTCATCATCAACTACAGAAGACGTCTGACCGCTGTGCTTGCCAACAAGGGTTTTGCCACCAAGTATTAGGTCTTGTTTGCCAGAGGGATTAGATACTTATTTCCCTCTGCAGAATGCAAATAAATTCATATACTTTCCACAATGTGATTTTCCGGATTTAATTTGTGATGTGCTATCTCTCACTGTTACCAATAACCTACCCTTCAATTATGGGCTGCTCATGTCTTTGTCAGTGGGCAAACTTACAAAATCAGCAAGGGATCAAATACTTATTTCCACCACTGTATGTTTTTAACTTCTGCTTCTCGCTTTTGTAATTTCAACAATGTCTACACAGATACTTATATATTCATTTGATCTCCATTAGGTATGCACAATTTTATATGTTTGTATTTTTTTAAATTCACATTTTTGATATTATTGTATTAACAATAACCCCAGATGCAGCCCATTGGTGGGTGAAACATGGTCATGCTGGACTTCTTTTACGTGAGATTTTCCCCTGCTGAATAAATTATTTTATCCTTTGAAGCATGATCTGTGCTTCTTACTTCCCTGCATGCTGTCTGCAGATCACTGGCCCTCTACTGATTCTCTCAATTTGAAACTAGCCATCTTTTCTTCCATCACTGGAAAAACAAGATGTGAAATTTAAAACAAGTCTTCCTCCTCCAACAGCCCCCATTTGCCCCCCCCCCCCAAAAGATGACCAAACACAGGCAAACTGGGAGTATGTCATTTCCACTACACTTCGTTCTAAATTCTATCCTTCATCCCTCCAATCCAATAATGCCATACTTACAGATCTTAAAATTCTAGATCTTCAGAGTTGAAGCAACAACAACAACTGATACACAATTGTTCAAAACTTTACCAAAAGTAGGATCTTAAACTTGATCCTCTGTGCAATGGGGAACCAGTGCAGCTGTTGCAATACTGGTGAAATGTGTTCATATCGCAAACATCCTATACTAACTCTCGCCGTGGCATTTTGAGCCACTTGCAAAGCCTTCACAAAATTTGTAGATAAACCAATTAACAGCCCCTTGCAATAATCAAAGCATGGTGTCACAATACTCTAAATAACCAATCTGAAACCGTCTTCAATAACCAATCTGAAACCGTCTTCCTTAAGATAGTTTCTCAATCTCCTTAATGACCTCAACTTAAAAATCACTTGACTAATTACCTTATGTACTTGATGTCTCATCATTAGTCCAGCGTCTAAAATCACACCCAGATTATACAGCTTATTCACTAACAGAATCAACACATCATCAATCAGAATCTGAGAAGAAATATCACTGAAGAGATATCCTGACAATACCATTAACTGAGTTCAGACATATTTAGTTTTAAGCAATTACCAGAACAGTGACTTAATTGCCTGCATGCACAGGGTCAACATCCTAATAATGTCTTCAACTGATTTCTCTATACAAAACAAAAACTGGATATCAGCATATAAATGGAATTGCAAATCTAGGCAATTCAGCAGTCTGTATAACAACAAAAAAACGTTAAATGTGGCAGATAAGTACAACCCTTGAGGCACTCCTGTTTGACACTCAATTTCAGATATTTGTCTGCTTCTTTAAATACGCAGTATTTCCTCTCTGACAAAGAGATCCAAACCACTGCAGTACTGTTCCACTGAAAGCAGTCACTCATGCCTACAGGCCACATTTTCACACTAGACATTGCATCACAATTGTGCACTGACTCAGGTACCCCAGTGTAATTATCGGCCATAACAATTATAAAAAAAAAAAGAAGGGCGGGAGGGAGGTTGCTCCTCGGTGGGAAAGGAACTAGAGTGGCTGGTCCCACACACTTGTACTCTTTCTTGCCCTACCCTCTCCTCTCACACAATGCTGACCAATCTCCAGTGGACATTTGTGTCTTTCCCTTTGAAAGAAAACACCACTATGGGCGCAAATATCCATACCTGGTCTTCCTGCATTTTCCCAACACAGTCCTTGTGATCCTTCTCCCTTCCCCCACCCATTTCTTGTCTTCTCTTTCTGTACTGAGCCCTAAGACCAAAGACTACATATCCTTGCCTTCCCAGTTCTAATACTGTCAGCAGCCAGGGACTGAAACTGCCTTCCTGGTTAACACACTGGCCAAATCCCCCTGCTTGTGGACTTGGCACACCCCCCTCCTCTTCTCAACTCTTAAAGCCACCTGCACTTCTACTCCTCTTTGGTAAGGATCTTTCACCTTCAGTTTTCTTCGATTTCTCCACCTCCTTCTCAAATGTATCTTGTCTCCCCTCTTCCCTTCCCTTTATGTGCAGGCTGGCTCCCTTCTCCTGTGGGTCTAATCCTCTTTTCACTCTTTGGGCCTCTCTCTCTCCTCTGCTTCAATTTCACAAACTTTGAGGTTGCCAGTAGCTATTAGAAGAGGCCTTGCTCTGGCCACCCCGCTGTTTTCTCTCTGCTGCATCCCTCTCGCACATCAGAAGGACCGACCCCGGGGCTGGCCAGAGGAAGGCCTGTTCTAATACCTGCCAGCAACCACAAAGTTTGAAGAATTGCAGCACAGAGAAGAGAGAGCAGAGGGGTACAAGGAGGAAGATAATGAGGCAAATCGCACAACAACTATGATCTGGAGGGGATTCCTGGACTCCCTGTAGTACACCTGGAGAGCAGCTAGAGCACATCAGTTGAAAAATGCTGCCATAATGCATGCCACATAGAGTGGCAAAGAGAATGGCATAAAGCTCAGTCCTGGCTCATAGATGATTTCCTTCATGTTCAGTATGTGTACAATTCTTGTTACTCGTGCAATTTGGGAAAGCAAGTACAAAGAGGGAAAATACCTGCCAATACTGACAAAATAAATGTCAAAATAACCAAAAACTAGTAGACACATCGAGATTTTGCAAAACAAGACCTTTCGAAAAGTGCATGAATACCACCAATGGTTCATCTGAAAAAGACAGCAAAGGCTTAAATAGATATAGACTTACCATGAACACGGAGAATGATGAGCACAGAGGCACACAGTAACCTGAGGTAAACTTGAAATCCAGCCATTTTTTGGTTTTGATTTGTTCTATGCACTGTTGCAAATGACCTGTTACTGAACAAATGTTATGCTTGGCTTGAAATTTGTGACATTCAGAGAAAGCGTAGGGTTTTCAGATGGTCTTCAGATAATTACTCTTCAGCTTCTACTGCTGCATAAACACAACCACCCTAGAATATAAAATGAAAAGTGTTGAAGAACAGGTGCCTGGTCACCAATAAGACCAACAAAATTGGGGATGAGAAAACCCACCCCACTATAAACAAGTTCAACAGATTGGCAAAAATTAGCATAATGCAGACATCATTTTTAAAGGCTACTGCAGACTAAGAGTTACTGTAGAAGACAAAACAGGTTTCATAATCAGACTGACACTCAATACCACCTGGTTACAAATCTAGAAAAAATAGGAATGCAGGTATGTAAATTAATAATCTTTTCTAACTGAAAGTAGAACAGTATGCATGAAATCAAAGCATATATTCTAGGGGTAGAAAAGACCAGGGCACCAAAAAATTAATACAGGCTGCTTTTCTGAGCCCAGGAAAGAATGATGCTATCACAGTGGGCCTGGAACACAAGAAAGCCATCACTGTAGGAGATCCTAGAACAGAAGAGAATCACAGCTGTGGCAGACAGTGGTCCTGTAATGAGCTGTTGTTGTGGTGGGCCTCAGGTTATTAGAAGCTACTACACTGCTGTTACTGCAGCAGGCCTCATCTGGATGAAGCCACTGCAGAGGACCCAGGAGAAGCTCAGTAACCTGGGGCTGCTTCCTAAAAGTATTGAAGAAAGGCTCAGTTACGGAAAGAAGGGACATAACCTGGACAGACAGAGAACACATAAAAAACGAAAGAAAAGGTGAGCAAGGAAAACAAGTAAAAAGCCCAGAACAAAAAAAAAAAAGAGAGAGAGAGAAATATCCTTACAATTCTTTCAGTGCACCCCATCTCTCAATCAGACTCAGTGGAAGGCGTTCATTATTTAAACACTAGTGTCTCGAGCAACAAGAATACCTACAAACATCTGCATAACGGAAAACAGATGCAACTACCTTCACAGTATGTTTCCATCCTTTACACATAAGGTCTATTACACCATACCACTACATTTGCTCCAACCCATAGAACAGCTTTAACTGAATAATAGTACAAAAGGGCTATCACTCCAAAATCTTCTCCAAAAAATTTGTATCATTATTCAAAACACCTAGGGAAAATCTACTACAATAGGAGGAAAGGAGAACCAGGAAGCGTGTATCACTTTTAACAACATACAATCTGGAACAAGAAAATCTAAGAGAAATCATCTTCAATCACTAATACTGGAGAATAAATTACTGGGGGGGGGGGGGGTTTCTTTTACTAAGCTGCATTAAAATGTGGCCTTAGTGTGCCCCTTACACGGCTCTTCCCCATATGCTAGAGGGCCATTTTTAGTTCAGCTGGAATGTGGCTGATTTTCCATTTTCTGAATTATTGGCCATGCACCAATGTTGCCATCAGCGTGTGGGTCCTAATGGCCAACTCTATTTCTCTCACAACTCTTGACTCCCTAATGCCTGATTAGATCACTACATTCCTCACAAAACTATCTCATTGACCCCCTCGATCCTCAAAATTGTTTATGACACCACCCACTGAGTAATTTTCTCTGTTCAAAGTCCCGAGTTATAGAATAAGTCCCCACAACACCTTAGATCTACATCAATTTAAAATAGGTCCAAAAACCTATTGTCAATGCCTACATAGTTGATACATAGCCCTCTAGGGACAGAGAAACTTCAGACAGCTTAGAACACTGCAGCTAGACTCATATTCGGTAAAACAAAATATGAAAGTGCTAAACCCCTACGAGAAAAGCTACACTGGCTCCCACTTAAAGAACGCATCACATTCAAAATATGCACCCTAGTTCATAAAATCATTCATGGAGACGCCCCAGCCTACATGTCAGACCTGATAGACTTACCACCCAGGAATGCTAAAAAATCATCCCACACATTCCTTAATCTTCACTTCCCCAACTTTAAAGGTCTAAAATACAAACTACGTTAACCTTTTCCTACCTGAGCATACAATTCTGGAACACGCTGCCGCGCAACTTAAAAACAATCTAAGAACTAGCTAACTTCCGCAAACTACTGAAGACCTATCTCTTTAACAAGGCATACCACAAAGATCAACAAATGTGAACTCCTATACATGTATCCTGAACTGTCTTATAATATTTGCTTGTTAAACTACTATTCATGTTTGATCATTGTCATGTTACCCAAGATCCTTCTGTAATACTAAATGTATATTTTCTTGTGTACTGCAAGTCACATTGAGCCCGCAAAGAGGTAGGAAAATGTGGGATACAAATGCAATAAATAAATAAATAAATTTCTGGTGATGGAGTGTGCTGGAGATGAGACAGGACTGCATCACTTGCCCTATGTCAGCTCCTTGTTACCTTGGCCAAGTCACTTAACCCTCCATTGGCACAGGTACAAAAACATAGATTGTGAGCCCTCTAGGGACAGAGAAACTATCTGCATATAAAGTGTACAGTGCTGCGTAGATCAAGTAGCGCTATAGAATAGTAGTAGTATATGTCCCCTCGCCATCACTTTCCTATGAACAATGTAGTTCCACCCCTCTCCTCCCTTTCTTTTTCTGTTGGGCTTTCAACCTTCTCTCCTATCTCTATTATCCTTTATTAGATTGTAAGCCGCTCAGCCAGAGCTCTGATGGGCAGGATAGAAAATTTTGGAATAAACTTGAAACTAATCAGTGAGCGTGCAGTAACGCAGATGCGCTTACTGATTAACACAGAAATGCCTAATCTCTACCCCCGACACACCCCCTCTGAGAAAAAAAATCAAAATTATTTTTCAGATTGCCTCAGTGATAAATCCCTTAAAGAAATCTTCCCTGCTTCCTTAGCTCTAGATTTCTGGCAACCATCTAACCTGAAAGAAAAAAACTTGAAAAATAATCTCCAAATTATCCTTGAAGAAAATGGTACAAACCCTGCAAAAACATTGAAATGCCAGTTATGCCAGTACACATTGCAAAACCCTACAGCTCCCCACCCCCCAAAATAAGACATACAAATTAAAAGGTTTAAGTTCATGCTTCTCTGTGAACGTGGTGCACATGATTCAATTAAAAAAAAATCAAAAACATTGAAGGATGATACATTGGTGAAAACATTATGTATCAAATTATAGTATGTATATGAAGATTGATATTAAAATTTAAAAGATCAGAATGACAAGGTAGGTCAACATCTCTCAAAGATGTCCCCCGATGACATTATAATCAAGATACTTAAAGGAAACAACAAGAATACACAAGAACAGAAAATGTAAGAAATTAAGATGTTCATACACTTTGAAACTAACACTGAAGGACTTATGATTTCCCATACCAGATTCCTTGATTCTATGGCAAGGATTAAATTCTGCAGCAAATTTTTCAAAATTCTACAGTACCTGCGAACATACCTTGAATACATAAAGCTAGATTCAATAAATGACGCCTCAAAAATGGGTGCGGGAAAAAGTCGGCACCAAGCATGACTCTATAAAAGGCATGCACCCTTTATAGAATTGCGTCTAAGCCTGGCTTCTGCAGTGCCCTTTGAGCACCAGACTTATGCTGAAACCCGGCATAAATGCTAGCCCCTTGGCACCCCCTCCAAATCTCTGTTACTTTCTCCCCTCACACTTTTTATCCTTCCTACTTTCTTCTCCATCCCTTCAGCCACCACCACTGTGATTTCTTCACTACATAAGTACTGCCATACTGGGACAGACCAAAGGTCCATCAAGCCCAGCATCTTGTTTCCAACAGTGGCCAATCCAGGTCACAAATACCTGCAAGATCCCAAAAAAGTACAAAACATTTTATGCTGCTTATCCCAGAAATAGTGGATTTTCCCCAAATCCAATGTAATAATGGTCTATGGACTTTTCCTTTAGGAAGCTGCCCAAATCTTTTTTAAACTTTGCTAAGCTAACCACATTTACTACATTCTCTGGCAACGAATTCCAGAGTTTAATTACACGTTGAATAAAGAAACATTTTCTCTGATTAGTGTTAACTTTACTACTTTGTAGCTTCATCGCATGCCCCCTAGTCCTAGTATTTTTGGAAAGCGTGAACAGACACTTCACATCTACCCGTTCAACTCCACTCATTATTTTATAGACCTCTATCATATCTCCCCTCAGCCGTCTTTTCTCCAAGCTGAACAGCCCCAGCCGCTTTAGCCTTTCCTCATAAGGAAGTCGTCCCATCCCCTTTATCATTTTCGTCGCCCTTCTCTGCACCTTTTCTAATTCCACTATATCTTTTTTGAGATGCGGCGACCAGAACTGAACACAATATTCGAGGTGAGATCGCACCATGGAGTGATACAAAGGCATTATAACATCCTCATTTTTGTTTTCCATTCACTCTTTCCCATTACTCCTCACATAATGCTGGGGCTCACCAGTGACCCATTATTCCTACCCCTTTTCTCATTGCTCCTCACCACTGCACAATCCCCCTGTGTAATATTCCCCTGCACTCCCTCACCTACTCCACACTAGCTTATGGATCAGAGAATGATAGATGCATGGCAGCACATCAGGCTATATCTTCCTCCTCTACTGTGTGGGGCCCAGGTGTCACAATTTGAAACATTTGGTAAAATCAGAGCTTTTTTTTTAGGGGGTACTGAATACCGGCACCTTTTCCATTGTCTGGTAAAATTCACTCATGGACCCCAAGTTTTAATGAAAGAGCTCAGGCTCTACACACCAATTCTGCCTTGTCATAGATTCTGTGACTGTTTGCAGGGGCCTGGCTATTGTGGGGTGGGTCCCTCAGTGATCACCCCACCCTTGAAGGGTGGCTTAGCAATTGAGTACTGGCACTTTCTTTACTAGAAAAAATGCACTGGGCAAAATGTAACACTATGGCCAAGCCAGTAGAGGGGGGAGGTGGCAGCCTGAGGGGCTGCAGTGGTACTGATTCATTGAGTCATCCTGAAAAAGGTGAGGAAACTGCAGGAAGAGAAGGGAAAATAAAGGTAGTTGCCTTAATGTGGCTGCCACCACATTCACCACCAAAATCAGCTTACAAGTTGCACCTAGTGTCCGTCTCCCATCTTCTGTGGCAATTCTGTGGGACTAGTTCATTCCATAGCAAGGGTTGAATTTTTCAACCCTTATGGCAGCATTATAGAAGTCTGGTGGCTCTGTGCATTACATAAACCCAATATAACTGCTGTTTCTTCACTGACCTGATGAAGGGAAGATAAAGTATCTGTGATTAACTATTGTAAGTTAAGTTTGAACAATAAGAAAAAAAAAAAACCCAAAAAAACAGGTTATCACCTACAACTGTTTTGTTGTAGGTGATTATTTATATTATCTATATTATCTATATTATATTATTATATTATCTAATATAATAAAACGCACCGTGAACATTCTGAAGACAACGTTCTGAAGCCACTCAAACACTCCCTGTAGGGTTCGTGGATTCATGGTGTGAAGCCAGCCAGCCGTCTCTGCCCCACCCTCGCGTCAAACGTCATGACGTCGAGGGCGGAAAAAAAAAAAATTCCGGCAGCGCAGCGTCAGGGAAGGAGGCGGCGCTCCCGACGTCTCTAGCCTTCCCTTCGCTGTGTTCCGCCTTCTTCTGATGTCAAGGATGACGTCAGAAGAAGGCGGAACACAGCGAAGGGAAGGCTAGACGTCGGGAGCGCCGCCTCCTTCCTTGACGCTGCGCTGCCGGAACCGCTACGGAGGTAAATTTAAAAAGAAGGAAAAAAAAAAAAAAGGAAGTTGGGGGGAGAGAAGAGGGTGGGCAGTAAAGTTGAACAATGGGAGCGGGAGGGCAGGGGAGAAACGACAGCATGGATGCGAAGGGGGGGGGGGCGAAGAGGGCGGGCCAGGCTGGGACATGGGAGAGAGAGGAGCATGGATGCGAGGGGGGGTCTTGGAAGGGAGAGAGGGGACTTGCTGGAAAAGGATGAATGGAGGCAGCAGGGGACAGAGGAGCATGGATGGGCATGGATTGGGAGGGCAGGGCTCAGGGAGAAAGGGGAATTGCTGGATAGGGATGAATGGAGGGGGCAGGTGACAGAGGAGCATGGATTGGGAGGGCAGGGCTCAGGGAGAGGGGAATTGCTGGATAGGGATGAATGGAGGGGACAGATGGGCATGGATGGATACGGATTGCAGGGCAGGGCTCAGGGAGAGAGGGGAATTGCTGGATAGGGATGAATGGAGGAGACAGATGGGCATGGATGGATATGGATTGCAGGGCAGGGCTCAGGGAGAGAGGGGAATTGCTGGATAGGGATGAATGGAGGGGGCAGGTGACAGAGGAGCATGGATGGGCATGGATTGGGAGGGCAGGGCTCAGGGAGAGGGGAATTGCTGGATAGGGATGAATGGAGGGGACAGATGGGCATGGATGGATATGGATTGCAGGGCAGGGCTCAGGGAGAGAGGGGAATTGCTGGATAGGGATGAATGGAGGGGGCAGGTGACAGATGGGCATGGATTGGGAGGGCAGGGCTCACACTCTCTCTCTCATATACAATGTCTTTCTGACTCTCACTCTCACACACTCTGTCTCACACTGTATCACATTCACTCACACACTCGCTTGGTCTCATACACTCACTCTCACAGAGAATCTGTGTCTCACACACACTCTCTCTCTCACCCACACACACACTCTCTCTCACACTGTCTCACATACACACTTGCACACACTCTCATTCTCACACACACACACTCTCTCACAAACACACACTCACACTTTCACTCTGACTCTCAAACAGTCACTCTCACATACACTCTCCCAAACATACACACTCCGAGGAAAACCTTGCTAGCGCCCATTTCATTTGTGTCAGAAACGGGCCTTTTTACTAGTTTCTACATAAAACAGTCAAAATGAGAAAAGCAAAAAAAGACCATGGCCCCAATATTCAGACTGCGGGAGCCGGACTGTCTCCCGCGGTCGGCGCGAAACCTGGATATTCAATGCCAGTCTGTTTCCAGAGACTGGCATTGAATATCCGGTTTAACTTTTGCTGGTCCAATTTTAACCTGTCATGCTGATATTCAGAACTGACCGCTTAAAGTGAGATCGGTCAAAGTTATTCCACCTATTGGGGCAGTCAAACTTGGCCACTCTCACTTTAAAAATTGGCGGCCCAATATAACTGACTATCTTTAAGCTGGTAAGTGGCGATATTCAGTGCCAGATATGCGACACTTGAATATCGTCGGATAGCTGCTTAAGTGCCGTTTTAGCGGCCATTTTTGTTTGACTATCAGGCTAAATATCTATATAAACAAACACATATATATACATATATACACATACATATTCTTTTCTCTTTTAAAAAGAAAAGTTTAGCTGATGTCTAAATTTACAAAACGTTTTTCTATCTCTGCCTATATAAATCATACTAAAACTGAAACATTTAATGTACTGGGTTTCAAGATTATTTTTCTGTGACTTTCACTGAAGAGATTGACAGGCATGGGTCCTCTTAAGCCAAGCAGAAGACTCAGTATTCTGTTTTATGGCTCATGAACTCAATTCCACATTGTAACCAAAAGGTCACATGATTTTAACATAGAGGAATAACAGATATATATATATATATATATATATATATACACACACACTAGTAAGAAAGGCCCATTTCGAAACGCAATGAAATGGGCACTAGTAAGGGAAATCCCCACCCATCCTCCCTCCCTGCCGAGTTCCATACCTCCCTCTGTCCCTCCGTTTCTCCCTCTCTGGCGAGTTGCAGACCCCCTCCCTCCCTCCCAGTTCAAGGCCCCGTTCACGCCCCTCCCAGCGAGTTGAACCCCCCCCCCCCCCTTGGCGTTACTGCCTGCCCCCCCCCCCCCCCCCCGTGGCGCAACCCTCTGGACACCAGCCTTTTGTTCGGAAACCCTCCCCTGAAGCCTGTGCATACCTCTGCTGATGGAGGCGAACTTCTCTTCTCGTGTTCCTTTCGTTCCCCAAAATTGTTCCGCCCTCGATGTCATCACGTTCTACGTGCGGCCGTGACAGAGAGAAATGGGAAGTGGAGAGACTTTACAACCATGAAGTTACGAACCCTTTACGGAAGTGGGTGGAGCTTGGGGGCTTCATTAGAACGTTGGGGTTGCAAATTATGTCCGGATGGGGCATGGCTGAGGGCGGGTGTATGAGTGAGAGTGAGAGTGAGTGGTGCTGACAGCCTACAACAGTACAGGGCTTCAGTGTTTCCCTGCCACACAGTGAGCTTCAGAATTGGAAGTGAGAATTATTTATATAAATACTAGTAAAAAAAAAAGGCCCGTTTCTGCCTGTCATGAAACGGGCGCTAGCGGGCACGGGACTCCCTTCCCCTCCCCTTACGCTAGTATCCCTGGTAGTGTAGAGGTACCTGTTCGATCGGGGCAGGAAAGAAAGAGCCCCCTCTTTCCTGCCCGTAGCGCTGCTGCTAGCTGCCCTGCTGCATCCTGTGCGAGTCCGGCTCTCGGCGTTTCAAAATGGCCACCGAGAGTTGAAGTCTCGCGAGGCTGCTTCAACTCTCGGCGGCCATTTTTTAATGCCGAGAGCCCGACTCACAGAGGATGCATCAGGGTAGCTAGCAGCAGCGCTCCGGGCAGGAAAGCGGGGGCTCTTTCTTTCCTGCCCCGAGCAAACAGGTACCTGTAGACCACCAGGGATAGTAGCGTAAGGGGAGGGGAGTTGACAGGGGGGAGGGAAGGTGATGGGGGGGAAGAGGGGGCGGTGTGCTAGCGTTAAAGGGGCGGGGCAATGGTGCAAAAGGGGCAGGGTGATGGGCACGTCCTCGGCGGCTGCGATTCATTGGAAGGGGAGGAGTAGGTACTCCTCCCCGTTCGTTCATTTGCGTGGCTATGTACATGTTCCACCCTCGACGTCATCACGTGTGACGCAAGGGCGGGGCATGGAGACATGGTGAGTGTTCTGGCTTCACCACCATGAACTTACGAACCGGTGTCTGAGTGCTTGCAGTGACGTCAGTGTCCTCAGAACGTTGAGGGTGTGTTTTATTATAGTAGATATAAACTGATTGACAATCTATTGTGTGTGTATTTGGTACCCAAATACTAAGGATATTAACAGGGAACATTAAAAATAATGGTACTAAATTTTAATGGGAATATAAATGTTTTTAAATAATGAAAAGAAATGACGATTAAAGAAGAGATGACAAGCAAAAACATGCAGAAATCCACACATTTAATTGTGATTTATTAGAAACGACAGCTGTTTAGGAAAAAAAGAAATAAAGGAATAAGTCTATATTTGTGTGGCAGACGGTACCTTTTCTTGGCTTAGTAACCTAAAAATGTTTACAGTATATTTGTTATGCAAGAAATACTAACCAGAAACAAGCCAGCCCACTTTCCAGGACACAGGGGCTCATCCATACATTAACATGGATGCAAGAAAGGCCACTCTAGTTAGAGTTTATGCCTCCTCCGATGAGCAACAAACAGGAAAGTTATGAGAGGGAAGGGTGGAGCGGGAAATGAAAGGACAGACAAAATGGTGATCTCATTAGCCCTTTTGCCTTCAGCAAGCAGGCTAAAAATAAAAACAACACAGCACTTATCCGAAAATGTCACTGATGGAATAAAATCCAGTGGTCTCCGGCTCCAAAAGTATCAGCTCTGCCAATATGTGTACGAGAGAAAACTACTGAAGAACTGTTGCTTTCAGATACTAGTTCTTAAACCAGCCGAGATGCCTTTTTGAATAGTGCTTTGAATATTACCTATCAGATACTACCTTTTGACTTTCATGTTCATTGTAATTCAATATTAATTGCTGCTTTCTGAGGTACAATCTTAAAAAGAATTTGAAAATCAGATTGGTTCAATAACTGGATGCATTGTCAGCGAGGTAAAAATAAGGAATGATACAAGATATGGTAAGTATGATCATAAAGAGCAGGATGGGTAATAAAATCTCCAATAGTTTACAGTGATTCTGACATTCTCTCATCCTGACCGTAACTAGTATTGATGCAAAGGGAACAGGATATGACAGCACAAGAACCACAAGACCATCTAGGCCACCCAGTTCTCTTCCTGCTCTAGTGCCACACTCTCCACTTCATCTCCAAAGTTTCCTTCACCTCTGTTTTAGCCTCTGCCACATCTCCTGGGAGGCTGCACCCTATGCCCACCACACTTTCTGTGAAGAAACACTTTTCCATCTTACTCCTGAATATCAAACTATAACAACATCTTTCAGAAATTTGTTTTCACAGAAGAAATGCCCAATTCTTGTGCATATTTTATACCTTTGAGGGGATGGGATGCATGGATTGGAATTATGCAAATGTCCACCAATTATAAACAATTTGGATTGGTAACACTGCATTATATTTTGGCCTTGCTCTGTTTGCCTGATTCCTTAAACTCTGAAGCTGGATGCTATGAAATTATCACACAACCCATTGTTCTGTTGCAGTGCAACAGATACGGGACAAACTATGAACAATTCTTTTGTACACATATTAATAAAAATGATACCTCTATACAAATACATTAAAATTAAATAATTTGCAAAAATATGTATTGGGCTATGAGCATGGAAAAGCAAATGAAGTTAACTGACTGAAAACTTAGCAGCTGACAGTCAGGCTTCTTTATTAACTGGAAAAAAAAGCATTGCTTCTTCCAGGAACCAAAACGGAATATTACAGCAGAAAGTGAGACACTTGTGGTTACAATTTCCCCGATAGAGTTTGTACAGTGATTAATATAGAAAACAATTAAGCCTGAAAGGACTGCACAAAAGCTCGCACCCCTGGTTAACAATACATACAAAGGAGATTTGTGGCAAGTTGAATAGAACACTGATTTTGGCCTCTTACTTCAGTGGGCTTGACCCTCTGACCCCTGTCAGCCTGGCGCTATTCTTGAAGGGAAACAAAATCTTATTTTGCCATTAATTACTGTTGGTGTCTGATTCCAGTATAAATCACTGTCTGTCAGACCCAGAAACTTTTCATTTTAATTGCTG
The DNA here is from genome assembly GCF_901765095.1 of Microcaecilia unicolor. NCBI lineage: Eukaryota > Metazoa > Chordata > Amphibia > Gymnophiona > Siphonopidae > Microcaecilia > Microcaecilia unicolor. The sequence goes on from NC_044035.1 coordinate 136,555,224, forward strand.
CTTGGCAGGATTTAACATGGAAGAAAATTAGTAGCAGACGAAGGTGGAGTTTGTCTATTGGTGTATGGAGCTTTTGACATGTGGCCTAATTTTCACTCACACATGAGTCTCACATAAAGAAATAACAAAGGCTCCACCACCACGAGAAAGAAAAAAAAAATGGAAAGACAGGAAACCAACAAAACACAATAAAACACAGCTCTATAGCAGAGTTTCTTAATTTTTTTTTTTTTTTAAACCTAGTGCAAGCTATGGACCTCTTCCACCAATAAAAGCATATGAACATAGTTTACTAGCGTCTTTTTATAAGGTGATACATATAGAGCAATACAGGTCCTCAACATTTTACATACTGGGCCAACACTTTGGAACACATTGCCTCCCAACGTACAATCATTAAGAGACCTGAAAGACTTTAAGGGTGCCTTAAAGACTTTCTTTCTTCAAAAAGTTACTAACAGTCTATGACGGCAGTTAAGACCAGTTTGGCCCATCCAGTCTGCCCAACATGATAAACTCATTACACATGGTATGTGATACTTCATATGTATATCTGCCTTGATCTGTCCTTGCCATTTTCAGGGCACACACCGTAGATGTCTGTCCAGCACTGTTCTTGTACTAAAATTTCTGAAGTTAACATCGAAGCCCCTTAACAGTTACACTCCAGCTCATCCATATTTATTCAGTCAGAATCAGGGTACAGACCGCAGACGTCTGCCCAGCACTGGCTTTGATTCCCAGTTACCGGTGTTGCCACCTGATCTCTGTTAAGATTCCGTGGATCCATTCCTTCTAAACAGGATTCCTTTGTGCTTACCCAAGCATTTTTTAATTCCGTTACCATTTTCATCTCCACCTCCTCCTGCGGGGAGGGCACTCCAAGCATCTAATACCCTCTCTGTGAAAAGATACTTCCTGAGTCTGCTCCCCTTCATCCTCAATTCATGTCCTGTAGTTTTACCACCTTCTCATCTCTGGAAGAGGTTTGTTTGCAGATTAATACCTTTCAAATATTTGAACGTCTATATCAAGCCATCCATTTCTCCTTTCCTCTAGGGTATTCATATGTTCAAACACTTGGTCCTTTTCTTTTTACAACCAAGCCACTAAAATGTGCCCTAAATGACCAGATGACCAACGGAGGGAATCGAGGATGACCTCCCCCTATTCCCCCAGTGGTCACTAACCCCCCCCCCTCAAAAAAAAATATATATTTTTTTGCCAGCCTCTAATATCATATCCAGCTGCATGACAGCAGTATGCAGGTCCCTGGAGCAGTTTTAGTGGGTACTGCAGTGCACTTCAGGAAGGCGGGCCCAGGCCCATTCCCCCCACCCCCACAAATGTTAAACTTGTGGTGGTAAATGTGAGCCCTTCAAAACCCACCACAAACCCACTGTACCCACATCTAGGTGCCCCAATTCATCCCTAAGGGCTATGGCAGCGGTGTACAGTTGTGGGGAGTGGGTTTTGGAGTGCTCAGCACACAAGGTAAGGGAGCTATGCACCTGGGAGCTTTTTCTGAAGTCCACTGCAGTGCCCTCCCCTAGGGTGCCCGGTTGGTGTCCTGGCACGAGGGGGACCAGTGCACTACGAATGCTGGCTCCTCCCACGACCAAAGGGCTTGGATTTGGTTGTTTCTGAGATGGGCGTCCTCGGTTTCCATTATCGCCGAAAATCGTGCATGACCATCTCTAGGGACGACCCAAATGTGGAGATTTGGGCGTCCCCGACTGTATTATCGAAACGAAAGATGGCCGCCCATCTTGTTTCGATAATACGGGTTTCCCCGCCCCTTCGCGGGGACATCCTGTAAGGACTCCCTCAAGAAAACTTGGGCGCCCCGTTCGATTATGCCCCTCCAAATGTCCCAACAACCGCAACATCTGCCAAGCCGTGACCTACTGAGAGGTCAGAACCCAAGAAGCCAGAGCAACTAGAATGTCCACTCTCAGCCCCGGGGAGAAAAGCTTGAACCTTCTGCGTATCGAGCAGGGGCTCCAATGAACTCCAATTGCTGGGCAGGGTGTAGATGGGACTTAGGGTAGTTTAAAACGAATCCTAGTAGCTTGAGTACCAAAATAGTCCTCCACATGGAATCCTGAGTACCATCCTCAAACATGCTCTTCACCAGCCAATTGTCAAGATAAGGGAACACATGGACTACCATTCCACGTAGCGATACTGCAACTACCACTAGACATTTGGCAAATACTCTAGGTGCTGACGTGAGGCCAAATGGCAAAACATGGTACTGGAAGTGCTGTGTTCCCAACCGAAACCATAGATATTTCCAGTGGGCTGGGAGTATCGGAATGTGTGTATATGCATCCTTTAACTCCAGAGAGCATAGCAAATCATTTTCCTGAAGCAAGGGTAGAAGGGTGCCCAGGGAAACAATCCTGAACTTTTCTTTGACCAGGAATTTGTTCACAGCCCTTTGGTCTAGGATGGGATGAATTCCCTCATGTCGTCTTTTGCATGAGGAAGTACCTGGAATAAAATCACTGCCCTTTCTCCCCTGGTGGAATAGGCTCAACTGCATGGACCTTCAGAAGGGCTGGGAGTTCTGCAAGTACCTGCTAATACTGAAAGCTGAAGAAATGAGGTCTTGGTGAGCAATTTGGAGGTTTCCAACGTCAACTGAGTGCATATCAGAGATGGACTATTTGAAGAACACACTGGTTGGACGTGATAAAGGGCCACCTTTTGTGAAAAAAGCTTCAGGATCCCAATGACCGGCAAGTCATCTGGCACAGACACTGGGACAGCGACTATGCTCTGCAGGAGCCAGTCAAATGTTTGTCCCTTGCTTTGACTGGGGAGCAGCAGGGGCATTAGGCGCATGCTCTTGAAGAGAACGAGCTTGCTGAGCTTCTGAAGGTGGGTGAAAGGAGGCAGCGTACTTACACCTCTGCAAGTAGTAGGCATCTCTTCTCAACTTACCAAAAGACCTCCTAGTGGAGGAGGTGGATGCAGGAGCCCGGTGGGAGACAGAATTGATGGTATCAGTGTGTTTCTTGATCTGAACACTCCTGGCTTTCTTTCACCATTATTGAAACCTCTTTATTGGAATTCCCTAAAGACCCTGTTTCAATAGTATCCTTCAAGAATACTCCACACCGAACCATGGGGGGGATGCACTAAAGTCGTCATTAGAGCCGTTCTGTACCGAATTGCATAGCGAATCGGTAGGGAACGGCTATGTATCAAGGAAAGGGAATGCAAATGAGCTAGTCGTTGTAGCTCACTTGCATTCTCTATTCCATCGTAAAACTGTCGGCCAATCCGCCAGTCAAGCATGCGCAGAGCAGCAAAGCAATGCTGGCTGCTCTGCGCATGCCAAAAAAAATCCAAGTGCTCATCTTTTTTTTTTTTTTTTAAATAACTATTACTACTTAACTATTGGTGGGATTTGAACTCGACACCTCTGGATTACAAGACCACAGCTCTAACCACTTGGCCACAACTGTGCTTACTTGGATGTCCCTCCCTTACTTCCAGGTCTCTGAGCCGAGTGAAGCATGGCCAAAAAGGACGTTTTTATTATTGCGTGGGGGGGGGGGGGGGGCACAAAATGGACGTTTTGTTTTTTAAGCAAAGCTTTATTAAAAAAATCAAACAGACTCCGATGCTGCAGGCTCTTTTTTGGACATTCAACCCCGCAATAAAAACGTCCTTTTTGGCCATGCTTCACTCAGCTCAGAGACCTGGAAGTAAGGGAGGGACATCCAAGTAAGTACAGTTGTGGCCGAGTGGTTAGAGCAGCGGTCTTGTAATCCAGAGATGGTGGGTTCAAATCCTAATAGTTTTGTAAAAAAAAAAATAAAAAAAAAAAGGATGAGCACTTGGATTTTTTTTCTACTTTTTTAAGTTGTATGAAGTCTTTATTGAACATTTATCAATAAAGTGACAAGCACTTGGGCGGTTTTTCGGGTGTAGAACCGGGGGCGTAGCCAGACCTTTCATTTTGTGTGGGCCTAGAATTTGGATGGGTGGGCCTTCCAAAATCCACCCTCCATTGTCCTGCATCTTTCTCCCTCTCCTCCACTCCCAGATCCTGCATTCCCCGCTCCCCGAGGCCCAGCATCTCTCCCCTCTCACCTCAGTACTTTCGACAACAGTAATGTACATCCAACTGCCTGGCCAGCCCCCTCAGACTTCCCTCTGCTGCGTCCTACCAGGTAGGAAGTGAGGGCAAGGCAAAAGAAAGCATCTAAATGTGACAGAGACACACACATCGCGGCTGCTGCTGAGAAAGGAGCTGAGGTAGAACAGAGAAGGCAGGTGCTGTGGAGCTGCAAGCGGGAAGTAAATGCCAGATCCGGGGGTGGAGGAGAGGGAGAGAGGGGAATGAGGCAGCCACTGCTGAACTATTTTGGAGGCCAGACAAGGTGGGCCTGAGCCAAGAATGGGTGGGCATGTGCCCACCCATAGCTACACCACTGTGTAGAACGGCCATAATGGCCATCCATGATGAGCACTTGGCCGTTTAGCCCCCCCCCCCCCCCCCCCGATTTTTTACCTTTTAATAATTTTTCCAATCCCGCACAGACCTCTCGTTAGATTTTCCACCGTTTTCCAGCGTTAAGGCAATCGGAGAAGGTTAGTGCATCTCATTACAATAGGGTTTCTACACGATTTGCTCATCCGTTTTCGTTAGCTGCTACCGTCGTCGTAAAAAAGTGTTTAGTGCATGCCAGGGTAATCTACTTATTTGTTAAAGGCTCCTTAAAGGCTCGTTAAGTTTAGTGCATCTTGCCCCATGTCTGGGCGACTGTGCCCCCCCCCCCCCCCCCCATATTTTAGTTTCAAAGCTGCTCTATCTCCTTTGTAAATGTTGATGCTCGCAGCCTGGTTCCATCCTGGTTAAGGTGGAGCCCACTTTCAGACGGGGAATTTACCCGTCTATGTTTAACGTGTTTCCAACGCTCGGGGGAGGAAATAACTTCTGAAGTCATCCCCGGGGCATCAACACCCGGAGGGAAGCCAGAAGGCAATGTAGTGTCAGACACTTGCGGCAGAGCTCTTTTCAGCATGAACGCCTTATGCATTAAAAGTACAAACTCAGGGGAGAAAAACTCAGACCCTCCGCCTCTGAATTAGGAGAAACGGATATTGGAGCTCCTCTGGCAGCCTCTAAGCGAGGCGTCCCCTGCCCTCAGACTCCTCCGCAACCGCGAGGGTTGAGGCATGCAGTGCTTCCAAAATGGTGCCCGCTGCCAGCTCCATCGAGCGGGAAGAAACATCGCTCGGCATGCTCAAACCAGCATGAGCGTCTAAGGAGCACGTTTTACATGGTCCTGTGCTGATCTGCGTTTACCACAACGAGAGCAGAACTTAATTCCTTCAGCAGCCATCGCCCATTTTTTTCACAGGACAGGAATATAGCAATAAAATGGCGGCTTCACGCCAAAACTTACCCCGATGGGAACAGCGTCCGCGGGACCTCCCCGAAGGAGCTGGGCACCACTCTCACCTCAGAAGACAGAGTCAACAAGCTCCGGTCAAGCTGCACAGAACCAGGATCACTGGAAAAAGCCTCGGAACAGTCACGCAGCAAAAGCACGCTTTTTTTTTTTTTTTTTAACGCTGTGAGGAAAGTTGGAGGCAGGCAGCAACAGAGGGACTCCAGGAGGCGGGGGGAATGGGTAAAGCAGGGAAAGGGCGAACCTATATGCTTTTAAAGTGGGCACCACCAGCCACAACAACCTTGCTCAACTGGCAAAGCACAGGAGCCACCCCAGGCAGTCTGAAATCCAGGAGCTGATCAAGCTACGTCCGCACCTGCTGGGAGATAGAGAAATACTGAAGGCAGTTGGGGGCTAGCCATTCAAGAGGCACTGTGGTTTTTCAGTGTTCTATATCTCCACCTGCTGGTAGGCGGATACAACCCATCAGTTAATGGATTCATCTGCTGCTGATGACAAGGAATAATGCTGATTTTAATGTCCAAGTCTTAAGTAGAGGAGTGTGGTAGCCGTGTTAGTCCACTCTTAAGGTTATCAATAGAAATCAAACAAAATAAAACATGGAAAAGAAAATAAGATGATACCTTTTTTATTGGACATAACTTAATACATTTCTTGATTAGCTTTCGAAGGTTGCCCTTCTTCGTCAGATCGGAAATAAGCAAATGTGCTAGCTGACAGTGTATATAAGTGAAAACATTCAAGCATTACTATGACAGTCTGACAGGGTGGGAGGATGGGGGTGGGTCGGAGGTATGCATGGGGACATCAAAGCATATCATTGATATTCTAACAGGATGGGTGTGGTTCCTGGCCCATTATAAACCATAAAGCTGTATGTCTCTGTTGATCACCCCACCCCTCACCTATCCCTGGTGGTCCAGCATAAGGACAGCCCCCTCCCAGCCCCCCTACCTTAGTTGGAGGAAGAACGTAGCCTGCCTCTCTCCTCTTGGTTGACGACACAGCACCAGAGATCACTCGGACAACGCTGGGGGGGGGGGGGGAGTTGGGGTGGGCTGGAGGTCCACCGGACCTCCAGCCCCCCCTGTCGCTTGCTGGGTGGGAGGGTGAGAAGGGGTTTTGCTGGCAGCCACTAGACCACCAGGGACCAATTTTGGGGAGTTTGGGGGGGCTGGAGACCCACCAGATCTCCAGCCCTCCCTGAACCTGGGGGGGTGGGATCATCAGGGGGACCGGAGGTGCAGGGTGTTAGTTGACGGGGCAGGGTGTTTGACAGGTTTGGGCTTTTGACAGCCCAGACCTGTCAAACAAGTGCGGGAGGATTGTGCTGAGCGCATGCTCAGGCATAATTCGCCCGCACTTCTACCCGATGATCAGAGATAACTGTGCTGCTTAAATTTGCATGCATTCTCTCTGATCATCGGTGTGGTAAAGCCCTGCACTGTCCCAGCGCTATTTTAGAGCACTGTTTGGAGCTGCGCGGGGCTTTTGATCATGAGGGTCTCAGTACTGTAGGAACACTCTATTTGGTTCAGGATTACATTACTAGATTTAGCTTGAGACATTTGGAAAGACATTTTGGTGTTCTCAGGTGTTAAAAATAAAAGTAGTCAGCAACTAAGAAACTTTATCATGATTTGGTCTTGGAAAAAAAATGACAACTTCCATAGTAATTAATTGTTTCAAGAGATCTGTCTGTCTTGTCTGCATAGCTTGAAAAAAATCATGCAACAGACTTCTGCTTGGCCCAAGCACAGACACACACACACAATTAACTCAGAGACACATGATCAAAGTTCCTGCATTAAAGCCCACAATGCAAACCCCATAGTGTGACAACAGCACAGAAAAACAGCTAATGCTCAAAGCAAATGAATTCAAATTTTATGCACAGATAATTCACGCTGTTAGACCAAAAGAAAGGGGAGGAAAGTGCCTTGCACATGTGCCCAAACATTTCACAGTAAGTACGGTTCTTGTGCACATGTCCAGACAAAACTGGAAGTGTAAGCACACATTGATGCTGTTCTGCGCCTTTAAATATGAGCGTTTCAAAAATTGTTTAAAAACTTAGATTTTTGAAAGTTTTATATTTCAGTGCAGAAAAACAGGTACCAATGCATGTTTTCACTTTCTGTTTTGATCAAACACATGCACATTTCAAACTTCTGCGGGATTCCTTCAGCTTGTGAAATAAGACAAAACCCGCAGTTCAATGTGAGATTTTGCCAAGAAATTCTGTCCTCAAAACCTATGTGGTCCCTGAGTAGGCTTTACGTTTCGGTGTTATAGACCATAATTTGCTTCTGGGCACTACAGCGCTGCTGGCTAAGCATTAGGAAGAAATAGTTAAGGACCTCATTAATATCCATTTAAATACATTAGCATGCAATTTGCGGCCATCTTTGGCACATACGTTAGCACCACTGCCTGAGCCCTCTGAGCATTCAGCGCTATCCCCTTTTACCAGTGGCACTAGTTTTTGACCAACGGTCTCAGAGAGGAGGAAAAAGGGAAAGGAGCAAGGATAAAGGCCCAGATGCACTAAACCTGACTGACCCTTTTAATGACTCTTAACGAAGAAATTTTCAAACCTAGCATGCATCAAAGGCCATTTTCCGAGGAAGCTAGCAGCTAACGAAACTGGAATGCAAATGAGAAACTACCATTGAAATGTAGACAATTCGGAATGCACTAACCATACCGACAATAGCAACGATTCACTTACCGCCAGAAATTTAACGTCAGCTCAGACCTGTCGTTAAAGCCTGAGCTGTCATCTCCCCGCTGCCCCCTGCACAATGAAAAACCAAATTGCTGCCATGTTTAAAAAGAAAAGTGGCTCCCTGCTTCCCTGGTCCTAAAATAAAAAACGAAACTAAAAAAGGATCGGGAGGGGGCAAAGGCACTCATCAGCAGCGTCCTGTATGGACGGCCTTGCCTTGCCCCCCCCCCCCCCCCCCCCGAAGTCCCCGCTGCTCCGATTGTGAAATAAAAGCTGTTAAAAATGAAACCTTTGCAGTTGCTGGGCTCCCCCTCCCTTCCTGTCTCTCTCTTCTTCAGTCGGCAATGCTCCGCCTCCTGCCCTCCTCCACCTCCGTGCCCCGCCCCCCCCCCTGGAGTTTGTCCCCGCCGCTCCCCCCCTCCACCACAATGGCTGGTGCAGCGCCTCTCACCTATGTTTGAAGGCGCTGCAAGGGATGGATCAGCTGTTCTTGATCTCTTCTGTCTCCTCCATGTCTCCTTCTTCTTCCTGTGCCCGCCCTCCTCTGATGTCAGAGAGAGACAGGAAGGGAGGGGGAGCCCAGCAACTGAAAAGGTTTCATTTTTAACAGCTTTTATTTCACAAACGGAGCTGCGGGGACTTTGAGGGGGGGGGAGCAAGGCAAGGCCGTCCATACAGGACGCTGCTGCTGAGTGCCTTTGCCCCCTCCCGATCCTTTAATGTTTGTGGAGACATGCAGGGGAAAGTGGGGAGCCACGTGTTTGCGTTTTCTTTTTTTTCTTTTACGTTTCTGGCATGCGCAGAGCAGCCAGCATAACGCTTGGCTGCTCTGGGCATGCTTTACGAGCCGATTACAGACGGGGATTAGTGCATCGTTCTTTACAATACCGCACCGAACTTGTGCGACTTGTTTTTTAGGAGCATTGGTCGTTTTTTAAATTCGGTAATGGCTTTAACGGTTTTGATTTTTTAAAGTTTGGTTTATGCATCTGGGCCAAAGTTTGCTACAGACACATAGCAAAACAACAAAAGAAAGAAAAAAAAGGAATAAATTATGTCCTACAAAGTGCAACCATTTTTCAAAAGAATAATTCACTGTGATCTTCAAATTCCAGACTATCCTAGTTTAACTATATTTTAAACTGGTGTGCCAGTTGAAAAATAAACTGAATGGTATCTAATAGGATTGGAAAAAAAGACAGCAAGAGGAGAGAAATTAAGTAGACCCCCAAAGGTTCTTCTTTTCCCACTACCACTCTTATTTCATCTGGAAGGGTTTCTACTCTGTTGGCATCCTGCCAGCCCTATAAAATAACAGAGGCAGTTCTCATATCTCTCAGTGCCCCTCCCCCCCATGTAGCCTAGGCGCCCAATCTGACATGGCTCTCAAGGCTCCCTAGACTGCACAGCAGACTTTCTGGCTCCATTTCCATTGTTTGCCTTAGCTACTTTTCTCCTTACCCAAGGACTGGATTAGCATAAGAATAACTTCTTGGCTTCAACAACTGAATCCCCTAGCCCTACACTTTTGAACAGTACCAGATTCCCTATGGGATTTTTATTTCTCCACAATGAACCCTCAAACAATCTTTTACTATTAACAACTTTTCAAAAAGTAACACATAAATAAGAGGGCTGCAGTAAACAGGTGCTTTTCTTCCCTTCTTCAATCCAAGCTCAGAAACAATCCTCTAACAAAGTAGGGTGGTTGCACTGTTAGTAGACAGAAATGATGGTTAACAAATAAAAGCAAAGGAACAGAATGAGAGACACTTTTACTGAAAAGATATTTACTCCCGCCGGAAATCTGCGCAGCACTGAATTTGCGCAGAATTCCCCAACCGTGCAGGATTCTGCATTTTTGCAGAGAATCACCAATCAGGTGACGAGAGAGCACGTTGGTCACCTGATCTACTGCCATGGGACCTCCTCCTTTATGTAGCACTAAGAGGGAAAACTAGTTCTTTTTAAGCCCCTTTAGCTCACCACCCACCTCAGGGGTCACAAGCACTGTATCTTTGAAATACAGGAGATGTATCGACGGTGCAAATTACTAAATGGTGCCGCAGACTTAGTAAAATTAGACTAAGCACATCTACCGTGTTGCCAGAAACAAACAAGCACCATATGTGCTTCCTCTAATTTTACTAAATCTGTGGCCCCTTTTAGTGATTTGCACTATCAACACAGCTCCTGTATTTCAAAGATACAGTGCTCGAGACCCCCGAGGCAGGCGGCTTTATCCACCGAAACACAGTTCCGTGTTGGGTCCTGTATTTGTATTAATCGGCCCACTGGAAGTCCTTGAATCATCCCATACATTTCTCCTTGCATCTACTGAACGTAATGGCCACTACACTTCTTGTGTGCTCATAATAATATTCCTTGACAGATACAACAGCGATGTGGTCTTGCAATAGTGGTCCCACTAGAATAAGTACAGCCTGGTGGATCTCCTATTGCATCAAAAAAAAGTTATTAGAATGAAAATTCAAAACCTCACCTGAAAAAAAATGTATGGGATTCTGGAAATACACACAACAACATCCAACAAAACACAACATCCATGAACAAAAAAAAAAAAGATTGCTTATTCAATTAAAGTTATTGCATGTATCATAATAACTATTGACACAATTGTACATGTGATAACAAATATAAAGAATGATTACAAATAGTGATAAAACAGTAAAATAAAATAAAGAAGGATGCAAAAAAGAACACCAAACAGGGACACTTCCCAGGTTCTGGAGTTGGTCCATATCATACCTGGTCAGGTTACATTTCATAGGGACAGGATGACAGGGAAAGGGGATGGGATCTGATTTACTGCCTTTCTGTGGTTACAATCAAAGCGGTTTACATATTATATATTTAGTTACTATAGCTGATGCTTCTCCTGTTTCCACAGGATTACACAGACATTTTTCCTGCTTATTCTTTGTGAAAGTCTAACTAGCCAATATTCAGCGTGAGTTAACTGGATGAGAACAGCCGCCGACTGGTTAGCTTGCATCTCAGTGGATAACCAGTCATTTTCAGCAGCATTTAACTGGTTATCAACACTGAAAATACCCAGTTAGCGCCGAAAATAAAGACAACGATGTTGAGGGCATTCTGGAGGTGTGACTGGTTAAATCCTGATATTCGGATCTTAGCCGGCGAGGCTTAGCGACCAAATAAGGCCGCATAAAAAGAAGCCTATCTATGCCCGCTAATCTATGGTCAGTTAAGGCATATCAACTTAACCGGTCATGCACTAGCTGGCATTGAAAAACCCGGATATTCAATGCCGGTCACTGGAAACAGCCTGGCACTGAATATCAGGGTTGAATGCCAGCAGCGGGCATTTAAAGTGCTGCTTGTCACAGGCTGAATATCGGGTGCTGTTTCTTGGTTAATTTTAAGAAATTGGCAACTTTGATCATCACTACATTTTGGACAACACAGGAAAAAATGCATTTATGTCCTTACTTTCCAGTGCTGCACTGCAGACTCTAGCTTCTTAGTATTCCAGTTTGGTTTTTGTTTGCATGTTTCTTTCTCTCGTTTTGTGTTCATTTATTCTATACTTGGTGAGAGTCTGTATTTGCACGCGTGATCGAGTTTCCCTGTAGGGATCTGTAACAGTTCACCTTGTTCTGATTTTCAACCTCTAATTCCCCCACTAGGATACTATGGAGATATCTTCTTTCTAGACCAGAAAAAAACTATCACCAGACCTGCAAAGCAGTAAAACTAATCTCAAGATACAAGGATGTATTTCTACCTTATGTCCAGGCTTCCCAAACCAGCCAGTTTCACAATATCCCCAACAAATGCACAAGAAATCTGCATAAGCTGGAAACTAAATATGCTAGTTTCTCTTACAGTGGGGGAAATAAGTATTTGATCCCTTGCTGATTTTGTAAGTTTGCCCACTGACAAAGACATGAGCAGCCCATAATTGAAGGGTAGGTTATTGGTAACAGTGAGAGATAGCACATCACAAATTAAATCCGGAAAATCACATTGTGGAAAGTATATGAATTTATTTGCATTCTGCAGAGGGAAATAAGTATTTAATCCCTCTGGCAAACAAGACCTAATACTTGGTGGCAAAACCCTTGTTGGCAAGCACAGCGGTCAGACGTCTTCTGTAGTTGATGATGAGGTTTGCATACATGTCAGGAGGAATTTTGGTCCACTCTTCTTTGCAGATCATCTCTAAATCATTAAGAGTTCTGGGCTGTCGCTTGGCAACTCGCAGCTTCAGCTCCCTCCATAAGTTTTCAATGGGATTAAGGTCTGGTGACTGGCTAGGCCACTCCATGACCCTAATGTGCTTCTTCCTGAGCCACTCCTTTGTTGCCTTGGCTGTATGTTTTGGGTCATTGTCGTGCTGGAAGACCCAGCCACGACCCATTTTTAAGGCCCTGGCGGAGGGAAGGAGGTTGTCACTCAGAATTGTACGGTACATGGCCCCATCCATTCTCCCATTGATGCGGTGAAGTAGTCCTGTGCCCTTAGCAGAGAAACACCCCCAAAACATAACATTTCCACCTCCATGCTTGACAGTGGGGACGGTGTTCTTTGGGTCATAGGCAGCATTTCTCTTCCTCCAAACACGGCGAGTTGAGTTCATGCCAAAGAGCTCAATTTTTGTCTCATCTGACCACAGCACCTTCTCCCAATCACTCTCGGCATCATCCAGGTGTTCACTGGCAAACTTCAGACGGGCCGTCACATGTGCCTTCCGGAGCAGGGGGACCTTGCGGGCACTGCAGGATTGCAATCCGTTATGTCGTAATGTGTTACCAATGGTTTTCGTGGTGACAGTGGTCCCAGCTGCCTTGAGATCATTGACAAGTTCCCCCCTTGTAGTTGTAGGCTGATTTCTAACCTTCCTCATGATCAAGGATACCCCACGAGGTGAGATTTTGCGTGGAGCCCCAGATCTTTGTCGATTGACAGTCATTTTGTACTTCTTCCATTTTCTTACTATGGCACCAACAGTTGTCTCCTTCTCGCCCAGCGTCTTACTGATGGTTTTGTAGCCCATTCCAGCCTTGTGCAGGTGTATGATCTTGTCCCTGACATCCTTAGACAGCTCCTTGCTCTTGGCCATTTTGTAGAGGTTAGAGTCTGACTGATTCACTGAGTCTGTGGACAGGTGTCTTTCATACAGGTGACCATTGCCAACAGCTGTCTGTCATGCAGGTAACGAGTTGATTTGGAGCATCTACCTGGTCTGTAGGGGCCAGATCTCTTACTGGTTGGTGGGGGATCAAATACTTATTTCCCTCTGCAGAATGCAAATAAATTCATATACTTTCCACAATGTGATTTTCCGGATTTAATTTGTGATGTGCTATCTCTCACTGTTACCAATAACCTACCCTTCAATTATGGGCTGCTCATGTCTTTGTCAGTGGGCAAACTTACAAAATCAGCAAGGGATCAAATACTTATTTCCCCCACTGTATGTGTATTTATCAGAAATATTCCAAAATGGGACTGTGGGGATTGCTGGGACAAGTCTAGAAAGCCCTGCTGTATGCATGTGATCAGCAGCTGTTAAACTGCTATGCTACTATTAAAGTCTTGTAACTGCATCAACCCACTTGAATGTGAAAGGAGGGTGAAGAAAAAAAAAAAGCTATGTTATCTCCTTAATGGCAATTAGCACCGGACTATGCTGCAGCGGAATGAGCTAAGGTTGTTAGCCTGGGTACTAACACTATTAACGCAAACCAAATTTAAATGCATTTAAATTCATTAAGAAATCTGCAGGAATTCCCCCCCCCCCCCTTCAAATCAAAGTCTCTTAGGCACGTTTAGTGATGAATACTAGCATCAGATCCAGGGCAACACTAGAAGGATTGGTTAAGAGGTGTCTAATAACACACCCTTCTCTCCCATGAACCCAACCACCCTGTCCCAGAAAGGCTTCCCTAACAATGCCACCCCCCACCCACCCCCCTTTTCCCACCAAATTTAGAAGCCCTGTGATCCAGTGGGACACCTGGCTAGGCATGCCCAGACCCTCCCCCTCTCCTAAATCATCTCTTATGGCCTGGCAGTGGCCTATCCCCCCAGACCTCTCCATACCTATGGTAGGAAGCGGGAAGAATGCCTACTCCCGCCTTCCTCTGGGAGCCATCACATTCAAAATGGAAGCACCCTCCCCAGCCAGTGCATTATAGGAAGAAATGGGCAAGGCTTAACTACCATATAAGAAAGTTTCTCCTTCACACTTGAGGTATGGAAGGTTTTGGGGGGAAGTACGCCACCGCTAGGCCACCAGATATATGATCTCAGGAAGGTGGGGGGGGGGGGTCTGGGACAACCAGAGGCTTTGCTAATTTGGGGTGGGGGGGTCAGAGGCCCACTGGACCACCAGGGCTTTTTGTGAGGGTTCCATCAAACCACTGGGGATTTATTTTAGGTTTAGGGGAAGGGGCCAATGCTCAAGGAAAGCCTTTTTTTTCTCTTAAAGAAAGAGGTTGGGGGTAAGGGGCCACAGAACGATATGGCATGCCTTTTATACATACATACATACATATATATATATATATATATATATATATATATATATATAAATATATATATATATCCATCCTGTCAGTGCCTAGGCACCAACAGGAACATTGGCAACGAGAACTGAACAGCTAATTAATGCTGCGATTTTAACACAACTGTTAATATCCTGTGGCAATTGTCTACTAGGAATCCTTCAATAGCAATACACAAAGTAGTAGAGAAACAAGTATGCGTGCCTTATGCCAAGGGAACGTCTCATCCAGTCGCCGGGCATTTTATTCACCACTTCCGATGTACCCCTATTTTGCAAAATAGAGGTACATCGGAAGTGGTGAATAAAATCCCCGGCGACTGGATGAAACGTTCCCTTAGCATAAGGCCCGCATACTTGTTTCTCTACTAGTTTGTGTATTGCGATTTTAACATGGCATTAATTTGCATGCTTTATACTCTCAGCATGCCGCTGCAATTTTCCTGCACTAAGAGGCAGATGCACTAAACGTTTTTCATCGTTAAATGAGCCCTCGGGGAAGAATTTCCGATCCTTTCCATGCACTTAAGCCTATTTTCCGACGACAGTAGCAGCTAACGAAAACGGAATGGAGATGAGCAATTAGTGTGAAAACCCCATTGAAACGACATGCACTAACCTTTTCCGATTGCCTTTACGCAGGAAAAAGGCAGGAAAACTAACGAGAGGTCTGGACCTCTCGTTAGGACAGCTCTGTGCCAGGAAAAAGTGTTAAGTGAAAAAATAAACAAACTTTGAGCCAATCCCAGCGCATTAGCAGAGCTAAAAGCGCTGTGATTGGTCCAAAGGACCTCAGAAAACACATAAAAAAATAAAACTAAAAAAAGGATCGGGGGGGGCAAGGGCGCTCATCAGGAGCGTCCTGTACGGACGGCCTTGCCCCCCCCCCCCCGCTGCTGCTCCCCACTTTCCGCCGCTCCCCCCACCCCGAAAAAGCAAAATTGTAGCAGCCCCTTGCCCCCCTCCCTTCCTCACTACTCTCAGCTCCGCCTCCCGACATCCTCCGTCTGTGCCCCGCCCCCTTTGGGGGTCGTCGCCGCCATTCCCCTTCTCCATCGGGCCCCCCTCCCTCTTACCGGGCCCGTGCAGCGCCTCTCTCCTCTGTCCGAAGGCGCTGCACGGGCAAGAAGAACGCTGAATCAGCTGATGCCTGCCTTCGCGATGGCGCGTCTTTCTCCTGCTGCGCCCGCCCCTGACGTCAGTAACCTACGTAGGTTACTGACGTCAGACAGGGGCGGGCCCAGAAGGAGAAAGACGCTCTATCGCGAAGGCAGGCATCAGCTGATTCAGCGTTCTTCTTGCCCGTGCAGCGCCTTCGGACAGAGGAGAGAGGCGCTGCACGGGCCCGGTAAGAGGGAGGGGGGCCCGATGGAGAAGGGGAATGGCGGCGACGACCCCCAAAGGGGGCGGGGCACAGACGGAGGATGTCGGGAGGTGGAGCTGAGAGTAGTGAGGAAGGGAGGGGGGCAGGGGCTGCTACAATTTTGCTTTTTCGGGGTGGGGGGAGCGGCGGAAAGTGGGGAGCAGCGGCGGGGGGGGGGGGGCAAGGCCGTCCGTACAGGACGCTCCTGATGAGCGCCCTTGCCCCCTCCCGATCCTTTTTTTAGTTTTATTTTTTTATGTGTCAATTCAATTTGCCATGTGCTTGTGATTTGACTGTTTGTGGCATGCGCAGAGCAGCTAACATAACGCTTGGCTGCTCTGCGCATGATTTGGGGGCCGATTAACGATGTGTATTGTGATTCTTTGATACATTGTACGTTTCAATACCGATTCCAGCATGTGTGACTTTTTTTTTTGGTGCATTTTTCGTTATTTTAAAATCGTTAGGGACTTTAACGATTTAGATTTTTTTACGTTTGGTTGCTGCATCTGCCTCTAAGTTTGCAGTAGAATTTCATTCTACTGCAAACTTTCGAGTATCAGCCCCTGGGAGAGCCGCTATATCCCGGCATCAGACATAATCTACTTGTGTGTACCTCAGTCCTGCTTGTCAAAAGAAAATAATAAGACTTGACTAGACTAATGTCCACAAGGAGAGGTGTCTTTTTTTTCATTATTTTATTTAGCACCGTCCTTGAGGAATGCTCTTCCGCAATCTCTGTAGGATGTACAGTCTGACACGTTTTAAGCACTTGTTGGAGACTCAGTTTTTATGATGGTGTTTGTGGTCTCACTGCCCGAGAACTAGGTGAGAATTTCTTAGTCTGGGATCTGACTTGATAGGAGTTCTGATGATGATTTGTATGGTCTTCTATGGATGAGTCTTTCCCACCTTTTAAATGGCATTCCCACTGCAGGAACAGGCCTGTCTTCTTCGACCCTCTGCTGCAAGGGATATACCAAGATTGGTGGAAATCTTAGGGGGGCACTTACTGGATCAGCACAAGTATGCCTCTCTAATCAGGATTTTATGGCCTTTCACCCTAGCTAAAGGTCAGAAGGAAGTCGGGCTGGTGGGCTGGACCTTAGGAGAATTTTGATCCCTAATTGAGTGCACTTTTATGAGGGCCCCACTGGGCCAACGCAGGCAGGGAAAATGAATCACAGGAGCCACCTCTGAAGTACAATGAGGAGGGGCTTCAGACACGGGGGCAGATACCAGGGCCGCCAGCGTAGGAGAGGAAGAGACAGGGCCCCACCTGTAGCTACACCACTGTCCTCAACTCCCCAATTAGCAAAAAGCAATAGGTCTACATGTGCACATCCGAACCTTCACAATATGTAGGGAAATGTTTGTCTAAGTTTAAAGTTCATGATGGAATTGAAACAGGGAATTTGGGCATTATAAATGTGCTAAATTAACCTATTGTCAATATAAGTTAAAACACAATAAGCTATTACACCTAATTCTAATTGTAAAAGTTCTTTTTCAGATCTAGAACCGATTGCCATTCTCAGCAGGTTATCTATGGTATAGGCTATGGTCTATTGGACAAATTAGAAGGATGATAAAAGAACATATAGCACATCATCTTAGCAACCTTCCTGTAAATTGAACGGAAGCTCCTTTAGTGAAGCAGTGGGATATAGCACAACATAAAGTGGATGAATTGCAGTTTATTATATCAGTATAGTAACATTTGCAAAGGTAATGTATCAGCTGTCTTGCAGCGTAAAGAACAACCAGTTCATTTATATGTGGGGAAACTAATCCTTTTGGATTAAATATGGAGATAGATTGGTTGAATACCGCCATTCTGAAACACTCCAATCTTTAAATATCCTTTAGCAATAAACGCGCATGCTCCAGTGTCTTTTTTTTTTTTCAGTTCACTCCAGAATAGCAGAATGTTTTTCACAGCCTTGGAGAGTTTCCAGCCTGCACATGATTGAGAACAATTTTAACAGCTGTTATAATGTAAATTTGTTATTTATTAAAATTGTGACATTTGAGGAAAGAAGTTATCTTTTAGCACAATGGTTTCCTGCTTTATTTTCAGTCTCAACCCCTAACGATGTTACATAGCAAAACCTGGCTCCACGTCAGGTCAGAGCGGCAAGTTTATGTACTAGTGAGGAGTTGAATTGTAATTTTACATATTCGTTGTTTGAAGATCCTTTGAGAGAAGCACCTTTTAGATAAACTGGATTCTGATATTGCAGTTGAAATAAAAGTGTCTGTAGTGAAGCTGACTGGGAGATTGTTTTTCAAGTATAATCTCAAGATGATCTTCCCCAGAGTTTATGGATTATTGCAGTATGTGGAAACTGAATGTTCACAATGTGGTGAAATTATTGTGAATATAAGGAGAATGAACAGTGTTCATATATCTACTATAATAAAACTCACCCTCAACGTTCTGAGGACACTGACATCAGCGAAGCCAAGCCCTGACTTCCTTCAAAAAGGTTTGAAGGTTCGTGGTGGTGAAGCCACCAAAATCGCTCCGGGCCCCGCCCTCAAGGGCAGAGCAATGGCAGAACGAAGGGGTTGGCAGGGAGGCGGGGGTGGGAAATCGCTCTGGGCCCCGCCCTCGTGTCAAACATCATGACGTTGGGGGCAGAGCTATGGCAGAACAACGAAGGGGTTGGCCAGAGAGCGGGGAAGGGGGGTGTTTGTGACGAAAACCTTGCTAGCGTGTTTCATTTGCTCTGAAACGGGCCTCTTTTACTAGTATTTTAATATTTGATCATAATAAAGTATGTTTGCTATACATATATGAGATGTTATTAATATTTGATGGATATATAAATTGTAACCATATTGAAAGCATATTTTACCCAGATTAGGACATATTTCAAAAGGAAGAGCTTATCTTCCTTCATTGCCCAGGTTACTTCAGCCCTCCAGATATCAGAGGTAGTGCTAGAGGCTCTAGTAAAGGGAACCCAATTTTAGTGGGCATTTGATATCTGTTTTGCTCCTTTTCTCTCATCAGATCCTTCAGATGATGTTCTTTATGGAATATGAGGCACCCGCAGCAGTACTGAAAGAGAGTAAGGTAATGGAAAAGCTTTACCCACTAACATGGGAGGATCTGAGAATCTCTCAAATGCCCAGGATAGAGTCCCTAGTTATTGTGGTCACCAAGAGAACAACCCTATCTGTGGATGGTGGTGAGGTCTTCAAGGACACGCAAGAAGCTGGAGCTGCTCCTGAAGGTGACTCAAGGTGGCTAGCTGTGGGGGATATGTTGTTTGAGTACAGATTATGTTGCTTGAACAGTTCAGTAGCTTCCAGATAGTCTGGAGGCAACGTGTTTTTAGTCTGCCTTGGCCTTCCTGGCAGACACAGTATATGACTGGTTCAGATCTCTTGGAGATACATTGTCCCTGTAGTTATGGCGAGGCGTTAGTAGTGGCAATGGAATTGGGCAGCAGATACAAGCTTGAAGTTTCATCTTAGAAAACTCCTGTTTAAGGGTAAGCTTTTATTTGGGAAGCTTATAAAGGATCTGGAGGAGATAAAGCTGCAGCAGTTACTGGTCAAAGGGGACAACACTTGAAGGTCTTTAGGAAATACAGACTTGGGAAGGCAGTTATATCCATCTTCAGCCCAATCCAGCTGCAGGAATGTACAGATTACCCTCCAGTTGCCTCCCCAATGGCCTGGGAAACACCTCCAACTTGTCCCCCCAGACTATCCAATACCCTCTCTCATGTCCCCATCACAATCAGGAAGAACAAGCCAACTGCCAAGCTCAGCTGCTAGCTCCCAACTGTTTACAATGCCAGCTGTGGCCCACCATGCACTGCACAAGCTGTCCCACAGTGAGAGAATTCTACTGCCACAGCAGCCTAGTGTCAATCTTCCTGGATGTCCAACTGCCTAAAAAAAATAGTGCTTGCTCTTTACCTTTTTTTAAAACTCACCACCTTTATTAGCAGCCAGCCCCAGAAGGATAAACAAGGGAAGAGATCAGGACCATTTTCAAACAGAAAACACTCCCCCCCCCCCCCCCCCCCCAAAAAAAAAAAAATCAGGATCAGGAACTAGCGGCCACTGGCTAAGCTCCCCTGGATCAGAGATCTTAAGACAAGAGATCCAGAAGCATTACCCTTTCCTGGACAACTAATCCACAGGAATAGGTCTGCAGACTACTGCCCCAGGAAGTAAGACTGGGCTCAGAGGACCACAGCTTGCACTGTATGTGCCACCATCTGTGGGAGACAGCCAATACTGGCAAATTCTAAGGCTGCACCGATCCTTATATTTGTTATATTCTCACTTGAGGTGTCTATGTTCTTTGTTTCCAGCAATCTGTTTGCAGTGGGGGATAACTCATGCACCTGGACTGGTGTAGCAAGATATTAAGGAAACGACTATATTGACATGTTCAGCTGCAAGCATGCACAACACTTTTTGGTATTAAAACTGTAATTTAAAAAAATTTATTAACACTTCTCAACACATCAAAAAAGTACTTACGCAGTAATTCATTTCATCTGTCAGGAATCCAATTACATGAAAACTTGGTGGAAAAGTCAGCAATAGAGCTGGAATATGCCCTATTGAAAATGATCAGGACCTGCGGACTTTGGGATTACTTTACTAGGCTAATTTGAATAGTGCTACACCATTAATGCTTTTTCATGTTTTTTAATGCTCTGATTTAAGGCCTCTGTATATCAAGAGCTCAATACTCCTTTCTCTTATGACTCTTTGACCCACAATGGGCTCCAAAGCCCAAAAGCAGACCAGTCATTGATACCCGATTTATTTACAACTGTCATGTTATTTGTGAAATTCTCTAACAAACTCCCTGGCAACGCTTTCATGGTTCTGAAAGGAGCAGAGACAAATGCTGTCAGATTGACAGGAACCCACTGGTCCTTGCTAGCTGTGCTGTGTGTGAGCCAATTTTTCTAGATGGTTGACCAATGCAGAAAGGGACTTGTATATCATAAAGGGCATGAAAAGGTGCAAACCATACATATTTCTAGTTTTTATTATAAGCTGTTTTGCTCTTCTTGATCTGGGAGCAGATCTAGAATTGCAAGACAGCATTTTTCTGGTAACTACTTTTCTAAGGCTGTAGAAATTTGAGCTTGGACATTTTACCTATGCTAACTTGTGAATAAGTTGCTGGTGAGCAACTAAAAGCCAGAGACTCCTATGACTAAGGACACCTGCTGTATCCAGATCAACAATCAGAATGAGAAGTGGGTGTGGATAAAACTAAGGGTGGAGGGGCTAGTATGATGACTGTGCATACCAAGGACATAGGTCAACCCATATCAAATGAAAACTTATGCTTATGAGAGGCCCTAACTGCCAATATAATAAGGGAATAAAATTATAGACTTTGAAGGACCATGAGACATCATAACAGGAAACAGAATATTCTGGAAAGATGCATATTCATTAGGTAGGAAGGGTAATTATAATTAAGATAATAAAGAAAGGAAGAAAAAAGTATTTAACAGGAAAGAGAACTGAGGATGGCGAGCCTAAATGTGCCTACACTAGCAGGTGGACATATTGACAGCTCCCAGGGAAAACTCTATTTTTATTTGCTACATATTATACTGTATTGGGAGTTTGTTACTATTTCAAATAGAGGAGTGTGGTAGCCATGTTAGTCCACTCTTAAGGTTATCAATAGAAATCAAACAAAATAAAATATGGAAAAGAAAATAAGATGATACCTTTTTTATTGGACATAACTTAATACATTTCTTGATCAGCTTTCGAAGGTTGCCCTTCTTCCTCAGATCGGAAATAAGCAAATGTGCTAGCTGACAGTGTATGTAAGTGGAAACATTCAAGCATTACTATGACAGTCTGACAGGGTGGGAGGATGGGGGTGGGTAGGAGGTATGCATGGGGACATCAAAGCGTATCATTGATATTCTAACAGGATGGGTGTGGATAGGTGAGGGGAGGGTGATCAACAGAGACATACAGCTTTATGGTTTATAATGGGCTAGGAACCCCAGATCCTTGTTAAGTCCTTTCTGTTGGGTGTTAAAATATTCAATCATTCTGACTTCAAAGGTCTTACGTTCTTGTATGGTTTTAAAGTTACCTTTCAGGATTCTCACTGTGAAGTCACTGGTACAGTGTCCTGGTCCTGTAAAATGTTGACCAACAGGCGTGGGAACCCTACTGGCACCAGTATTGTTCATGTGATGTCTATGTAAATTGAATCTTGTCTTAAGCATCTGGCCTGTTTCTCCAATATAGCATCCTTCGTTACATTTTTTACACTGAATGATATATACCACATTGGAAGATGAGCAAGTGAAAGATCCCTTTATGTTGAATATCTTTCCTTTGTGGATGACTTTGGGGTCCTGTGAAATATTTTGGCATAGTTTGCAACTGGATAAATTACAGGGAAGTGTGCCCTTCTGTTCCTTTTCAGTCTGTGATGGAAGTTTACTTCTGATTAGCTTAGAATATTGCCTCCTCCCTCAAAACACCCAGGGAGAATCTGCTACAGTATAAGGAGAAAAAATCCACAGACAGAATCCCCCTTGTAGTGACATACAATCCAGAGCTGGAAAAACTGAGGAAAATCATAAGAGATCTACAACCTATACTCCAGGAGGATGAATTACTGAAAGAGATATTCCCATCCCCACCAGTACTGGCCTTCCGACAGCCACCCAACTTAAAACACAAGCTAATCAGAAGTAAACTTCCATCACAGACTGAAAAGGAACAGAAGGGCACACTTCCCTGTAATTTATCCAGTTGCAAACTATGCCAAAATATTTCACAGGACCCCAAAGTCATCCACAAAGGAAAGATATTCAACATAAAGGGATCTTTCACTTGCTCATCTTCCAATGTGGTATATATCATTCAGTCTAAAAAAATGTAACGAAGGATGCTATATTGGAGAAACAGGCCAGATGCTTAAGACAAGATTCAATTTACATAGACATCACGTGAACAATACTGGTGCCAGTAGGGTTCCCACGCCTGTTGGTCAACATTTTATAGGACCAGGACACTGTACCAGTGATTTCACACTGAGAATCCTGAAAGGTAACTTTAAAACCATACAAGAACGTAAGACCTTTGAAGTCAGAATGATTGAATATTTTAACACCCAACAGAAAGGACTTAACAAGGATCTGGGATTCCTAGCCCATTATAAACCATAAAGCTGTATGTCTCTGTTGATCACCCTCCCCTCACCTATCCACACCCATCCTGATAGAATATCAATGATATGCTTTGATGTCCCCATGCATACCTCCTACCCACCCCCATCCTCCCACCCTGTCAGACTGTCATAGCAATGCTTGAATGTTTTCACTTATATACACTGTCAGCTAGCACATTTGCTTATTTCCGATCTGAGGAAGAAGGGCAACCTTCGAAAGCTAATCAAGAAATGTATTAAGTTATGTCCAATAAAAAAGGTATCATCTTATTTTCTTTTTCATATTTTATTTTGTTTGATTTCTATTGATTACTATTTCAATAATTACTGATTGGCTTCTTTGACAATTTGAATAAACATTTATTATGTCTAATACTTATTTAGTAGCCAGAGTTTTTCTTGCCTGGAATTCTGCCTGGGGGAGTAAAGATTTACTCCTTCAGAAGGTTACTTCTGTCCCAGAGGCAAGACAGAAAGTATACACACTGTGTGCAGGTATTAACTCATGTGGAAGTCACAGCCACACAGTACATTGAAATGGATGCTGACAAAGCCATTAAGCGTTCAGATGCAACATACAGGAGAAAAAAAAAAAAACTGTGTGTACATACTTCAAAGTCAATATCAAATTTGATCATATTATGATCACTGTTATCAAGCAACCCCAGTACCATTACCTCCTGCACCAGATTGTGCGCTTCAATAAGGACTAGGTCTAGAATTTTTCCTCCTCCTGTTGGTTCTTGTAGCAGCAGTCCTCCCTAGCATGCCCTGATGTTACATTTACCCAGTATATATCGGAGTAATTGAAATCAAACTCATTATTATAGTGTTCCCCAGTTTGTTAGCCTCCCTAATTTCTGATAACATTTTTACATCTGTCTGTTCATCCTGGCCAGATGGATGCTAGTACACTCCTGTCACTATCTTTGTCCCCTTTACACATGGAATTTCAACCCAAAGGGATTCCAAGATGTGTTTTGTTTCCTGCAGAATTTTCAAATATTTGATTCAAGGACCTCCTTAACATACAATGCTACCCCCTCCACCAATTCAATCCACCCTATCACTACGATATAATTTGTACCCTGGTATGATAGTGCCCCAATTGTTATCCTCCTTCCACCAGGTCTCAGAATATATTGCACTAAATGAAAAAAAAAAAACTCCCATCTTATTTCTTAGGCTTCTGGCATTCGCAAATAGATATTTCAAACTATGTTTGTTAGTCCTATTTAGATTTTGCTCAGCAGTTGACGTTAATTTGCAATCTTTTGTCTGCTTTTTATTTAAAGACACCTGATCTACTATGGCCTCTGTTGCAACATTGCTATCGGGATACCCTATCTTCCCTGTTTCAGCAATATCTTTGAAAGATACCTTGTTCCAAACCATGTGTCAGCCTTCCCCCAGTTTCTAGTTTAAAAGCTGCTCTATCTCCTTTTTAAATGCCGATGCCAACAGCCTGGTCCCACCCTGATTAAGGTGGATCCCACCATTCCAGAATAGGCTCCCCATTCCCCAGAAGGTTGCCCAGCTCCTTACAAATCTAAAAACCTCCTCCCTGCACCATCGCCTCATCCACGCATTGAGACTCTGGAGCTCTACCCGTCTCTTGTGCCATGCGCGTGGAATGGGGAGCACTTCGGAAAATGCTATCCTAGAGATTCTGGATTTCAGCTTTCTACCCAAGAGCCAAAATTTGGCTTCCAGAACCTCTCTCCCACATTTTCCTATATGACTGGTACCCATATGTACCAATACAGCAGACATCTCCCTCAGCACTATCTAAAATCCTTACTAGGTGATGCGTGAGGTCCGCCACCTTCTCACCAGACAGGCAAGTGACCAGGAGATCCTCACGTCCACCAGCTACCTATATGCCTAATAATCGAATCACCAAATATAACAGCCGTCCTAAATCTTCCCTCCTGGGCAGAAACTCCTAGAGACACATCCTCGCTGCGAGAGGATACTGCATCCCTTGGTGGGCTGGTCCTGGCTACAGGATTACTTCCAGCTGTACCAGGGTGATAATATCCTTTTTGAAGGCCTCCCTCCTCCAAGGCAGTAACAAGAACTGCCAAACTGGAGGTGGGACTTCTCTACAAAGTCCCTGTAGGCCTCCTCTATATACCTCTCGGTCTCCCTCAGCTCCTCCAAGTCTGCTACTCTAGCCTCAGGAGAACGGATTTGTTCTCAGAGAGCTAGGAGATCTTTGCATCAAGCACACATATATAACCAACTGCATCTTATTATTAAAGAGTTATTTAATTAAAACTCAAGGTACTAGGTATATCAGATGAATATAAAGAGCCTTAAGACGGGTGTAATTTATTTAGTGTTTGCTTCTCAGAAACTAATTAAATAATTACAACTCTAAAGAAAACTAACCTCTTGTTGTCCTAATTAAACTAACCTCTTGTTGTCCTAATTAGAATAACTGACTATAAATGAAGAGTTGAGCTAGGGGTGGGTGGGAGTGAGGACTGAAATAGTCTCTAGAGGACCTACCTGTTAATGCTGTGGCAGAAAATTGAAGTTTTAAAATTATGGGGGAAAGGGTATGGTGACTAGCTAATTAAATAATTACAACTCTAAAGAAAACTAACCTCTTGTTGTCCTAATTAGAATAACTATGGAGGTAGCAATTCCAGCAGCGGTGGCAGTGGAAGAGACTGGATGGTTGTGGTTTGGATTGGGGAGGTGCT
Source organism: Microcaecilia unicolor (assembly GCF_901765095.1). NCBI lineage: Eukaryota > Metazoa > Chordata > Amphibia > Gymnophiona > Siphonopidae > Microcaecilia > Microcaecilia unicolor. Next base: position 136,581,212 of record NC_044035.1, read on the forward strand.
ATCATGTACCCCCTACTGATGTCTCAAGGGGTACGCATATCACATGTTGTGAACTGATGACTTGAAATGATCAGGTAGGTTTTCACCAATTTCACAGCACTAAAACTGTGCTTACTATAATATTTGAAACAAACATTTTTTTTTTGTAGAAACACAGATAAAGATCATACAAACTATCCCAGTCTGCCCATTTATACCCGCTACAAAGCTCTACAATTCCATTCCTCTCCCTAGCGATCCTCTGTTCTTCTCCCGTGTTTTCTACAATCCAGATGCCACCTCCACTTGGAGGCTGTTCTATGCATTCCCACCCTTTCAGTAAAGAAATATCTTCTTATATTACTTCTGAGTTTACCCTATTTCATTTTCATCCTATGATCCATTGTTCCAGAGCCTCCTTTTAAAAAGGCCTGCCTCCTGTGCACTTATGCCAGAGGTAAATAATTCTAATCATATCTCCATTCTCTCTTACCTTTCTACCAAAGTGTACATATTAATATATTTAGGAGAAATTAAGTCTTACCTGATCATTTTCTTTACATTAGTCCTTCCCACTATTCCAGAATCTATAGGATAGTTCTGTCCATCAACCAGCAGGTGGAGATAGAGAACTGAAACATCTTGGCATCCAGTCCAGCTCCTCAGTATTTATACAAACAAGCAGTAAGGAGAAACTGAGAATAAATACAACCACCTTAAATAACTCGCTAACCTAACACTAACCAGATGAGCAAACGTGTGGGGACCTCTATCATCTCTGGACAACTTGTAGAGAACAAGAGATATTTAGGAAGCATGGTGGTTGGGAGGCGGGGATAGTGCCGGGCAGACTTACACGGTCTGTGCCCTGAAAAGGACAGGTACAAATCAAGGTAAGGTATACACAAAAAGTAGCACATATGATTTTATCTTGTTGGGCAGACTGGATGGACCATGCAGGTCTTTTTCTGCCGTCATCTACTATGTTACTATGTATGTTACCATGCAAGGTGAGTGTCATTAATTGACCCATTACTTCACACCAACTGAACATCTCAGAAACCTCAGGTATTCCTCTGGAACAGTGGGAAGGACTAATGGAAAGAAAATTATCAGGAAAGACCTCATTCTAGTTCCATTACATAGCTTTCCACTATTCCAGAACCTGTGGGATGTTCAAAAGCAATCCCTAGAATGGGCGGGATCCTGGAGCTGCTACCCTGAGGACCAAAGCCCTAAAACTGGCTTACAAGCGTGCCACAACATCCACCCTGTTGTGTTTGGCAAAGGTATGCAGCGTCAACCATATTACCGCCTTGCAAATATCTACCAGAGACAGTAAGTAAGGTAGTCTCCACCCAGGATGTTGCTGTATGCCCCATAGAATGAGTTCGCAAGTCCTGAGGAGCCTGCTTCCCCACAAACAAATAAGCTGATACGATAGTTTCCTTCAGCTAACAAGCAATGTGGGTTTGGAAACCATGAGGCCAAGTCTCTGTTTACCTCTGTCTAATTTGTGAAACTCATTCGTGACTTCCAGATATCTAATGAGGACTCTACGCATATCAAGAAGCTTCAAGGAAGAATACTGAGCCTCTTCATCCTTTCTGCAAAAGGAAGGAAGTGCCACAGATTGGTTAAGATGAAATTCTGAAATGCTGATACCACTTTTGGAAGGAAGGAACCGTGCGCAGGGAGATCCCCACCTCCAAAAAGCGAAAAAGGGATCCCAACAAGAGAGAGCCTGAAGCTCTGAAAACAGCCACCAAGAACAGTGTCTTTGGAGTAAGATCTTTCAAGCAGCCTTCCAGAGTGGCTCAAAAGGAGGCATCTGAAGAGCCCAAAGGACTAAATTAAGGTTCCACTCCGGACATGGCGTATGAAAGGGAGGTCGCAAGGGTCCCGCTCTCTGCATGAATCGAACGATATCCAGGTGAGCCACAAGAGACATCTTCTTTAGTCAGTCCATGAAACAGGACAAAGCTGCATCCTGAACTTTTAGAGAACCCGATGCCAATCCTATCTGAAGGCCTGCCTGGAGAAACACTAGGATGTGCATGATCTGAGCAGTGAAGGGAGGAAGTCCACGATCAGAACACTAGCCCTCAAATGTCCTCCACACCTTCACATAGGCCATGGATGTAGAGCATTTCCGAGCCTGAAGCATGGTAGTGATAACCAAATCAGAATGCCTTTTCATCCCAACTTGATGCTGCACCTGCTGCCCAATGCCATAACCATAGTTACTGACACGTCATGGCATACTGCGGGCCATAACATGTCAAACAGCATCCACCAAGTAGGCCAACCCCACTTTCAGCTTGGCACTATGGCACCTGTCTTGTGTTGCCGACTGCTGATGCCACTGCAGGCTTCCTTTTCCCACAAATGAGTTGCACACTGTTGCATGAAGGCACAAAGCGGCCACTTAGGCTTATTTCAGCAAAACTTCTAGCTTCCTATCCTGTAGGTCTTTTAGGGCAATGCCCCCCTTCCACCAGCAAGGTGGTAACCAGAAGTCCACTCTGGGAAGCTGCAATTTATCTTTCTCCTCCAGAACTAACAGAGACAAGCCATAATTCTTCCCACTCTCAGACCTGCGTCCAGTGAGATCCATTCTGCTGTAATCATGTCCTTAAAGTCTGGATGCATCAGGAAAGCCTTAGAAGGGCCTCTGCCCCCTCATAATCAATAAAGATGGAACTCCTGATGCCTAAGCAGAAGGCTCCTCAAAGGAAAGCACAGCCAGTGCCTCAGAAACAAGAGTACCAAGCTCCTCTTTATGAAACAACCTCAGTACTTTCAGATCACCCTCCTCCTCAAGAGGGAGCTCTCTCTCCTCTAATGGCTCCTCTGAATAGACCGAGGCCACATCAGATAAGTAGGGAGGAGCAGAAATCGCACACCTTCCCATTCCTGGAGGTTTAAGAGATCTCTAGGAAACCGGAGGGGCAGCAGGGTAAGAAACTGAAGCACCTTGAACCAACTCTGATTGTCCATACTTCAGTAAATAGGCCTGGTGTAAGAACAATATAAACTCCAGAGAAAACAAATATCACAATGAAGCTGAATTCTCTGTCAGGCCCCAAGACTTTAAAAGGGTGGCTGTGTTCACATGTGATAGCCACAGGTTGCTTCTCACTGCCAGTCGTCTCCAACAGAATGGTGCCTCTTCCTGTGCTCTCCTGCATCAAATTGCGCACTGGCCCTGCCGGAGAGCCCGAATACCTCGGCATGTTCGGAAGCCAAATCCTCTGCAGCCTGCGGTATTCCCAGCTTACCACTTCAATGCTGGTCAGTAGGAACACCACTTAACTGCCTCTGCGGGAGTTGCCATTGACCTTGACTGTCACCAGCGCAGGACAGTGTGTCCCAAGCAGTGAGTCAAGAACCCTCCCCAGGCTCAGGACTGATATTCTATCCCATTCTCTCCAGTAACCTCTTTCTTTCTCCTTTATTTTTTTTAAGGTGTTGTGCTGGAAAAGGATTACTCCACAGAAAGCAGGAAAGAGATTAAAGGGAGGGATGAAGTAAATTCGCGGGACACCACAGTGATCTGAAGACCTCCAGATATGATTCTGCAGACTCAAGCCACCCGCAAAGTTCAACTGGAGACCAGTTGACCAAGTGGACCACGAGCAAGAAACTCAGAACCAGAGGCTAAAAAGTGTGTCCTTCCACCTGCTGGAGATAAAAAATACTGGGAGCTGGACTGGATGCCAAGACAGAGATGTCTCAGCTTGGTTTTCAGTTCTCTCTCTCTACCTGCTGGTTGACAGATACAACTATCCCACAGGTTCTGGAATAGTTGGAAGCTACTTAATGGAAAGTCTGTTCCCATATGCTTTACGATGAAGACAAGTGACCATTTTTAGTAGCAGCTCTCTAGACTAACTCCATCCTATTTATAACCTTTTGAAGGTACAGTCTCCAGAATTGTACACAGTACTCCAAATGACACTTTTCTGCTCTTGGACTGTGAAAATATAAATAGTTTCCTGTGATGTTTCTGCCTATTATACACTTTTTGCCAATTCTGGACTTCAATAAACTATTTTTCTGCTTTGGAACAAAACTCGTTTTTCTTTTGTTGATACTGAGTGAATCCCTTGAAGGCTTATACCATGGCTGTCCCCCATTCTAGAATCCATGTTCCAAACTATAAAGTTTTACAGTACTCTGTAAACTCTAAAGGTGGAAGTTAGCCTTAACCAGGAGTGTCTTGCATAAAAAGAGTTACACAAAATGCTTTGGAGTAAAACCTCTCTGTCCTTCCTTATATTAACTTGAGCCTTGCATGCAGAATTCTTACTTTAGAAGTCTCAAAGGATGCCTTGCACAGGATGCTAATTACGAGCACTACATCACCATAAATTTACTTACACTCATGGCAGCTCCTCAAATTTCATATACAGTGGGGGAAATAAGTATTTGATCCCTTGCTGATTTTGTAAGTTTGCCCACTGACAAAGACATGAGCAGCCCATAATTGAAGGGTAGGTTATTGGTAACAGTGAGAGATAGCACATCACAAATTAAATCCGGAAAATCACATTGTGGAAAGTATATGAATTTATTTGCATTCTGCAGAGGGAAATAAGTATTTGATCCCCCACCAACCAGTAAGAGATCTGGCCCCTACAGACCAGGTAGATGCTCCAAATCAACTCGTTACCTGCATGACAGACAGCTGTCGGCAATGGTCACCTGTATGAAAGACACCTGTCCACAGACTCAGTGAATCAGTCAGACTCTAACCTCTACAAAATGGCCAAGAGCAAGGAGCTGTCTAAGGATGTCAGGGACAAGATCATACACCTGCACAAGGCTGGAATGGGCTACAAAACCATCAGTAAGACGCTGGGCGAGAAGGAGACAACTGTTGGTGCCATAGTAAGAAAATGGAAGAAGTACAAAATGACTGTCAATCGACAAAGATCTGGGGCTCCACGCAAAATCTCACCTCGTGGGGTATCCTTGATCATGAGGAAGGTTAGAAATCAGCCTACAACTACAAGGGGGGAACTTGTCAATGATCTCAAGGCAGCTGGGACCACTGTCACCACGAAAACCATTGGTAACACATTACGACATAACGGATTGCAATCCTGCAGTGCCCGCAAGGTCCCCCTGCTCCGGAAGGCACATGTGACGGCCCGTCTGAAGTTTGCCAGTGAACACCTGGATGATGCCGAGAGTGATTGGGAGAAGGTGCTGTGGTCAGATGAGACAAAAATTGAGCTCTTTGGCATGAACTCAACTCGCCGTGTTTGGAGGAAGAGAAATGCTGCCTATGACCCAAAGAACACCATCCCCACTGTCAAGCATGGAGGTGGAAATGTTATGTTTTGGGGGTGTTTCTCTGCTAAGGGCACAGGACTACTTCACCGCATCAATGGGAGAATGGATGGGGCCATGTACCGTACAATTCTGAGTGACAACCTCCTTCCCTCCGCCAGGGCCTTAAAAATGGGTCGTGGCTGGGTCTTCCAGCACGACAATGACCCAAAACATACAGCCAAGGCAACAAAGGAGTGGCTCAGGAAGAAGCACATTAGGGTCATGGAGTGGCCTAGCCAGTCACCAGACCTTAATCCCATTGAAAACTTATGGAGGGAGCTGAAGCTGCGAGTTGCCAAGCGACAGCCCAGAACTCTTAATGATTTAGAGATGATCTGCAAAGAGGAGTGGACCAAAATTCCTCCTGACATGTGTGCAAACCTCATCATCAACTACAGAAGACGTCTGACCGCTGTGCTTGCCAACAAGGGTTTTGCCACCAAGTATTAGGTCTTGTTTGCCAGAGGGATTAAATACTTATTTCCCTCTGCAGAATGCAAATAAATTCATATACTTTCCACAATGTGATTTTCCGGATTTAATTTGTGATGTGCTATCTCTCACTGTTACCAATAACCTACCCTTCAATTATGGGCTGCTCATGTCTTTGTCAGTGGGCAAACTTACAAAATCAGCAAGGGATCAAATACTTATTTCCCCCACTGTATGGGCACAAAACCAAATACTGTGTTCTGGTCGTCTATAATTAGTTTGTTACTATTATTACAATTTCTTCCAATGTGAAAATGCACCACTGGGAAAGAGAAGAAGTTTTTCATTCTACTACTATAAAATGTATTCTTTAGTAAGCAATGTATAATATGAAAGTCCTGATTATCATAGGTGGTTAGTGACCCACTGTTTAGGAGGCTGAAGCAGGAGGGGAAAGGGGTAGAGGAGAGGGGGCATAGACAATCCCCTGCAAGGTGTTAGCATGGTGGATAATTTTAAGAGACAAAAACTTGCCATATGCACATCAATGTTCTCTCTAACTTTTGCTGGCCCATGTGCTCACGAAAAACATTTTGTGCGCAAGTTTTCAATTTCAACTTGATGTGTGCACTATAGCCTATGTTCACAATAAGAAAGCCAGAAAACATGTTGTGCATGCATTTGCTAGGCAAGTGTGCTCCCATTCTGACCCATGTGTACGCGCACACGGGCACAGCTTAGAGGAACACTGTTGCACATGTTCTCTTACCAAGGTTCCTCCTATGACTTATTCCACAAAACCTTTACATAACAGAAACAAAATAATTTATATCAATATGGAATTCAGGTTCATCATCCAATTACATTTTTAAACTTCTTTTATTGGATCTATAAAACATGTACAGTTGCAGAAATATCCAATTATCCTTTCACAGATGCAATACAATGTACATAATATACAAATCCTGCACATTTCAAAAGCTGGCATATCAAAACTACTAACTGGTGGAACCAACTGAGTGAATAGGGGTATGAAAAATACATTCTTTTATATTTTGCATATCTCTACTCACGGGGGCCCTTTTACTAAGCTGCAGTAGGCACAAGCATGCACTTACCGCAGGATGCCAAAGTTCCAAATCTGTGTGCACTGATGGAGCGCTAAAATGTTTTTGTATTGTTTTGTTTTTTTTTGCAGAGGGGGCATGTCTAGGAGTGGAGAGTAGGTGTTTCTGCACTAATCAGTTAGCACAGCTACATTACTGCATAGCCCTTACCACCTACGAAACAGGTGTCAGTAGGGTGCTAATGCCATAATTTTTTTTTTAATGGCAACATTAACACATGAAAAATAGGGATATCAGTTTACAAAAGTATATTTCTGTCAAGCTGGAGCAATCCTAGCTAGAGCTAGATACTGCTGATTTACATGAAGGAAGATGACCTCAAAGTGTGTTTATAGCTAATTGTCTAACATTAGCACATGGCCATTAATACAGGAAACGCAAAAATCAGCCATTTTCAAACTGCAGTAAAAAAAATGGTCTTAGTGCACAGAAAAAAACCATATTAGGGCACATTAAGGCCACTTAACTGCCTCTTAGTTGGTTCCTCCAGTTGGCAGTTTTGATCTTTTCTAGGGAACCTCATTTGACTCCCTTTTGGGGGTTTCAAAAATTGACATATGCCAATTAATCTAAAAACAGTTTCTACCTTTGTTGTCGTACTAATTGGGCTGTTCCCAAACTCTCTTTTCCACTTTCTTCATGTTGATTTTTTAATCTAAGTTCTTCTCCAAGATCGAATGTTCATCTTTTTCTTTCTTCACCATCTTTCCTTTCTCTCTACATCTGTCTGACATTTGAGTGTTCCTCTTTCACGGTTTATCTTCTCTGCTTCTCCACTCACTTCTAAATTTTGCCCCTTATTCTTCCCCTCTGTTACCTTCAAATTCTCACACTCTCTTCTCTTTTTTTTTTTTTACTGAATAATTTTCAAATTCTATTATACAGAGAAAATACAAAACAAAGACAATAAAAAAGTCACATAAGCTTACTAAGAAACAAAACTACATTTTCACTTTGTAAAGATCTCATCATAAGGTGAGAGCATGAATTTAAACACTTCAAATTTAAAAAAAAAGGAAAAAGAGGTATATAAAATAACCTCACAATACAGCCTACTCCAAGTTATAACCCCAACCAATCCTTTTGATTTTAACCCTGATTTAACATAAATCTTTCCAGATGAAAGGGATCAAAAAATATATATTGTTTACCTTGATGGTGAATCAACACACTGACAAGGAAAAGATAGAAAAAATGTAGCCCCCAAAGCCAAATGTTTGAGTTTCAAAGAAAGAAAAAATCTTCTTTCACTATTGAGTAGTAAATGCCACATCTGGAAAAAGTTGAATGGCCTTGACCACAAAATTATGCAGTTTTAACCTTAAAGTACAACTTCTAAATTTTTTTACTTACCATTTTCTGAACAAAAGGTTACCAATAAAGTAGCACGGGAGGTAATTATATCCTGAGAATCCTCCAGAAAAGCGTTTCTGTAGAAGGTTGGCCGCCCACACTGCCTACCCGAGAGGGAGCAACACCTTTAGTAATCTAATAACACTTAGAAATAGGAAAAGACTCCCCTTGCTCAAGATGTAAAACCTCCACAAAATATTTTCTTAGCAATATTTCTGGTGAAAGCAAATATATAATGGGAAAATTCAAAAATCTTAAATTATAAATCTGTATACCATTTTCTAAGGATTCTATCCTATTACGGAGGCTCAAGTTTTTGACCAAAGAGGCATTAACTGCCTGCAAGGTTTAAATTTGAGACTGCATACCATAAAGATTCTACAACTTGTACAGAATAATCATGTAATTGTGCAATCTTCCCAAGGAGCAATTCTTCAGTCCTAGAAACTACACACCAAATATCTACCTGGGAGATCTTCCCGTTTACAACTGTTCCAGATGGAATATCCTTTACAGGATCAAAAGTAACAGCTTGTAGTTGCACTGGCTGCTGAATCCGCTCTAATTGAGGAAGAATGAGACCAGAATACCCCTGAACCATTTCAGTAGTGGGTTCTCGCTGGGCTCCATCAGTGGGCGGCGGAGGCAGGGTTCTGTCACCAGAGCTCAAAGAGGCACCCTTCTGAAGACAAATTAGACGTACACTCACAGTTTGAGGAACAGGTAAACATGCTTGTCCACTGGACCACTGATCTTGGGAGTAGAAGTGGTAACAGGTCTTTGAGTTTGGGATTTTGGCCTATTTTTCCTCTTCATCAGACCAATTTGTCAAGAAAAGCCCCCACAAAAAGAAATAGGAACCATCTCAACTTTCACTATTATAATGTTGCCCAATTTGCCAGGTTTCCTAATTTCTGTAAACATTTCTTCACCTGTGTGTTTATTCTGTCCTGGCAGACAGTAGTACAGCCCTACCATTATACTCACTTCCCTTCGTACATGGAATTTCTATCCAAAAGGATTCCAAGCTGCTATCCATTTCATGCAGAATATTTATTTTGTTTGACTCCATTCCCTCTAACATATAACGCAACACCCACCCCTTCAATTTGATCCACTCTGTCACTGTACCCCTTTGGCACACCTCTGAAAGCTTGAGAGGCAGGGTACCTACCCAACTTTTCCAGGTCATCTTCAAAGAGCAAGCACCTCTGTAAGGGCAAACTACCCCAATGCTGCTCGTTGGAGAAGCCACAACCATTTCCTGGCAACTATTAAGGCCACTGAGCAAGAAGAAACGCAAACATATAAAATGCCCAACAAGATGGCATCCCTCACTTCAAGTGTGTCACCTCAGGGGACTCTGGGATTTGCTGCAGCCAATACAGCATGGCCATGGAGGGGGCATGTCAAGATGGCGGACGGACTGGTAGACGCTTAACACCGTCGCTGACTTTTCCCAAGGTGAAGACGATTACTGCAGCAAAGTTACCTAAAATGCCACACACCAAAAGGAAAGGGGTAGTAAGGGGTTTACCGGTGGTGAATTCCGAAACCGCCCTAGTCCAGACGACGATGAAGAAGTATGCTACCAGCACTCCACGACAGACCGGCTTGAGTCAATCTCCCGCAATGGGAGACGCGGGTGGATCGTCTCTCCCACGGGGAGTGGAGACATCATTATCCTCGCCGGAGATTAATCCCCCACCTTGTCCAGCAGGCCTCAGAAGCGGGTTAGGACTTCTAGAGGCGTCTGAAGATGGCGCAACAGATGACCTGTCCACCGGAACCCAAGACGAGGCGCTGGGAGAACAGAACAAAGTGGAGCCAAAGGCTCCCGAGGCGGTAACTTTGGATACTATTTGGGAGGCGATACAGACGCTGACTTCTGTTGTGACCCCAATTGTGAGTAAATTAGATTTGGTAACTTCAGCGTTGGATACTTTTTAAAAAGAATCTGAAAAAACTAATATAGCCGTTCAATAGGAATTATTGACTTTGAAAGAAAAATCTGATTTGCTTATAAAGGACAAAATGGTAATCCATCGAAAGATAGAACAGTTTGAAAATTATAACAGACGTTTAAACCTGAGGTTCTTGAACTTTCCAGTTTCCTCTGAAATTAATGCGAAGGATTTGTTTAAAAAATTTCTGATGGAAAACCTTCTATACTCCCCAGAGTTGATTCCCCCAGTTAACAAAATATATTACTTACCAGATTTAAAAAGGGGAGAAAAATTGAAGGCTCCTGGAGATTTACAAAATTTAACTGCCTTCTTAGAACAATCAGCAACTGAAATCCTAGTTAGGAAGACCTTGCTTGTTTCATTAGTCTTCGAACAGGATGTGAATGCCATATTAAAAATGTACTTTAAAAATGCAACTAAAATGTTTCTTGGAGATAAGATATGGATCTACCCAGATGTGGTGAAAACCACACAAGATAGAAGAAAGGCTTTTCTAGCCTATAGAGAAGAAACTCGATTGTTGGGAGCAAGATTTATTTTGTCTTATCCATGTAAATGTTTGATAAATTACTTAGATAAAAAATATGTGTTTTTTGAACCGGAACAGTTAAACGTTTTCTTAGAAATGAAGAAAGTAACCAGATAGTTTCTGAACAATGAGAAAATTGTTTTCTTGTTGTTTTTCCACCATTTATACCTAACCCCCCTTCTTCTTGTTTTGAATAGGTGGTCTAAGAAAGAGATTTAATTGTTATGTTTTCTTTACCTCTCTCAGAGTAAGAGGGGAAAGATTATGTTGTTTCCTAAAAGTATCACATATGCTCTGTTTTTCTGGAACAAGATTGAATGCTTGTATAATATGTTGAAATTATAAATAAATAAATAAATAAATATACTGCATGGCCCTGGCCACACTGGCACCACCAACAGTGGTCTGTACCATTCCACCGCTGAAGAGAAGGCCTGCTTCAAGAGGTATTCCATGTTCCTCTCATGAACATCTCCTTCAGAGCAGATCCCACCTCAACTCGGGTAGTGGTCTTCTTGGTTACAGCCAATTTAAGGGCATCCAACTCATGAACCCACCAGTACTTTTCAGTTTCAAACTCAGGGGGTAGAATCTCTCAAGAGCCTGTGCCCCCCACAAGGACCCCCTCAATCCACCAATATCATGCAGGTGAGCAAAAAAAAAAAAAAAAAGCTTTTGTCACCCTCTACCAGAAAGGCATTTAAGTGTGAATACACAAAAAAAAAAAATTTTCCAGAATTGCCACCACTCACTACAATTTACACAAAGAACCTCAATGCAGATGCTATCCCAAAATGCAATGTTCTGCACAGAAAACATACTTCATTATAAAATCAAGGCACTTTTGGTGGACCCTTGGCTACGGCGATGTTGCATAATCAATGAAGTCCGACCTAACTGCTAAAAACAGAGACACATACTAAGAAGCTATTATGTGTAGGATACAGATCCATTTTGTGCATATGGTTGTTTTAAAACTGTCACACATGTCTTAACTCTCTCTAGCTGTTTATGCTAAATTTTAATATTCTTATTATACTTACGGATGGTTCACTGCACTGTACCAGCCACATCTGCATAGATTCATAATCCTAGGAAATACAGGAATCTTCTTGTTAGGTTTCTCAAGGCAGAAACTAGGTTCTTGAGCACTTGGACCACTGCCAAGGTGCGGCAGTGGCAGGAAAAACCACCCCACAACGGAGACAAGGCAGAACTCTGACAGAAACAGCTAGACTTCACATGCACTTGACCACCCTTCCCCAGGAGTTGAGCCCCTGGGTGCAGGCGGCCGGCAGGACTTACCGGACAGGGCAGGAACTGGATACCAACTAGGCTTAACAGGGACTGAAGATCAAAAGGGAAGGGAATATACATGGGCAGCAAGGCAGGAAACTGGGCCAGGACTCACAGACAGACAATACTACACAAGGCAGGAAATGGACAAGCTAGAGGACAAGAACTGAAAGCTGCCAAGCAGCCACTGAAAAACACTGACAGACAAGAGACAGGACTGAAAGCTGAAGAGCAGCCACTAAGCAAGAACACAGACAAACAGAAACTAGACCAGGAATACAGACCAGAAACAAGACTAGGGAAATAAGCAATAACCTAAGCTAAACTACACACAGACTAACTAGAACCAGACAAGAAACCAGACTAGGCAGAAGTGCAACAAGCACACCAATATACCAGGGACCTTAGACGATGTAAAGGCAAACACAGAAATCTTCAGATGATTAATAAAGCCCATCCGCAGCTGAGGTTCAGCTGCAGGAACCACAAGGCAGCTACAGGGGCTGTTCAGGCACAAACAAGAAAAGCAAGTCTGGCAGCCTGGAAGATCCGGACCGGACTAAAGTCTGGAATGGGTGACAGTCCATAGCAGCCACCAGTTCTGGCCACCAGAGGGCGAGGTGAGCACAGACAAGTAAACACACTTCTTTCAAAAAAAATTTGTTTCCACCACAAGCAGAATCCAGTAAGACAAGAGGATCTACTGATGTGCGCTATTCTCTACTAGTAAATCTACGTAGGTCGAATTACTACTTTTGAAAAACTGTTTGGAAATAGCTTCTTTGTTTGACTTTACAAAAACTTATCAGGATTACTTGATGGGATTCTGGAAAATTGATGATGCCTTTTTAATTCTACAGTTTAGGCTTAACTAAGAAAATGTGAACATCAGAAACATCAAAAAACTCTTCCTCCCTACAATACGTTACATTACCATTACATGTACAGATCATTCAAAGTAGCCTATGCCTGTGTTTCAAAAGAAGCATGCCATGTTATACTGTTGTTTTTTCCAACTTGATCAAGTGTGCCATGGGAAAAAAGTCACCATTGCTTGATGTTAAAATCCATACCCGCACAAGGGCTCTGCTTACAGCACTTCTCAATAATAAAAGGCCATGTGTAGTTGTACATACCCCTCTCCTTCCTTGACATCCTGAGCCCCAGAGTATAGAAATTAACAGGCAGCATGTTAGGGCATGGGAAGCCAGTGCTTTGTGCAGCACACACTGCATGCAACAACTCCCCATCTCACCCCTCCTAAGCCTCCTCTCTCCTTCCAGCCTCTAGCAGGGCTTTCAATGTTTTGGTAGCTTTTCTAGGCATATTTTGCAAAGCCTGCATGCCTGCAGTTAAGAGTCAATCTGTCTGTACTCATCTGTTTTCAGTGCCGAAAGCCACACTGAGCCCGCAAAAAGGTGGGATACAAATGCAATAAATAAATAAATAAAAATGTGTATGTACTAACCTAGACGAGACGTCAGAAGCAGTAAAGCTAAGAGAGTAATAAGGGAGCTGAACAGAGAACACTTGATGGAGCCTGCACAGCCTTGTGAGAAGCAGAAGGGTGTAATTTGTTCTAGCTGTGACAAAAAGCTGAAGCAGAGCCATGCTGACTTTGTATGCTGGGCTGAGGCTGCATTGGGAATTCAGGGTAAACTACTACCCAACAGAGCAGAAGCACATGACGTGGTAGTTCTTTTCCCCATTGCAGCATGAAGGAAAAGGCAAAGGAAGTGCACCAAGATTTTAGTAGTGCTATCTGGCCTCTAGTGCTGAAGCCAGGCAGAGCACCACCACCAAACTGTGGTCACCACTGCCATAGAGCTGGTGATATAATATAGGAGATCAAAGGCAAGGACATGGTGTGGCCAAATCCCACTGCTGCTCCTTGTGATCTTGGGCAAGTCACTTAACTCTCCATTGCCTCAGGTACAAACTTAGATTGTGAGCCCTCCTGGGACAGAGAAATATCCAGAGTACCTGAATGTAACTCACCTTGAGCTACTACTGAAAAAGGTGTGAGCAAAAACCTAAATCTAAATAAAAAAAAAAAAAGGTGTCAGCTATCTTACACACAAACACCCCCCTCCCCCCCCTTCAGGCTACCATGTAGGCACATTCCAGTGCTTACATACCCTGACCCTCTATTTCCTGTATGCCCAGACTCCCCCCTCTTCCTTCCAATGATGCACACAGAGACATCCACTCATGAGCATACCCACACCCTTCCCCTGTGCTCGCTCACATATATACACACACACACACACAAATCCCTCCCTGTGTGCATAGGCACAATCCGCACACACTCCACACTGCCCTTCCCAAAGTGTGTACCCATGAGCATTTGGGCATAATCTGATATACACAGATACACCTTTGTGTTATGCTTAGAGAATGCACGCACTTTTCAATTCTTTGGGGGGGGGGGAGAGGAGGAGGAGGGAGACAGTGTTCTCCCAGGTCCACACTGCCTGCTTTATGGAAGCTGGTGTACCAAAGAAATTTGGAAAATACAAGTGTGCCTCAAGTTTGAATGGGTTAGGGAACAAATCTTATAAGGACTACTATACTGTATTAGGATAACTGTCCAGGAAACAGGAACTTGCAATATAATAAGCAGTAGAACTGAACTGAAGCTACCTTGTATCTGCACTAACTGTGGCTTTCATGATACAGCCTAACTTAATATAAACACAGGGACGCATATTTATTTTCTTCATTAAGTATCACAAAGTTATACAGATGCCTAATTAATCTGCAAATGGGACTATTCTACAGAAACAAATACTATACACCTGCAAGCCTTGGGAAATATCAGTTTTGCCCTGGGACATCTTCAAACAGCTGGAATTTTACTAAAGTCCGGCAGCCACAATAGAAGTAGAAGCTCAAATCCTTTCATAATGCATAAAGCCATGAAAATTGGAAACTCGATATTTAAGATCAAAAGAATAGCCGAACTGGGTCAAACCAATGGTCCATCTAGCCCAGTATCCTGCTTCCAACAAAGGCCAATCCAAGTCACAATGACCTGGCAGAAACCCAATTAGTAGCAGCAAGATGTATACAAGATTTATAGCTTCAGTAAAGAAAAGGCAACATCACCTTATCAATGCCAGCCAACCACTGAGTAATCTGAGTTAGGTAACCAACTTTACGTGTTCATGAAGACATTAAAATTAAAGTTTTCTAATACAAAAGAATAATATTTCACCACGCTATTGTGTTTTTCCAAAGATATACATTTTTAAAGCAGGGCTGCATTTGAATACAATTAAAAAGGTATGCCCCCCCCCCACCACAATAGTTTCTTGTTACTCTGGGAAAGTCATTTAACCCTCTATTGCCTACAGCCACAAGGAGGTACAGCGGAAGAAAAACAAACAAACATGTGATTAATCGCAATTACAAATTTTAATCTCTATGCAGCCCTAAAAAATTTGAAAAGATAGGAAATACAGTACAAAACACAGTACATAAATATTGCCATACTGGGACAGACCAAAGGTCCATCAAGCCCAGCATCCTGTTTCCAACAGTGGCCAATCCAGGTCACAAGTACCTGGCAAGATCCCAAAACAGTACAATACATTTTATGCTGCTTATCCTAGAATAAGCAGTAGATTCTCCCAAGTCTATGGACTTTTCCTTTAGGAAGCCATCCAAACCATTTTTGAACCCTGCTAAGCTAATCACTTTTACTACATTCTCTGGCAACTAATTCTAGAGTTTAATTACACGTTGAGTGAAGAAATATTTTCTCCGATTTGTTTTAAATTTACTACTTTGTAGCTTCATTGCATGCCCCCTAGTCCTAGAATTTTTGGAAACAGTAAACAAGTGATTCACATCTACCCGTTCTACTTCACTCATTATTTTCTCTATCATATCTCCCCCTCAGCTGTCTTTTCTCCAAGCTGAACAGCCCTAGCCGCTTTAGCCTTTCCCTTTATCATTTTCATCGCCCTTCTCTGTGCCTTTTCTAATTCCACTATATCTTTTTTAAGATGTGGTGACCAGAATTGAAAACAATATTCAAGGTGCGGTCGCACCATGGAGCGATACAAAGGCATTATAACGTCCTTATTTTTGTTTTCCATCCTTTCCTAATAATACCTAACAAAACACAAATTGAAAAACTATAAATTAAAGAATCTAGAACAGCCTTACAGTTTTCAAAGCCTACTTCAGAAAAGCAAGCCTATTTTACAGTTTTTCTAAAAGACAAGAATACTAAGGCGTGAACACGATTATCACCATAATGACAATACATATGTGCAATGGTCATGACCTACACATTATCTCTCAGCAGTAACAACCCTGCATGGAACCACACCTATAGCAACCACTGTATAATACTGGGTGAGAAAAAAAAAAAACTAAGATTCTCTATCCCAAGGTTACTTCCAGTTAAAATGTACTATGCAGCTCCTGAAAAAACACCTAGAAAAAAAAGGTCAACTACATAGTATTTTTAAACCAGCCTGCTACATTGACAAGAAAGCCAAAATCTACATTTTAAGCTTCTTTTACAAAGCTGCATACCTGCATGGCAAATGAGAGGAAGCCCATTCAGTTCCTATGGGCTTCCTCTCATTTGCAACAAAGGAATCACTAGTGCGGATTTGTACAAGAAGTCATATACTACTTCCCTCATTAGCATCCTATATAATAAAACCCACCTCCAACGTTCTGAAGCTGGCAGCGTGGACAAAAACATTGAAGCATTCGTGCTCCTCCTCCCACAAGCGGCATCAACGACTGCCCAATAACAAAACAGCAGCAGCGCGAGACAGCGTGAGTCATCAGCGTGAAAAAAAAAACGAAGCTGGCAGTCGGAACGAGGAACGAGAGGGCGGGGCCTGCACCTCAGACGGAAGGAGAGCAAGTTACCGCTGTGCTGGCGAATTCACACAAATACAGAACGGTAAGGAGGGAGGGGAGTGAGGACCATCACTTACTTCACTGTTCCCTGTCTTCAAGTCGGACTGAAGAGTGAGGGGGCGGGGCCTGCACCTCAGACGGAAGGAGAGCAAGGAAAGGAGGGGGTCATGGAACTCAGTTCCACACACACACACACTTTGTATCTCTCTGTCACACACACAGTCTATCGCAGACACACACACTCTTTCACTCCCTCTGTCTCACACTCTCTCGGACACACACACACACACACACACATACACTCTGTCTCAATGACCGCCCCTGTGGTCCTGCCCACACACTCTCTCACATCAGATGGAAGGAGAGGAAGGGAAGGAGGGGGTCATGGAACTTAGACCCACACACACACTATCTGTCACACTGTACCTCTCTGTCACACACACACAGTCTTTCATTCTCTGTGTCCCACTCTCACACACACTCTCTCAGACACACACAGTCTGTCTGTCTGTCTCTCTCTCTCTCTCTCTGGGGTCTGGAACTCCAAACAAAAGGGGGACTTCACCTCGCACCGAAGAGAGGGGGTCCTGCACCTCGGACGGCAGAGGGGTGCCTGCCTGCACCTCATCTGGAAGGGGAGGAAGGGAAGGAGAGGGTCATGGAAGCTGGACCCCCCCCCCCATACACACACACTCTGTCACACTGTATCTGTCACACACACACACACACACACTCACACACAAACTGGATGGTTGGTGAACATAGGGTGATAGTACAAACACACAGACAAATACATTGGGTCAATTAAACTTAAAAAAAAAAAACAGAGGAAAAACAGAACGGTTGGTGGACATGGGGAGGGGGTTGCTGCACATGGGGGTACAACAGGGCAACACATTAAATACAATTAAAAAGGGAAAAAAATGTCAAACTCATGAACAATTTTCCACATTATACACCCTTCACAATTACTCCATCATTATAGCACTTTACTATGAACTGTTTGGTTAGCAACAATTAACTTATGAATATAACCTTGCTAGCGCCCATTTCATTTCTAACAGAAATGGGCCTTTTTTACTAGTGTTATTTATAATTCAGAGTTCTAGTAACCATATTATTCCTAGATATTAGTAAACAGGCCCACTGTTTGAATAATCTGCATGTTAGCGCAGGCCTTGAAAAATCTCTTTTCAATCTAGATGAAAAGCCCCAGTCTCTTTCATCCTCAAGCCCTGCTGTCTGATTAAACTTGAAGCAAGCAATGAGCAGACCAGAAATATGTGGCCATGTTTCGCCGTATGGCTGCATCAGGGGTAAAAACTAATAAAACTAATGAAATTAATATAATTAATCAAAATGATAAAATAAGCAAATAATAATTAAAGCAATCAAATTAAAAAGATAAAATCATATAAAATGCCAGCTAATTAAAATAATAGTGATAATATCAAATGTAAATATATGACAATAAAAAGTAAAACATGTTCTGAAATCTTGGCAGTCGGATATGATGCCACCATTGACATGTTGGCGAGCACTGATGATACAGCAAAGAGGCTTGACAGATGCAGGGTGAAATCGCTGGACAGCACAGGGGGAGAAGAGTTCCACAACTTGTGGGAACCTTTGTGGTTAACTATGCCCTCAAGAGCGAGAAGTCACATTTTGAACATTTAAATAGCTCACAAGGGGGGGAAGGGGGTGGGATTTGCATCATTTGGAGATTGGGGAGGGTAATGCTTTATTTGTATAAGTTAAATTCAACATTGCTATACTGGTTTGCAAGTTTTCTTTCAGACCTGTGATGTATCATGATGCAACTGTTGTCAATAAAAATGATTACACATAAAAAGTAAAACATGCATATGCATAATAGCTTTTTATATAAAAAAAAAAAAAAAAAACAAGACAAAACTGAGACTAATACATGAATTCAAAGAACAAGCCAAAGAAGTCAAAAATGTGTGAGAAGGGAATGCCTATAAGGGAGAAAAAAAAAACAGCTTTCCCCTAATAGCTCTAATGTCTGATTCTTGGTTTAATCCAAGAGGGACCACAGTTTTAAATCTAAAAATGAATCTCTGTTCTTTCTGCAGTAAAATCTTCTCCACATCTCCACCCCTCCAATGGTAGATGACTTTGTGTAATACAATGAATCTCAATTGGTCAAAATTGTGCCCTCTCATGCATCTGTTCTACTAAAGGTTTATTGGAGACATTTCTTTTTATAGCACTGTGATGTTCTATAACGCATTTATTAAACGCACGGCTTGTTTTCCCTATGTATAACATTGTGCAAGGGCATACAACAGCATACACTACACAAGTTGTTTTGCAATTGGAATAATGTCTCAATTCAAAATTTTCACCAGTATTAGAGTGTGTAAAAACTTTTGTTTTTTAAATTGACATGGCAAACTGAACAAGAGAGCAACCATAATGTCTTTTTTTTTCAAAACCAGGAATGCATTGGATGATAAACCAATTTCTCTTCAATACGTTAATAATGTCAGGAGATAAACGATCAAAATAAAGTGTGCATACTACTTTTTCAGAAGCTTTTTCTGTTTGGTCTGTAAGAGGGTCCTTCTATCTTGTTGGATAGCTTTAATATATCCCTCTTCAATACATCGCTTAGGGTACCCTCTATCATTGAATATGGCAGCCATACATTTAGCTTGGTGATTCATGTCTGTCTTCTGTGAGCAAATTCTTCTCAATCGTAAGAACTGATTATAAGGTAAATTGCTTTTGAGGGATTTTATTGTGGCACTGTAATGTAGAAATTTATTGACATCTGCTGTCTTACAATACAAACTAGTATCAAAATTGCCATTATTCAGGAATATCTTAGGCTCCCTTTTACTAAGGCATGCTCACGTTTTTAGCGTGAGCTAAAATTGTGGGCGTGCTAAACGTTAGAGACGCCAATGCATTCCTACGGGCATCTCTTAATGTTTAGCGCACCTACAATTTTAGTGCACGCTAAAAACGTGAGCGCAACTTAGTAAAAGGGGGCCTTAATGTCTAAAAATGAAATCTTATTGTAGTCATAACTGATCTGAAATTTAAGATTATCATCCTGAAAAGTCAGCCATGCGTAAAATTCTAAAAGGATATCCTCTGTACTTGTCCAAATCATAAAAACATCGTCAACATATCTGCGCCATAATAAAATGCTGCAATCTTTTAAAAAAAGTTTTTTCAAAATCAGCTATTTAAAGGTTAGCGATTGAAGGGGCTATGGTTGCTCATGGCTGTGCCTTTGATTTGTTTATAAAAGTTCCCTTCAAAATAAAAGTCGTTCTCTTTAAGGGCTAAAGATGACAGTTCATTAATGTATTCTATGGGGACTCTCTGTTTTTCAATTCTTTTACATAAAGCAGCTCATATCGCTTCTAAGGCTTCACTTTGGGGAATATTAGTATTTAAAAATTCTACATCCAGTGCTTTGTATATATCTTTGGTAATATATAAATTATGAAAATTTTTGGAAAAGGTGTAAGCAAGAACGAGTATTCTTTAAAAGTGAGTAAACAGGTCTATCCATTTCTAACAAGGAGTCAACCTTCTTCTTCAACAAGGCTGTGGGATCATTTTTCAAACGTGCATAAAAATCTTTAGCCTGTCTATTAATTTCATTCACATATTTATGTTTATCCATGATTACAACTGCTCCTCCTTTATCCACTTCTTTGATCACTATAGTATCATCATTTTCAAGGTGGCAGTAGCTTTTTTCTCTTCTTTAATTGGGTTATAAAAACACATTCTAGGCTCATTCTCCAGTTTCTCAATCTCTTTGGAGTACCACTTTTTCAAATGTATGTATCATGGGGTTACAGAGCCCAGGAGGGTTCCATGTACTATCTTTTTTAACAGAGATATCAGGGGTCAGTATGATTTGAAAACTGGTCAATGATCTTCAATTTGCATGTTAATTTAGAGATATCAATGCGTGTGTTCATAGCATTGTAGCAGGGTGTCAGTACAAAAGACAGTCCTTTCTGCAGGACAGAAGTTTCAATTGCACTAAGTACTCTTTTTAAAATATTAAATACTCCCTGAGAGGTCACAATTACATTATTCTGTTTGGTTGCCAATGTCTGTTCAGATCCCTGCTCTGACAGTTTACAGATTAGTGATTCAAAGGTGCTCCTCTTCCCCTTCCCCCCTCTCCCTCTGTAATATGGTAATCTCCCCTGTGCAGTGCTTTTTTTGTGCCGGTACGCGGCGGTAGGGCGTACCGGCACCTTTTTTTCAGGTCCCGCTCCCGTGCATTTAATTTTTCCGGTCGCGATTCCCCTCTCTCCCCTGCCCTCCCCCTCCATGCCAGCAACTCTCTCTTCCCTGCCCTGCATGTCCGACATATCCCCTCTCTCCCCTGCCCTCCCCTCTCCAAGTCGCGACAAACCGGCCGGCGGTGAAGACAGTGGTACTCACTGACGCAGGCACGCAGAAAATGCAGGGCGCGCGCAAGCAGGTTCGTCTTCTCCTCTGATCTCGCGTTGCTTCCCTCTCAGCCTTCGAGGGCGGGACGCACTGAGAGGGAAGCAACGCGAGATCAGAGGAGAAGACGAACCTGCTTGCGCGCACCCTGCGTTTTCTGCGTGCCTGCGTCAGTGAGTACCGCTGTCTTCACCGCCGGCCAGTTCGTCGCGATTTGGAGAGGGGAGGGCAGGGGAGAGAGGGGACATGTTCTGACATTTGCTGGTGGCAAGGTGTAGTATAGAAAGGAGTCCAAGGATCAAAAACCTCTTCAGACTCAATTCTTATACTTTTGCTCTCTCTCTCTCTCTTATAGGTGGGCTCTTTACTATGGTATTATGGGGTGGGGTGGGGGGTTCTTAACCCTTGTGGCACTTCTATTCCTCTCTCTGTTTTCATAATACCTGGATTTATTCCTCTTTTGGTGCCAAGGGTATACTGAATGGAATTTATAATCTGTCTCATCTCTCATATTTATCAAATTTCATACTCAACATTCTTCTTAAATCTTGCAAATTGTAACTCAAAATCATCATAGAGTTCCTTAAAGCATATGTCATGTGCTTTTAGAATTCCTTATCCAGGTTCTCCTTTAACGTTTCAGCTTTTTTCCTGTTTGTACAAGCAGTATCATTAAATCAAGTCAACGTTTATTCAGTATTGCTTCCCATTTTAACATAAACTCCAGATCATCATTGTACAATTTAGGTTCTTCGTTAACAAGCCCTCTGTGTATCATCTTGTTCCTACAATATTCTGAGTCGAGGCATGAAGTTCTGTACGAGCTAGTCTTTTCCTAATCTTGTTTCTTCCCAATGATCCATTTGGTTTCCTCCATCTGTGGGTTTCTCAAAAAAAAAGTTCTTTGGGTAACAGTTCCTGAAGCTGAGCCTCTGCAAATCTGTTGAATACTGCTGAACACTATTTTATTTACTGCTTTTGGTTTTTAATATCCTGTTTGGCTCCTTTTTGTTTTTACAGATATTTGGAGAATCTGCTACCGGAGGCAAGTTTGATCACCTCACACCACAGCCGGGACTAAAAATCGGCACAAGCCCACTATGCTAATGTAAGCAGGCTATGAGATGTTGCTTTTTTTTTTTTTTTTTTAAATAAGAGGCAGGAGAGCAAGCCAAAGCAAATCCCAGTCAAGGTATCTCAATTACCTCAAGGCAGACTAGGAGGGGATCGATGGGGAGGTGAAGAAGGGAGGGATCTGGAGCCACCAGGTGCACACCTAAACCCTAAAGCCTGGGTCAATTCAACCCCAAAAGTTCTACCAGACCTGGGTGACCAGGCCAAGAGCTAAGCAATCCAGAACTGCATAGTTATGACTATCCACCTTCTAGACAGAATACAGAGATTAAGGTGGTTGCACATGACCACATATAGTAAACCTCAGAAGTTCTCTATCTCCATCTGCAGGCAGAGGGACATAACCCACAAGTCTCTGGATTGATCTTTGGGATGCTATGGAATCATTATTACATATCACAACAAAAATATTTTACAAAACAATTTTGAAATCATAACAAAAGTGATTTAAAAAAAAAATGAAAAGGGAAAATTAGGTTCTTACCTTGGTAATTTTCTTTCCTTTAAGTCATAGCAGATGAATCCATTATGAATGGGTTATGTCCATCAACCAGCAGGGGGAGATAGAGAGCACTGAAAAACCAGAGTGCCTCATGGCCAGCTAGCTCCATCTGCCTCTTCAGTATTTGAAGCTTCCAACACCGCAAAGTATAATAACATGAACTTTCCTCACAGTGGATGAACACCCCAGAACAGAAGCAGTAATCCAAAGGAAGGACAGAGGATGTATCAAAGCAATCCCTAGATAGGGTGGGAACAAGCCACACCACGCGCCAGCACTTGTGCTCCAAAATGCACGTCTCTCCTGGCAGCCACATCCAGCCTGTAATGTTGGGCAAATGAGAGCTTAGAAGCCCATATCTCTTGAAGACAGAGTGCTCCAGTTTAAGCCCAAGAAGAGTTATCAATAGAAATCAAACAAAATAACAGTCCAAGAAGAGGAAATTACTCTTGTGGAATGTGCCTTAAAGGCTTCAGGTGGAGGCCGGCCAGACAACAGATAAGCTGAAAAAATAGCTTCCTTGAGCCAACGGGCTATCATGGCTTTAGACGCTGGAGACCCTCTGCGTGGACCTGACAACAGAACAAAAAGATGATCAGAGGTCATAAATGCATTCGACATGCACAGATACTGCAACAGAGCCCTTTGCACATCTAGAAGGTGCAATTGCCCAAAGGCTTCCGGAAACTCCTCTCTGGAAAAGGAAGGCAGGAAAATAGGCTGGTTTAGGTGAAACGCTGAAACCACCTTAGGCAGGAAGGAAGGCACAGTACATACCATAACTCCGGACTCTGAGAATTGCAGAAATGGGTCTCGACAGGACAGCGCCTGGAGCTCAGACACCAGTCTTGCCGATGTAATGGCCACCAAAAAGACCATCTTTAGGGTCACATCCTTCTCTGAAGCTCGTCTGAGCGGCTCGAAGGGCAAACACTGAAGGGCCTTTAAAACTAACCCCGGGTTCCAGGCAGGACACAGAGCCCGCACGGGAGGACGGAGTCGAAGCACCCCTCTAAGAAACCGTGCCACATCCGGGCAAACAGCCAGAAAGAGGCCAGCGACCTTCCCTCGAAAACATGCTAAGGCTGCCACTTGAACACGCAGGGAATTATAGGCAAGGTCTTTTTGTAAACCATCCTGCAAAAAGTCAAGTATTGGCGAGACAGATGCCCGCATAGGTGTGATCGCTTTAGAAGCACACCAAGCCTCAAATTGGTGTCAAATCCTGGCACAAGCCTAGGAAGTGAAACGCTTGCGGGCCTGTAGGAGAGTGGAAATGACTCTTGTCTCTCAATTGCGCCCTCTCAATAGCCATGCCGTAAGACTAAAGCGGCAGGCATCTTCCATGGTCACCGGTTCCTGTGACAAAAGATTCGGTACCAGAGGCAAAGAAAGGGGAGCCTCTACCAGCATCCGCCGGAGATCCACATACCACGGCCTCCTGGACCAATCCGGGGCAATGAGAACCACCTCTCCTTGGTGTAGCCAAATCCGCAGGAGCACTCGCCCTATCAAGGGCCATGGAGGGAACACATACAGGAGGCCCTGAGGCCAGGGTTGAGCCAAGGCATCCAACCCCGCCGAGCGAGGAGCTCTCCGTCTGCTGTAAAAGCACGGGACTTCGGCATTTGTACTTGACGCCATAAGATCCATAACGGGCTCTCCCCATCTGGCACAGATCTGAAGGAACACTTCGTCTGCCAGCTCCTAGTCCGCTGGGTCGATTTGATTCCTGCTTAGATAATCGGCTTCCACGTTGCTCTGACCTGCAATGTGAGCTGCTGACAGAAACTGCAGATGTAGCTCGGTCCAGTGGCAAATCTGCGCGGCTAGTGCCCTGCACTGAGTGCCGCCTATCGATTTATGTAGGCCACTGCTGTCGTATTGTCTGACAGAACTCTGACAGCCAATCCTTCCAGGGTCAACTGAAAGGCCAGAAGCGCCTGGAACATCGCTTTCAACTCCAAGCGATTGATGGATCACTCCGACTCCTCGGGTGTCCAGAGACCTTGGGCATGCCTTCTTCGGCAATGTGCACCCCAGCCCTTCAGGCTGGTATCTGTCACCACCAGGCACCATCAGGGGGCACTAGCGGCATTCCTCGCCGCAGCATGCTGTCTGAGAGCTACCACTCCATACTAAGCCAGGCCACAGGGAGCCACGTGAGTGTGCGTTGGTAATCCTGAGATATGGGAGACCATCATTGAAGCAGGGAACACTGCAGAGGTCTCAGGTGCGCTCTCGCCCATGGCACCACTTCCAAAGTGGCCGTCATCGACCCCAACAGCTGGACTATGTCCCAAGCTCGCGGGCGAGGCATCCTCAGGAGCAGACGGACCTGATTCTGAAGCTTGCACCACCTTTGATCGGGTAGAAAGACAAACCCCGAGGCTGTGTCGAACCAGACTCCCAAATATTCTAGAGATTGCGAGGGGGTCAGGTGACTTTTGGCTATATTGTCGACCCAGCCCAGAGATTGAAGTACTGAGACCACTCTGGCTGTGACATGACGACTCTCTTCTGCAGAGTCTGCTCTGATGAGCCAGTTGTCTAGGTACGGGAGAACCCAAATACCCTCTCGCCTGAGAAAGACAGCTACTACCACCATTAGCTTGGAAAAGGTTCAGGGAGCTGTGGTGAGGCCAAAAGGCAACGCCCGAAACTGGAAATGTTTTCCCATCACCACAAACCGTAGAAACCTCTGGTGCGGGGGCCAAATAGGAATGTGCAAGTAAGCTTTTTTCAGGTCCAGAGACGTGAGAAACTCTATTGGCTGTACCACCGCAATGATGGAGCACAGGGTTTCCATGTGAAAATGCCGCACTCTTAGAGACTTGTTGACTGCTTTTAAGTCTAGGATGGGCCGAAAAAACCCTTCTTTTCGCGGCACCACAAAATAAATGGAGTAACGGCCAGAGCCGTGTTCAGTGGGAGGCACAGGGACCACCGCCCCGAGGTGCAACAAGCCTTGTAAGGTCTCCTCTACCGCCACCCGTTTGACGGCAGTACCGCATCGGGACTCCACAAACATGTCTCTTACCGGGGCATTGAATTCTAATCTGTAGCCATCTCTGATCAGGTCCAAAACCCACAGATCTGAGGAAATCTTGACCCACTCCTCGAAAAAGAGGGAAAGCCGTCCTCCTATTACAGGAATCGAGGAGAGGGCCGGCGCACCATCGAGAGGGTCGCCCTTGAACTCCAGGCCTTGAGCCGGTCGCTGCTGAACGCTTGTCCAAGCGAAAGGAATTCCTCTGCTGAAGCGGGCACGTGAAGTAAACCCAGCAGAATGCCCCAAGCGGTACCTTCGAGCTTCACAGAAGCGAGGTCTGTAAGGAGGAAACCACCTGACCCTTGGAAGAAGGCCGCGGCCTATCCTCGGGTAAGCGCTGGGGTTTAGCATCCCCCAGGCCTTAAACAATTTTCTCCAGCTCCTCACCAAATAGAAGAAGGCCTTGAAAGGGCAACTTCACCAACCTTTGCTTAGAGGCCATGTCAGCCGCCCAATGCCGTAGCTGCTTAGCCGAAGCTCTGACCAGATCATAAAGGGTGTCAGCCAAGAAAAACAAGGCCGACTCCATCCGTGGTGCCACTTCAGAAAGGGGCTCCGCTCCATCTCCTGGCTGTTCCACTGCCTGTTGCAACCAAGCGAGGCAGGCTCGGCCAGCGTAACAGGTGCATGCAGACGCCCGAAAGGGTAGACCTGAAATTTCAAAGGACCGTTTCATAGCTGATTCTAGGCGTCGGTCCTGCATGTCCTTCAGGGCGACTCCTCCTTCCACTGGGAGGGTAGTTCTCTTTGTCACAGTCGTGACTAGGGCATCCACTTTAGGCACTGCTAGGCGCGCCAAATGCTCCTCACTTAGAGGGTATAATTGCCCCATAGCCCTGGCGACTTAAGGCCCCTCAGGGTCAGCCCATTGAGCCGAAATAAGCTCTTGGATGGAGTCATGCAAAAGTAAGGCTCGAGCAGACTTCTTAGTACTTACCATCCTCGGATTACCAGAGAAGGCTTAGGCACTCCCAGGATCTTCAATAGAGAGGACCTGCAATGCATCAGAAATAAGGGCTGGCAGCTCATAGCGGTGGAAAATCCTCACCATGGAGGGATCATCTGGATCCGGTGGCAATCCTGCACCTTCCTCTGGCTCTTCAGACCACCAGGGCCTGCCAGACCCCTCAGAATCCTCACATCCCGACCACGGGGGGGGGGGGGGGGGGGGCCACTGTCTGAAGGGGAATTCACCCTTCTACGCTTGTCTTGAGGCCGGGCTCCACTGGAGAGGAAACAGGTAGCAGGGCCGAATGAGACCCCTGTGGGAGAGCTCTTGTAACATGAATGCTTTATGCAGCAGCAATACAAACTCAGGGGAGAAGGGCTCACCCTGGCCTCCCCGTTCCAGTCCGGGGATAACAGTTCTCGTTAGCCTCCACAAGAGGCTCCCCTCCAGGCTCAAACCCCTCCGCTTCTGCGGGGGTCGTGCAATGCGGCACGTCCAAAATGGCAACCGCTGCCAGCTCCACTGAGCGGGAAGAAACATCGCTCACCATGCTCATGCCGGCTCTGACGTCTGAAGAGCACGATTTACAGAGCCCTGCTGCTAATCTGCGCTTGCCACAACGTGAACAGCGCTTAACAACCTCCGCAGCCATCGCCAAAACACAGTGGAAAATTCAAAATGGCGGATTCATGCCAAAACCGTCCCGATCGCAGGCCTCCCCGGAGGAGCTATATAACACTCTTAACCTCAACCGACCGAGTCCAGGAGCTCCGGTCACGCTGCACAATCAGAAGAAAACCTCTTTTCTGGAATCGCAGCACCAAAGCACGATGCGACTTTTTTTATTTTTACGCTCTGATAGAGGCAAATTTCCAACTCCGGAGGATCAGTAGAGTGGGAAAGGCAGGGAAAGGACAAACCAATGTGCCTGCATCCACAAGGCAGAGCGTGGGAAAGGCATGGAAAGGACTAACCAATGTGCCTGCATCCAAATGGCAGTGGGAAAGGCAGAGACAGGGCGAGCCTATGTGCCTGCATCCACATCGGGGGCCAGGTAAGGCAGGGAAAGGGCAAACCTATGTGCCTTTAAAGTGGGCACCATCAGCCACAACATCCCTGCTACAACTGGCAAAAGCACAGGAGCCACCCCAGGCAGATTTCTGAAGGAGCTGAATAAGCTGCGTCCACCCTGCTGGGGAGATAGAGAATACTGAAGAGGCAGATGGAGCTAGCTGGCCATGAGGCACTATGGTTTTTCAGTGCTCTCTATCTCCCCCTGCTGGTTGATGGACACAACCCATTCGTAATGGATTCATCTGCTTGATGACAAGGAAAAAGATAATACTATCAATCACAAGAAATAGCATGAGGGGCCCTTGTAAAACCAATTTTCATGCAGGTGCCATCATTTTTACAGTTTCCTATTTTAGGCATCTTTAGCACAATCAACTGCAGAGCTGTCCAAAACTTTCCTGGAGACCCAGAACAGTTTTTTTTTTGTTGTTAAATATTCTAAAATGCATATACATAAGATTAACTGGCATACACTGGAAACCCAGTATATGCTAATCTAGATCATATGTGTTTATCCTTAAAGCCTGATAAGCAGTGGGATCCCTGGGTTAGGTATGTTAGAGCAGTACAGGGATTATATCTAGTAAACAGACACAAGTTTAATTTCATTAGACATAAAAAATAACCTTAGCTAGCTAAAGAGTTAACAAATATATTAGAACACTGCTCCTGTCCACAGGGAATAATTTCATTTAAAAATGTATAACAACTATCAGAAAACAATTTGAATTCATTGTTTGGCATCAGATTTAAGCCTGTATTTTCTACAGATAGTGGTATGGAAAGGATCAGATTTAATAAACCAAACCTGGAATTAATTTGCTGTTTAAGGCATGAAACTACACAAATTCTCCCCTATATCTAAAGGCAATAAGGCACAGACAGTTGTAAAGCTGTTTTAGAAAAGCAAACCTCAACAGTCTGTAATTCTTCTAAAAATAGCAAGAACACTAACACCCAGAATGGGTTTTATTTCCTCTGACTCTTAAACTGTATGTATGTCTGGCCCTGATCTACTCTCGGTGGCTAATTTTTCCAGAAATGCATTCTGATAGGGGGAGGGCCTACAAATGAAGCCATACTTTTCTATACACATTCCAGAACTGCCCTTACCTTGGTCAGAAATCTTTACTAGAGTGGCCGAGTGAAACTGCACCCTGGAATCTTTTCCAAGCCTTTTTCATCCACATTTCCACTTCCATTAATTCCAACCCGATACCAAACTGATGCATATTTCCAAAAATCTGCAACACAAACATCAGTAGTTTTATTTTTTCCAGTTCTCTAGGAGACAGACATACTAATGAACACAAGAGGCCCAATTTACATAAAGCTTTCCTCATAAGCACTACTCTTGGTAAAAGCCCTTAAACCAGGCACAAGGTACAGTATTACAGTATATTCAATTCCAGCCGAAAAAGCCCACCAGAAATGTCTGACAAAAAGATAGTGAAATATTCATATTCTTTTCTCAGTGCATCAAGGTTAGAAAGACACAAACCAAAAATACAACACAAACACTAACTGAATACTTATGCTATCATTGACAAATGCATATCATGTTGGTAAAAACAGGAGTAAAGGAGCTCAGGCCCTGCTATCCATGCTCAACAGTAATTGATAACACACCATTGAGCATGGATTCAGTAATGTGGGGGGGGGGGGGGGGGACTCCACTTCAAATATGTGTAAAACAAACAATACAGTGAAAGAAAAATATAATTTATTGAAAAACTGATTTATCTGAGCTGCAATAAATCATCCATCACTATAAAGGACTGCGTTTCAATTCTAAGAAGTAGGTGATTTTCAGTATGATTCGTACACAAATGCTAACTCACTTTCTCTCTCTCTGCAAATCAGATTCATAAATATAGGCAAATGGATGATAGGCCTAAATTTAGGACCACAACTTTTTAAAATAAATGTAGGTGAATTTTCAGCTGAAAACATATTTGGTTGGCTAGAATTGCATTGTAGTCCAGACACTTTTCCTTCATTTAACCATATCACATCTGCTCTGTTGCATTCTGAAGGTCTCAGTTGTATTGCATCCTAAGAGAGGCAGAATCAGCTATGTTTCATCTGGTGACTACTGGCTATGTTGCATCAAGGTGAGCAGCTGTATTTTCAGTCTGCAGCAGGTGGTGATGATACACCTTGCAGGCTCTCAGTTGAACAGGACACATAGAGGGGTATAATTGAACGAAAACGTCTATCTCCATGGGCGTTTATCTCCGAGAACGGGTCCGTGAAGGGGCGGACCGAACCGTATTTTCGAAAAAAATAGACGTCCATGTTTTATTCGACAATTTGTGCGCTGGGCGTTTTTGTTTTTCAGCGATAATGGAAAATGAAAGCGCCCAGCTCAAAAACGAATAAATCCAAGGCATTTGTTCGTGGGAGGGGCCAGGATTCGTAGTGCACTGTCCCCCCCCCCCCCTCACATGCCAGGACATCAACCGGGCACCCTAGGGGGCACTTTTACAAAAACAAAAAAAAGGTAAAACAGCTCCCAGGTGCATAGCACCCTTCCCTTGTGTGTTGAGCCCCCCAAATCCCCCTCAAAACCCACTGCCCACAAGTCTACAACATTACTATAGCCCTAAGGGGTGAAGGGGGGCACCTACTTGTGGGTATAGTGGGTTTGGGGGGTTGGACGACTAATAAGCATTATGCAGCACAATTGTAACAGGTAGGGGAGGGATGGGCCTGGGTCCACCTGCCTGAAGTCCACTGCACCCCCTAATAACTGCTCCAGTGACCTGCATACTGCTGCCAGGGAGGTGGGTATGACATTTGAGGGTGAAAATAAACAGTTGTTAAACGGCATATTTTGTGGTGGGAGGGGGTTTGTGACCACTGGGGGAGTCAGGGGAGGTCATCCCCGATTCCCTCCAGTGGTTATCTGGTCATTTAGGGCACTTTTTGGGGCCTTATTCGTGGAAAAACAGGGTCCAGGAAAAGTGCCCTAAATTCTCGCTAAAAACGCATATTTTTTTTTCCATTATCAGCGAAAGGCGCCCATCTCTGATCGGCCGATAACCACGCCCCAGTTCCGCCTTCGACACGCCCCCGTCAACTTTGTACGCTTCCGCGATGGAGTGCAGTTGAAAACGTCCAAGTTCGGCTTTCGATTATACCGCGTTATTCGTTTTTGGGAGATAAACGCCTATCTCCCGATTTAGGTCGCAATATAGGCGTTTTTGTCTTTCGATTATAAGCTGGTCTGGCTCTTAAACCAGGTGACACTGGATAAGAAGCCCTCCACTTCCTCTCTGCATGTAAGCTGGAAGAAAATTGAGGGAATACCTGGCAAGGTCAGATCATTTCCCTCCAACTCCCCCTTCCCCCAGTAAGGGTTTTTGGGATTGAGATGTCATTAAGGAACTGACTGATGGTCTAAGGATTACAAGACAATGACACACACCATTTTTAGTAGTAGTAGTAGTATTTATTTACCGCCTTTTGAAGGAATTCACTCAAGGCAGTGTACAGCAAGAATAAATAAAACATAGGTAAAAGACAATTACAGCACTAAAAATACTCAAACAACAATACAAGATATGGTATAGTATGCTACACTAGAATGACAATAGACAGCATAGGGTGTAAGCAAAGATGAAACATGTGGCAAAGGAATGGCAACCATTAGGTGCCAACTCAGATATTATCTTGCCAGCACTGCTCTACACTACTGCTATGGCACGGAGACTATCCTAGATACTAGTGCTGTGCTGCTCTTATATCCCTCTGAGGAGCAGAAATGGCAGTGGAAGACCAACTTTGTTGTTTACTATTGAATTGTTCTCTGTGCCTAAATAAAGCACAGAAATGACAGGTGCCGCTTTTGCCACAGCTTTGCTCTGGACAACTGCATAGCTATTAATATGTAGCTGGATGCCACATTGATTGCTGAAATTCAGTGTTGATCTTGCCTGAAGCAGAACAGGCTTAGAGGTGCCAGGACATCCTCAGTTGGCTGCAGTGCAGCATATTCTAGGAGCTTCCTCTGAGACACCAAGTTTTTCTCTTCAGCATTATTGGCATAGTACAGACTACTACCTCAGCCTCAACAGTAACGGTCTGATCCCCCAGTAAGGGGCCCAAAGACCTAAAAGAGGAAGATTCTATTGCTTAATAGAAATCAGAAACAACTCTTTTGGAAAGAGAGATAGCAGCAAATCTGAAGGCAAAACATGACAGCAACGACTATGCCACAATAGAGGGGGAAGGTAACAGTCGCCCTTTCCACGCTTTTGTGAAGGAATGCAGAGCAACATGACTGAGTAGGTGGTTTCCCAATCCAAGCAGAAAAGGCATATTGAGCCCAGAGTCAGATAAGAAGAAAATCCTTTCATTGTCCGACTTGCAAGGTTCGAGCTACTACTGAAAAAGGTGTGAGCAAAATCTAAATAAATAAATAAATAAAGATGTTGCAAAAATGAATGGCGAAATCACAGCACACGTAACACTTGACATGTTCAGCTAACCGCCAGAACAAACTCCCTATATTACTCAGGCCAAGACCTCCAAACATATCATTTCGCACTTGCTTACAAAAGTCTGTCAGAAAGAAGTCTGGGGCAACAAGACCCCACAACATCCAATGAACCAATGCCCCTCCTCTTCAGTTCTTTTAGAAATATACTCCCTGACCTCTATCCCTAGTAAGCATTGTGCATCATACCCCTTAACCTCTCCCATTGTAGGAAATAACACAGGTGTAAAATGTAAACACTTTTCCACTATAGTCAACTCTCAGGAGTCAAATTATCACTTTCAGAGTATGGTTCAACCTCAAATTCCAGATGCTTAGCAAATTTCCCAAGTAAATACCAAATACACTTGTGTATAAATCAAGAAATTTTTACGTTAAAATCCTATCAATAAACCAGGGTTGTCTTATCTATGGAACATTCTCATCAGTGCCATGTAGAAAGACGTTGGTTATGCTGAAATTACTTTAGAAAACAGAGCCAGTGCTATATATGTCCCTGGTGCAGGAAGAACTCTCAATTCAGGGTGTACATGTACAGTGTTCAAGTTAAAGAGAAGAGGTTTGGAGGTGTGCAAGTGAAACCGGGAAGTGAAAAATAAATAATAATGATTGTTTAAAATTTGTAAGTGTTTTGGCTGATTGAAAGTTTCTGCTGATGTACACTGAGAGGAGGGCATGCCTGCAGAGAAGTGTGCATGACAATAATCAGGTGACCAGGAGACAACTAAAAGCCATTTGACTGGCTAATGAGTCAAGCAGCATGTTCAAAAAGGAATTTTAGAAAAACAAGAATATGGGGATGCTGAAAAATGTTGATTCCTGAATAAAATATTCTCCTTGGATAGGAAGGGTGAGTGATTTCTAAAAATACTTTTCTAGAACATTTTGCTTTAGTGAACTTGTCAAAATTTAGAGTAGAGAATAAAACTGAATTGAAGACTAAGAGGGATACATATATAATCCTTACATACTGAAATCTGATGATTTAGCTGATTCTGGATTTAAGTCTGTTCTGACTGCTGTAGAAATCTATGAAGCTGTGGACTATGGGAAGGGAGTGGGTTTGAGAAAGGCAGGAGAGATGCTGGAGGAGATGGAGAAAGAGAGGGTGCCATGTTGGACATGGGAAGTGGAAGGGAGGGAGAGAAAGCAATGTGGGACGCAGCCTAAACTTTTAGAGGGATCACAGAATTTTTGGCCATTTTTAGTCCTAAAACTGCCCTTGACTTATACACAAGATCAACTTATACACAGGTATACACGGAATACACTATTTAAATGTTTACTAATGCATACCGATTGATATGTTCTGCTAAGTTCTTCCAACAGTAATAGATCTCAACATTCCAGCATCTATGCCTGTACCTTATCTGTTGCTATCAGATGTAGTGTTAACAGCTTTCAGAAAGGAGGTGGGGTTTGATGGGGCAACGAGAGGGGTGCCGGTAAACACCAGGGTTTTTGTTTTAATTGAGGAAAGGGAGGATCACGTTGGGGGGCTGGGAAGGTCCAATCAGGTCAGAAGGGAAACCGGAGCCAATGCAGACTGTGGGAGCTCCCTACACTGCATCAGAACTGGTGGTAGATGGGAAAATTAGGTTCTTACCTTGGTAATTTTCTTTCCTTTAGTCATAGCAGATGAATCCATTACGAATGGGTTGTGTCCATCAACCAGCAGGGGGAGATAGAGAGCACTGAAAAACATATTGCCTCATGGCCAGCTAGCTCCATCTGCCTCTTCAGTATTTGAAGCTTCCAAAGCAGTGTTACACCACAAAGTATAATAACATCAACTTTCCTCACAGTGGATGAACGCCTCAGAACAGGAGCAGCAATTCAAAGGAGGGAATGAACTCAACCTCCTGTAACAGAACAGAGATCCTGAAGACAGTTTTCCAACGTCTCCCAATGAGGGAACATATCTACAGGAACAACTGAACATAAAACCAACATCAATCACACAATGAACCACTGAGGGAGAGCTCATGGATTCACCTGCTATGACTAAAGGAAAGAAAATTACCAAGGTAAGAACCTAATTTTCCCTTCCTTGTCATCAAGCAGATGAATCCATTATGAATGGGATGTATCAAAGCAATCCCTAGATAGGGTGGGAACATGCCACACCACGCACCAGCACTTGTGCCCCAAAATGCGCGTCTCTCCTGGCGGCCACATCCAGCCTGTAATGTCGGGCAAATGAGAGCTTAGAAGCCCAAGTAGCTGCATTACATATCTCTTGCAGAGAGAGTGCTCCAGTTTCAGCCCAAGAAGAGGAAATCGCTCTTGTGGAATGTGCCTACTATATGTCTTGTTCGCTTAGTGACTGAACCAAGAGGGTCTTTTACTAAGTTGCGCTCACATTTTTGGCGTGCGCTAAAATTGTGGGCGTGCTAAACGTTAGAGATGCCTATGCATTCCTATGTTTAAATCACCTAAACAGAAATCTGTGGGGACTATATATCAAATACCAAGATCATGTCCCAAACAATAATATATTCAGCAAGAAATTTCTAAAAATTTCTAAAAATTTATAATAAATAAGGTACTTGTTTACCGTTATGGCTTTCATACTGTTCCTGCATCAACAAAATGGCCGCGGCATTTCAGCGCACGCCTTCCTTTTAAATAAGCTACAGCTGATCATAAAGAAAACTCCAGGATTGGATAATCAATCCAAGTGACCAGCCAATCAAATTAGATCAGCGACCACCAGTCTATTTCAGAATTCAAACCGTCAGGATACAAAGATTTAAGCTGAAAGATCCATCTTTGTTCTTTAAAGTTTAATAATTGAACAGTGTTTATATACTGTTATCCCACAGGATGGGGCTTTAAATATCATTCAAGAAATATTGGATCAACATTCTGCTCCCCATCGGATTTCTACTGAATTCCTTATGAAACTTGCTCATCTGGTCATTGAGAATAATTATTTCTTTTTCCAAAAACATTTTTTTGTACAAAAAACAGGTATAGCGATGGGGGCTACGTTGGCTCCCTCCGTTGCAACATTATATTTAGCCAAATTTGAAGATCAGATGATTTATACATTACAGGAATTCAGTAATATCTCTTACTGGAAACGTTATTTGGATGATATATTTTTTATTTGGGAAGGTTCTGAGACATCTTTGTTACATTTTATGAATAAATTGAACTATTTACAGAATAATTTGAAGTTTACATTCCATTATCATCATCAAAGTTTGGAATTTCTGGATGTCTGGATATTTAAAACATCTAATCAGATACATACTACTGTGTTTCAAAAACCCACCTCTCGAAATACCCTGCTACATTTTTCTAGTTCTCATCCTTATCATCTTAAAGCTAGTTTACCCATAAGTCAATTCTTAAGAATTAGAAGAATATGTTCTGAAATGGGTAATTTTGAGGATCAAGCTAGAAAATTGACAAAGAAATTTTTAGAAAGAGGTTATCCCAAATCAGTGGTTAGAAAGGCTTATTTACGAGCAAAATTCTCCAATAGAGATCTAGTGTTACAATACCGTGCCAATGACCCAGAAGATAAACTTACTGTTGTACTCCCCTACTCTCCATTAAGTTCGAAAATTTTGGAAAGTATTCATCAGCATTGGCAAGTTTTACAGATTTATGAATGTTTCGCATATCACCCGATTGGTGCTTATAAACGGAGTAAAACTTTGGGTGAGTTATTATCATATAGAAGATTGGATTATGAGAGTACTAATTCTGTTGTTTTGGGTCATTCAAAATGTGGAGCATGCCAATGGTGTGATACCACTATTGAGGGTGTAGTTTGGAGATATTCTGATGATTCTCGACCTATATATGCTAGATCGAATACTAACTGTTTGTCTAATAATGTGGTATATGTTATAATTTGTCCATGCTGCAAAATATATGTAGGGAGATCCAGCAGACCTATTAAGGTGCGTTTGAATGAACATAAATCTCGTATAAAAAATCAAGTGCTTTCGGCACCTTTGGTTCAACATTGGCTAGAATTTCATCATTCTTTTACAGATCTTAGATGGAGAATTATTGACCATATATGCGTGGGATGGGAGGGTGGTAACACTGTTCAATTATTAAACTTTAAAGAACAAAGATGGATCTTTCAGCTTAAATCTTTGTATCCTGACGGTTTGAATTCTGAAATAGACTGGTGGTCGCTGATCTAATTTGATTGGCTGGTCACTTGGATTGATTATCCAATCCTGGAGTTTTCTTTATGATCAGCTGTAGCTTATTTAAAAGGAAGGCGTGCGCTGAAATGCCGCGGCCATTTTGTTGATGCAGGAACAGTATGAAAGCCATAACGGTAAACAAGTACCTTATTTATTATAAATTTTTAGATTATAAGGAATCCCTTTATGGAAGGTAGTTGATTTTCACTTTCATTGTTGTGTTGCAGTGAGCCTCCTCCTTGATAAAGCAGTTTGCGAAACTTGGCCATGTCGGCGGGGGTTCCTGATATCTTTATGCTGCTGCCATTAAAGATAAGTTGTAATTTCTAAGAATTTTTAAGAAAATCTTTTTTGAATAAAAATAACTAAATATTAGAGCAAAAGTGGGATTCCATGAGGATTTGCACCGCGCCATTTCGTTTTTAACGAAAGAACGATAGAACAATACTGTTCAGATGGTTGCGAGATGCATAGAAATCTGATAATCCCTATAAATACATATATAAGATCATGAGAAATACTCTGCTGTATAGATTTGAATACCAGTTTGAAGAAATTTCCTGCTGAATATATTATTGTTTGGGACATGATCTTGGTATATACATTCCTATGGGCATCTCTAACATTTAGAACGCCCACAATTTTATACTGCGCCAAAAACATGAGCGCACCTTAGTAAAAGATGACCCAAATTTGTAAATCGCTGGTTGGTTTTATGATAGAAGAGTGGTATATCAAGTACAATAAATAAATGCCTTTTTCGATGCCTAAAGATATTTTTGCCATATGCATTAATTATAAGTGAAAAATCTCAGTGCTAGCCTCCTGTTTTACCAGGTCCAGTATTCAGCAAAGAGAAAAAAGAATTTCTCAAAATCTGACAAAATGATAGGTGGGAGGACATGACATTTCTCACCTTGTTCTTTTTGCTTTGTCACATGCAAACTCATGTGGGGGCTCTGTAGAAGAGAAAATTGCTATGACAAATCAGACTGAGCCAAAAGGGTCCAATAGACTGATCTGTTGAGCATTTTCTCAGATTTCCAAAAAAAGTGTTCTTTTCTGAAAAATGTGCAAGCAAGCTTGTTTTTCTAAAACAAACCTGGCAAAACCTTTAGCCATCCTTCTGAATGGAAATTTCAGTTTCAGCCTTAACAGCCCCCAAAATTTCTTACTTTGCTTTTCTGATGTGCTTATCAAAAAAGTACTAAGAACAGGGTTTACAAAATCAAGGGTTTTCTAGTAGATTGTGTAACATTTTATAGGGAAAGTTCTCTATAGTGTGCACATTGCAAAGTGTTAACAAAATAAGGTGACAACAG
This sequence comes from Microcaecilia unicolor, assembly GCF_901765095.1. Classification (NCBI taxonomy): domain Eukaryota; kingdom Metazoa; phylum Chordata; class Amphibia; order Gymnophiona; family Siphonopidae; genus Microcaecilia; species Microcaecilia unicolor. The sequence continues at coordinate 136,619,283 of NC_044035.1, forward strand.
CTGTTGCCAGATAATCTCTTTGCCCATGGCAGGTCTATTCAGTCAGCACTTTCTTCTTAGCATCGTTCTCTGCATCTCTCACAAACAAGTATTTACTCCTGGGGAATTCTATGCAAGAGGAAGTTAAAATATGTCACATTTTAAAATTTTGTATACTTGTGCAAAATTAGAGAATATAAATACCATTAAGAAATAAAATAATCACTGTAATAGTGATTTTTAAACTACAGTACAGAAAAAAAAGAGTTGTTAAAGGCACAGTATTTAAGATTTTGACACAGAATTCCCCCCGGGAGTATTGTAACAGTACATCATAACAAAGACTTCTGGTTTTCATGGATTTAAGCTGGGTAATGTACAGCTTGATAGGAGCTCAGAATTGCAGGCAGTGTTGACTTCTTCCAGCTGTCAAAACCTGAGGTAACACAAAGTTATACAAATAGCTGTTGCCACAAATGCTATCAGCAACAGTGCTGCTGGCAGCTTAGAGCTCTCATCACAGATTGTAAGGAAGATGTAAAAAGCTATTTGACAATGGGATGTATGCAGTGTAAATTATTAGATCTGCCTCACCCATTTGGGCAGCGGAAGCCATGGGCTCTCATCCCCTCTAGATACTTAATTACCCCAACCTGGTATCTGCCCATGACAGTGTTACTCAGTCAAGGCAGTATAGACCCTTGTAATTAGAAAGGAACCCAGTATGTAATAGATAATGTAATATAGTTTATTAGTATTGATATCTTACCCAAAGATAGTACAAGCAGTTCAGGCAGTCATATGATAGAACAGCATCTCCCGCTACGTCTGTCTCCAGCCTTCTCTCTTCTCTGGTCTCGTCTTGTCTGATTTAATACCCCTCAAACTGGTCCTTATATACCATTTTGGCTTCATTGGTTCCAATGGACACTAGCTTTGTCACCAGGTTTCTTGGACCTTATCAGTTGATCAAAATGACTTCACATATTCTCAGGCTCTAACTATAAACAAGATAAGTTCAGAGCGCGTCTTGTGAGATGACTTTGCATATTCCCCAAACCTTTCCCTAGCCCCCCTTTGGATGTTCTCACCCTGGGTGCAGCTGACCCAGTACTATCTCTAAATAACCATAGCAACTCTTGCTCATGACGTCTTGCAGGTGCCAGTCCCAGAGCAAATGCCCCCCCCCCCCCCTCCCTTGCCAGCTCAGCACTTGCTACAGTGAAATGTAACTGTGTCAAAGGTGATCCCTGATTTTTACAAGCTAGCTCTCTGGGAACTCATTTCAGTTTGTGCTGCAGTGAAATATATTTTGTATCAGAGGTGATTTTTGGATTTCAAAAGGCCTAGCTCTTAGCCTGGGCCACTGGCCTGTATTTTACTAAAAGCAAGGGCCAGCATAACTCTTCAGCAGTTACATGCGTCTTGTACATGTTAAGTGCATTACTCTATAAGATAGCACAAAATTGCAAGTGGATGTACACATAGGCGGTGCATGAGAGAGGCAATGGCGCGTCTTCAACTTATATGATACTACAAATTACACACACACACATTGCATGGCACTCTTAGCACACCCATTTACAGCAGATTTACACCCAAAGCCGTGTATAAATTTAATAATGGTACAAAAGTACATAAGTATTGCCATACTGGGAAAGACCAAAGGTCCATTGAGCCCAGCATCCTGTTTCCAACAGTGGCCAATCCAGGTCACAAATACCCGGCAAGATCTCAAAAATGTACAAAACATTTTATACTGCTTATCCCAGAAATAATGGATTTTCCCCAAGTCCATTTAATAACGAACTATGGACTTTTCCTTTAGGAAGCTGTCCAAACCTTTTTTAAACTCCGCTAAGCTAACCGCCTTTACCACATTCTCTGGCAACGAATTCCAGAGTTTAATTACACGTGGAGTGAAGAAAAATTTTCTCTTGATTCATTTTAAATTTACTACATTGTAGCTTCATCGCATGACCCCTAGTCCTAGTATTTTTGGAAATCATGGACACTTCACACCTACCTGTTCAACTCCACTCATTATTTTATAGACCTCTATCATATCTCCCCTCAGCCACCTTTGCTCCAAGCTGAACAGCCCTAGCCGCTTTAGCCTTTCCTCATAGGGAAGTCGTCCCATCCCCTTTATCATTTTCATCGTCCTTCTCTGCACCTTTTCTAATTCCACTATATCTTTTTTTGAGATGCGGCGACCAGAACTGAACACAATATTCGAGGTGCGGTCGCACCATGGAGCGATACAAAGGCATTATAACATCCTCATTTTTGTTTTCCATTCCTTTCCTACATAGACATTTTCCTGCTCACGCTCCTTTAAGGAGTAGCTCAAGCCTGTAGCTTCACCTTCAGATACTTAAACAGCATCTTCAATGTACAATAAATCAGGAAAACTTAACTCTTTGTCCCTTTATTAGTGAAGGATATATCTGTTGTTTGGAGATATAGTAACATACATAGTAACATAGTAGATGACGGCAGAAAAAGACCTGCACGGTCCATCCAGTCTGCCCAACAAGATAACTCATATGTGCTACTTTTTGTGTATACCCTACTTTGATTTGTACCTGTGCTCTTCAGGGCACAGACCGTATAAGTCTACCAAGCTCTATCCTCGCCTCCCAACCACCAGCCCCACCTCCCAACCACCGACTCTGGCACAGACCATACAAGTCTTCCCAGCACTATCCCCGCCTCCCTACCACCAGCCCCGCCTCCCGATCTTGACTAAGCTCCTGAGGATCCATTTGGAGATATGAAATAGGGATTCACCTGCTCTTCTCACCAACACTGCAAGTGTAAAAATAGTTAGCAAAAATATATTAATGCTCAACTGGGAGGTAAAGGATATATTTGGGAGACAAGTTTCTTTCCACTTCAGAGTCCTCTCAAGTGTAAAGCAGACACACACTTGGGTAGTGAGCTCTTACACCCTAAATCTGATCTCTTTGACAGACATATGATTAGACTGTTAAATCTTCCCTTCTTTTCATCATCTCCTATGTTGCTGATTTCTCTCCTTCATAGAGCTCTTGTGACCTGTGGCCTCCTCACGTTTTGCGGGTTAACCGCTACACATCACATATAATACACAGGCTGTACCTCTAGACTCAGCTAGCCTCTTCTTTTATCCCAAACTCTTTGGTGCAAGGCAGTGGCGTACCAAGGGGGGGAGGGCGGTCCGCCCCAGGTGCACGCCGCTGGGGGGGGTGCCGCGCGCCAGTCAGCGTCGTTCCGGGGCAGAGGGAGCATGGAAACCAACGACGCTGACTGGCGCGCGGCACTCCCCCCCCCCAGCGGTGCACCCGGGGGGGGTCGCGCTGCACGCACCCGGGGGGCGGGGCGCATTGGCGATCCGCCCCCGGTGTCAGCACCCCTCGGAACGCCACTGGTGCAAGGCAGACAGGTGCTCCTCTACTTGCAAGGCCATTTTATAGCTCCCTCCAAATTTACAGAGGGAACAACCTCTTATGTGACAGAAAAGTTCTGCCTCCCTCACATCACACTGCTAGATGGGCTCTTTGTAGATGGAAGCAAACTTGTGAAGCTCCTGCTACCTAAGTTTTCGATTTGTCTGCTATTGAAATAGCAGATTATGGAATTGTACACTGGAATTAGCTACTGATATTACTTGCTCCTCTTAGATACCGTTTCATGACAACAGAGAAAGATGTTCCTTGGCTCATTTTAGAAGAGAATTAAACGGAGGGAGGGGAAATGGAAAGGAAAATATGATTGCCAAAGAATAAGAAAGTTGGCAGCTCTGTAAAACTTATAATGCCAAGATTGTAATGGCTAAGGTGGTTATTTTTTCTAATACTTTGACATCTCCTAGTAGTAGATCAAGTTAGTAAAATCGCCTCCGACTTGCTATCTAAGCAGTCAAAAAAGTGTGAAAGATGTTAACTCAGATGAATCCCAATACATTTTCTGAGTATATTTTTAAACGTGATCACAAAGATCAGGCTAGAATTTGAAGCATATGATTTTTTTTTATTCCTTTTTGAATCTCCCTTTGTTCTTCCAACAGAGCCCAGCGCACATCCAAGTGATGCAGACTGCCTCCAGAACCAAAATTTAAAACAATTAATTAGACTAAGAAACAATAGGAGGGGAGGAGGTGAAAATATAGATAACACAGTGATAAAGAATCTGCTCACAATAGGTCACCACCCAAGCTGTGGAGAAAGTTCAAATGTACTTTAAGGTTAAACAGGGAATGTTTTCACAAAAAGGTAGGTCTTAAGTACCAACTTGAATCTTCAAAAAGATAGCTCTAAGCCTAACTCAGCTGGTAGAGTGGTAGAGCACTCCATAAAATAGGAGTAAAAACTGAAAAACAGGAAGTATGGGCTACATGAGATTGCATGTGAAGATGAAAAGGAATTGTAAGAAGATTCTGATGTGCAGAAGAAAAAGACCGGGTATGCAAATAAGGAATGAGAGCTCTATTCTATTGACAAAAAGTGGTAAACCGGAATGTGAAATTGGAAAAATAAGAATGAGAACTTTGTAACTAATCCTACTATACAAATGAGCTGTGACCGACACACCCGCAAATGCGCAGTAGAGAGCAGCTGTCATCAACGTTCCGCGCATGCACAGGTCACAGTGATCCATGGCCGGCGTTGCTGTCCCGCCCCTTCCACCGACGGCACACCAACGTCCACCCCCTCCCAGACATCATCGCCGCTGCTCCTGCCCCCCTCCGTGCCAGGCTCTCTAACTACTCCACCGCTCCCACCCCTCCACCCCCACGAGGACGCCGCCACCGCCGCTACCCCCTCCACCACCCTCTCTGAGGTCACCGAAGCACCAACCTCCACCCCTCTCCCCAACATTGCCACCGCTGCTCCCGCCCCCCCTCCGTGCCGGGACCCCTGCACTGACATGACAGCGCCTCTCACCTCCTCCGTGTGAAAGCGCTGCAGGCAGCAGAAAATTGATCTTCTGCTGCCTGCAGCACTTTCACACAGAGGTGAGAGGCGCTGTCATGTCAGTGCAGGGGGCCTGGCACAGAGGAAGGAGACAGCGGCGGCGTGGAGGGTAGCTGGACATGGGGGGAGGGCAGCGGAGAGAGCAGGGTTGGTGGATGGGGGAGGCCAAGGGAAACAGGACGATTGCTGGACATGGCGGGAGGGCTGCTGGACATAGGGGAGAGAGCAGGGCTGCTGGACATGGATGGATGGAGGTGAGAATTATTAAATTTACAACAACTCGCCCCTTAATTTTCATTTCTTCCTGTCGCTCTTTCATTACATTTTTAAAAACAAAAAGCTTGTCCGTTTTAACGGACTTAACTGCTAGTACGATGATAAACTGGAGTTACACTATCACACCTTTTGGTTCCATGAATTAATTTAAGAGCAGTACTTTAAACTAATTGTAAACGCCTTAATTGATACTGAGGAACACCATGCAGAAGGAAATTGCAATAATCCAGAGACAAAATAACCAGTGAATGAATAAGTAAACAAAGAGATTTTAAATCAAAAAAGGAATGGACTAGATGAATTGGTCTTAAAGCAAACAATTATTTCTGAAGAATAGATAAATATGGTTTGTAAAAAGTAAGATGATTATCAATCTGCACTTCCAAAATCCTGGTGGAATCTTTAAATGGGATAGGGACATCATGTATCATTGGTGAAATTGGTAAAACTGAAAAAACAGCATAAGGAAACAAAGCAATTGTTTTTGATGGAGTCGATTTAAGGCCGCTTGAAGCAATTCAATCAGATATTTGAAGGAGCTTATCCATAATAGAGTTAATCAAAGAGGGGAATCTAGTCTCAAGAGGAAACAACAATTGTATGTCATCAGTAGGCTGTACCAAATATTCACAATCGATTCAGCCAAATAGTGATTTAAATTTGAATACGAATAACCTGGGGCTCTAATATGCTAAATCCTACTAAAACACTTAGATGCGTATTTTCAAAGCACTTAGACTTACAAAGTTGCATGGGGGCTCATTTTCGAAAGAGAAAAACCATCTAAAAAGTGGCATAAAGAAGTATTTTGACGTTTTTCTCACAAAAACGTTCACATCAGTATTTTTGAAGCCTATTTTAAGGCTTTTTCTATGCTGTTCGTCTGCAGTGTGTCCAAATCTCAAGGGAGTGGGTTAAGGGCAGGATTTGGGCATTCCTAAGACATAGTCGTTTTTCAGTCATAATGAAGCAAAACAAAAAACCTAAGACGTTTTGAGCTAGACATGTTTTTATAACAAATAAGGCACAAAAGGTGCCCTAAATGACCACTGGAGGGAATCAGGGATGAACCCCCCAATACCCCACCAGTGGTCACTGACCCTCTCGCACTCCCCAAAAATGTGAATAGAAATTGACTTACCAGCTCTATGACAGACTCAGATGTTAAAAACAGTTCTATTAGAGCAGCATACTGGTCCCTGGGGTAGTGTAGTGGTTGGTGCAGTGCACTAGGGAGTAGGGGACTCGGGTCCCATCTCCCTCTACCTGTCACAATTGTGGTGGAAACTGTGATCCCTCCCCAAGTCACCAAAACTCCTACTGTACTCACATATAGGTGCCCCCTTCACCCATAAGGGCTATTGTAGTGGTGTACAGTGGAGGGCAGTAGGTTTTGTAAGGCTCAGGGGAAAAAGTAAGGGAGCAAAGGTAAGATGTGTACCTAGGAGCATTTTTATAAAGTGCACAGAAGTGCCCTCTAGGGTGCCCCATTTCTCTCCTGGGATATCTGGGGCACCAGTCTGCTAAAACTGCTGGCTCCTGCTACATCTCAATGGCTTGATTTTCTATTTTTTGCACTTATTTGGGGGTTTTTTCCGAAAATGGACCAAAAAAATGTTCAAAGCACAAAACCTTGTTTGAAACAGTATTTTTGAAAAAAAAAAAAAAGACTTTCTTTCTTATTCAGATTTTGGATGTTTTGTGCAAAACGTCCAAAGTCGGACTTAAACATCATATCAAAAATGCCCTTCATAGTAACCTAAGTGTTTTGAAAATGAGCCCCTTGATCTCTGATTTCACATTGCTTCTTTTATTATTTGTTATATTAAAGCTCAATACGCGTTATTCGTATTTGGTACTCTTATTTAGCTGAATAATATCTTTTATTATTTGTATTTGGCCGAAAAGTAAAATATGTTATTCAGTACAGCTCTAGTCATCAGCACAGATAAAAAAAAATCTGATCCCAAGAGTCTGAAGTAAAAGTGCTAATAGGGAAAGAAAATTATTAAAGGGTACCAGTCCAAGGACGATCCCAGATGAACTCCACAGGTAAGCTCATGGATGGAAAAAAAACAATTATTACAACAACCTGCTTTTTTTGTTTGTTTTTTAAACAGGTAGGATACGGAAAAAAAGACCTGGGGTGAGAGGAGGAGGCGGAAAAAGAAATCAGACAGAAGGGCACACACCAGGCACTCAACCTCTATATCTACTTACCACCTCCCTTGAAGGAAATGGCCATCTAGAAACCACAATGCCCCAAGATTCATAGCCCACCAGGAGGTCTAGCAAAGAGGCCAAAACAGCTCCCTCACCCCCATCCTCCTGTTTCATTAGAGGAAAGGTGTGTAAACCTCTCATACAACTCCAGGTTCACCCAAACTCAATCTCAGGTCACAGGCATCACCCCACACCACTGGGAGCCACCCACATGAAACCCTGCTACATGAATCCAGGCTACAATCATCTGCTGGAGGCAGAGAACACTGGCAAGCTCCAGGAATATATCCCTTTGGTAAAATGTATTCATACCTGTTAATTTCCTGTCCTTTAGTTGGGCTGCACCACCTTGACCTATTAAGTTGTTATCCCCACCTACCAGAAGGTGAAGGTAGAGAAACTGATTTCTTCTAGTGATATCACTAGTATAAGGGGGGCTGGTGCTCAGTAGAAAAAAAAAACTCTAGTATGCCTTTGCCAAAACAGCGGAAAGTCTCAAAATGTGTACCCTTGTCCCATTAACCACTACAGCTATAGACAATTTTTTTTTTATTATTACTGCTGGCGAGAAGAGTTCCAGCAACTGCAGTCTTCCGAGGAAAGGTCTCATGATAGTACAGCCAGAGTAACAGAAAGGGTCTGAACACACTCTAGCCAGCCCATAATTCTTTACAAAGGAATGGAGCAACCACCACGTTATCACCTGGCAAATATCCTCCAGACAGACTGCCCAAGCCTCCACCCGAGTCACGTGTGCCCTTAGCCTGGGAAGCACTCTTCTGTTTCTACAAATGAAAGTGGTCTCAATGTTTGCCATGATCCAACATGCAATGGAGGCCTTGGACGTCACCTGGCACTTCCTAGGGCCATGAAAGGGAACAAAACGATGATTTGAGGGCCAAAACTCATTTGTCTCCTGCAAATACTTGGACATAACTCTGCAGAAGTCCAGCTTGTGAAGCCTCCTGTTCATGAGCCTGAGCCCCCATCCTCAAAGGAGGGCAGACAAACCATATGGAAAGGGAAAACCACGTTGGGAAAGAAGGAAGAAACAGCGCGGATGATTGGTGCAAAAGAATAATCCCACCTCGCAGGGCCTTCACTAGATACACAATCTCCAAAAGTTTAGGGGGCCCTGTCAGATGTGCTCAGGATTCAGGAGGCTAGGATTACTGTCTGGATTTTTCCAGGATTCTAAAAATGTATAAATTACCTGTCTCAGAGTCAGAAGGATGGCTAAATGTGTGAATATTTTTCAGAGTTTAGCCCACGTCAGCTCTCCAATGTCCCCCTCTTCCCTTCCAGTACAGAGGCTGTGGTAGAAACCAGCCAGTGGGAAGGCTTCTAGTCACAATAAAGATGGGCTGAGCTGCAAGGGCTTTGGGGAAGCTGAGCTCTACACGGAATCAGGAGAGAACCAGTGAGTTTTCTGGGGCTGGGGTGAAGATTGTTGAAAAACAGTACAGCTGAAAAATATGGGGGAAGTGTGAAGGGTCTGTTGTCAGCTGTGGAAAAGAACTGACAGCAAATGCCATAATTTTACAAGATGGTGGACCGGGGTCGGGGTGGAGGGAGCACAAACTGAATGAGCACACGAGAAGCAAGACAACGCTAGAAAAAGAGAGCTACAAAGTGCATGTACTTCTGTACATTTCTGTGTCTCTGGTGACTACAGACTCATATAAAGTTTCCCTTTGAAAATCTGGGCTGGAGTCAGGCCTACAGAGGGGTGAGGTAGTCTTCAGGAAGGAACTCACCGCTGTTCTGATGGAAGCCTCTTGCTTGAAAGATGTACTGTTCTGTGCGGCTGGCTAGAAACCATGACACCGACTTCTTCACACCAGGGGAGATTAGGGCCGTGGAGCTCTTCAACTGGCAGGGCTTGGGCATCCCTGCCAGCACAGGTAAAATTTTAAATGTGTGTGGGGGGGGGGGGGGGGGGGGGGAGAGGAGCAGAGAGGAATGGTGACTCCCCCCTCCCCCCCAAAAAAATGGGCTGTTGGCTACGTCCCTGCCCCAAACCAGTCTGGTTTTTATGATAGCCGCAATAAATATGCATAATGTATTTGCATACAATAGAGACGATGCATGCAAATATTTCTCATCTATATTCATTGTGGCTATCTTGAAAACCAGACTGGCTTGGGGGTCCCCCGAGAGAGTGGGTTGAGACAGGGCCGCAGAAACACTGGGCCGGGCCTCCGCCCCTGACACCCTCATCGTCGCCCCCCCCCCCCCCCCGAGGCCGCCACTCCCTCCCTCCACCCCCTCGAGGTCGTCACTGCTCCCCCCCCCCCCCCCCGAGATCGCCGCAGCCACTGCTCCTCCCTCCACCGCCGCCGGGCCCCCTGCATTGAAATCACAGTCTCACCTCCATGAAAGCAGTGCTGCAAGCAGCAGAACGCCACCCTTCGGCCCTCCTTCCCTCCTTGTGTCCCACCCTCGTGGAAGTTACGTCAGACGAGGGCAGGACACAGGGAGGGAAGGAGGGCCGAAGGGAGGCGTTCTGCTGCCTGCAGCACTGCTTTCAAGGAGGTGAGACTGCAATTTCAATGCAGGAGGCAGACAGTCGACGACCGAGGACGGGTGGGACTGCGGCGCTGGGCCCCCCCTTGGAGGCCCAGGGAATTTTGTCCCCCCCCCGCCCCCCCCTCTCGGCGGCTATGGGTTGAGAAACCCTAGCCTGGAAAACAACTAATATTTTTAATTCTTATAAGTTTAACGTATATTTATTTTATTTATTTAATCGGCTTTATAAACTGCCTCTAAGAAGAAATTCACTGTTCACGTGTCCATTGTGTACTTCAGCCCATGAAATGAACAAAACCACAATGGAAGAGACTGAAACTGAGGTTTTACCTACAGTTATGCTTAACAGAACTTGTTTTTATTTTTTTATTAGCACAAAACTTTAAACCACAGGAGATTATCTCCCATGGTTAACACAGATAGACAAGATTCTTTTGTTGGGGCTGCAGCAAACTCTTTTTTGGGTTGTTGTTTTTTTTAATACCCATTAACCTACACCCTCCCCTCCGAAAGGAAACAACTGTGTCCCCTGTGAGGCAGCTTAAGAGAAAATAGCCCAAGGTCCACAGGGAAACAAAGCCAACAATTCATCTGTACTAACTAAACTGCTACCTTTTTAAATAATTAACAATGCTCATTACCAATTGAAAAATGCAAGGGTAGTTAGAATAATCAATAGTTTTAGAATGCTATTATCAAGGAAGGGAAATAGGTGGTTAAACCTTAAGCATTAACTCCTTCATTCAATTAAGACTGGTTTTACAAGATCTTCAATTTTCCTCAGGTGTTCAGATATTATGCTGGGAATAAGAGCTAGAAGAAAAAAAAAGCTAGAAAAAAAAAAAAAAAAAGAGCACAAGCATTAAAAATTATTGGACACAAGTATATAAAGATGTAGAAATTGCAGATCAATTAAAAAACTTATTGTACTTCATGGACTTCAGAGTCAACATGCCAGGTAGTCACATTAATTACTTTAAGTAATCTGCAGCATCCCACTCTTATCAGAAGAAAGGTTCCATCAAGAAACTGGCCTATGAGAAGCAGAAATACCTCACACATCATCTGTGTTACATGAACTTACTGTTTATTATTTTCAGGCATTTCATCCTATTTTAATACCTCAATTCTAACAGCTGTTTCAAAAGTTTAAACACAGGGAAGAGATCCAATCGCTCCTCTGCTGATGTGGCACCCCGGGATTGGTGAGCTCTTGGACCGCAGTCAAATTTGCACTGCCCACTCATCCTGGAGGGCAGGCAAGCCCCAACTGGCAGCAGGCGAGTTGCCCCAGCTATGGTAGACTGGAGCTAGAACCCGAGGGTGAACTGGAGCTGGAGACAGCCTGAAGCTGATGAGACACTGGAGAGAGAGCTGGAACTGAAGACTGGAAATGTACAAGAGCTGGGGACTGGAGCTAGCAGATGTACTGGAGCTGGAACTAAAGAGAGAGCCGGTACTGAAGACAGCAGCAGTACTGGAGCTGGAACTGCAGAACACACTAAAGCAAGGCCAAGCGACCTGTTACAAGAAAAAGGGGAGGAAAGCCCAATCTCATGAAATCATCATGGTTGCCATGATGGTCCACCAGCCACTGGCCTTTCAATAAAGTTTCCGGTGCACATACGCACCTAAGGATCCCAACACCAGCCGCAGCAGGGTAGGAGGCAGCCTTCCAGGCCAGAGGAAGGACCCGGCAGAAGACCTGCACCCCGAAGAAGTTTGCTGAGCCCCATCCCAACATACCACACCAACAGCAGGTGAGCCAGGGGTCAGGGCACAGTGGAGGCCTTGACAGCTGAGCTAGGACAGTAGTTCTAAAAAGTCAAGAGGAGTCTGCATTTTTTTTCACAGACCAATTTCTTTTATTACTAGGAACTGAAGAATCTATGCAAAGATATTAACACAAACATTAGGTCAAGATTTCTGGAAAAAAGAATGAGATTATAGTGGATTTATGAAAGACAGTTTGCCTTCTGATAGTGCCAGTTTCTTCTGTAATATGATGAATTTGTTCTTATCTACTTCCTTTCCTTATTTCTGCTACACCAATTTAGCCGAGTTATGCTGCCTAACCAGAAGACAGAGGCAAAGATCACTGACTTTCTGTGAGGTCGTCACCACTATAAAGAGTGGTGCAGCCCTGGAACTTGCCAGTATAGTGCTCACAAAACAGAATCAAACAGATTTGTACTAAATTGCAAATACTTGGAGCACAGCCTGCTTAGCATTGGGATTGTTGCTTAGTCCCTGAGCTCTCTCTACCTATGCTGTAATTATCAGATTTTCACCTGGAGCGTTAATAACAGTTTTCTTTTATTATATTTGAGTACTGGAAGATGTCTGCTGGAAAATAAAGTAAATTAGGCACCGCATTTGGAATGCAAGGAGGAGGTATAAGATCAAAGCAAGATCTTCCTACACCTCTTAATATGGCATCACCTTGCGAGCTACTAGAGCTTCTGGAACTGGTAATGAGTGAGCTTGGTATCATTAAAATCATGATACAAGATAGTTCACAGAGAACTACTGCATTGCAACAAGACATAGCAAACATGTCCGTTCAACTTACTGTGTGTATGGAGAGAGCCATCCAAGTTGATAACAGAGTATCAGAGCTTGAGGATAAGGCCCACATGTGGCTGGACGATCATGCCACCATTGCTGAGCTGCAGAGGGATCTCAAGAGGCAAAAATTAGAAGCTGCAAGAACATAAGAATTTTGGGCCTTCCAGAGGGGATAGAAGGAGCACAACCAGTAGCATTCATGGAAGATTTCTTACCTTAAGTTGCTACACAAAACGTAAAAAAACAAAACAAACACCCATTTGAAGATGAGCAGACCTATCACATTCTAGTGTGGAGGGTTGAAAATATAAGTGGAGCATGCCCTTTTGTTTTATATAAGTAATGGAAATATTAGAGGAAAAACAGAGATGTCTGATCTGCAATGGAATGGCTCACAACTCAGAATTGTGCCAATTTTTAAAAATACATTGTGCAATGTAGGAAGAAATTTCTCAGCATGTGCTTACAGCTGAAACAATTAGAAACTCAATATGGGCTTTTTTACCCAGCGACTATAAAGGTCACATATTGTAACCACATATTCCATTTTGATGACCCCAATGAGCTCAAAGGATTCATTAGAGCTGTTCAAGCTGCTGGCATAGGAAGAAATCCTAGTTCATGTAGGGTATGTTAATCCTAACAAGAGATATCTGGGGTATAAGCTCTGTAGCTGTTACTGTCCACTGACCTTTTACTAACACTTGATTAGCAAGGGGGCAATATGTGTTTTATGGTGTTAAATTTAGGTGAACTGTAGTGTACATTTGGTTGTATGTTCTACTAGGTGAGGTGGGGGGGGGGGGGGGAATAAGCCGGATCTGAGTTAGCCACCATGATGTTACAGTGCTAGCTGGGGAAGTGTTGGCAAAAAGTGTATGTGTGTGGTGGGGGGGGGGGGGGGTAAATACCTGTTGATGGAATTGTGGGTATGGGGGTAGAAATGAGAAGGGATCTATTTTGGAGTGTTGCATAACCTGTGTACAAGAGTCTTCCTATCAAGGGCTGGATACGTATGGATGGTTAATGCCTGTACTTTGTTTATAGATTTTTTCTTTGACTACACTGGTAAAGTGGATGGTACTGTAGTTGTATGTCTATGGCTAATTTAAAATTATATTCGCTGAATGTGAATAACCTAAAAATCATCCCATTTATAAAAGATAAGGCCAAAGCAGACTTTTTTTTTTTTTTTTTAAACAAGAAATGCACCTAAATGGAACCGAGTCACCCAAACTGCTGGAAGGTTGAGTTAAAAGCTGTCACTATGCGGCTGCTCAGTGTAAAAAGGGAGGGGTAGCTATTTTGATCAACCGCACAGCCAATGTTTCACAACACTGGCTGATGTTGGTGGGAGATGGATTAAGCTGAATCTTACTGTAGGGTCGTCAGCCTTAGTGCTGCTGAATATTTAGGTTTACGAATATTTAGGGGATATGTTTTATCAACAGATGCAAATGCTTATTCTTGAGAAAAGAGATTTGCCATTGATTATGGCAGGTGATTTTAGTCAAGATGTAGACCCCATTTTGGACAGAAAACTGCACTTGCCTTCCCACTGTAACAGTAAGGAGTTAGAGCAGATGACTGAAGGGGGCATTGTGGATATAGATATTACACCCAGAAAGACAGACATTTACTTATTGTTCTCAAGCACATCGATCATTTTCAAGGATTGATTTTTCTTAGAGAGTGAAGGATATGGTTAATAATGCGCAGGACACTGTTGTAGAGGGTATTCTGGTTTTGGACCTTGCTGGTATATTACTTGAGTTGGTACCAGATCAAGTAACGAAACTAAGACCGGCCTGGTGTTTCAATAATGCCCTCCTCCAAGATGATCTGTTTACACAGACAACTGCTCTAACTATTGATGAGTATTTTGAAGTCAATGCACATGCGGATATCTTCCAAACAGTGAGATGGGATACTTTTAAGGCAACCATATGTGAGGTTACTATGCAACATACTGCCACACAAAATAAAATGCACAAGGCAGAAAATGGAGCACGTGATAAGCGAGTCAGAGGGGAAGCTAACTGCACAATGGAAAATTGCCACTTTATCCCAGTTAATGAGACAGAAATACAATCATAATTTTATGCTGAGTACAAAGGCTAGAGGTGAGCTCTTTGTTCAAAAATCTTCTCACTAGGAAAGTTCTAATAAGGCAGGAAAAATATCAGCCACAAACCTCAAAGGGAGGAAAAATAGGGAAAGGATGACTATCGTAAGAGATGATGCAGGACAACTTAAGACCATGCAATCTGATATTGTGATGCAACTCACAAATTTCTATAAAAAATTTGTATCCTTCGGAAGGACCAACTTCTATTCAGGCCCCTTCATTAACTGTCCAGGAGAGGGAAGCATTAGAAAAAGAAATTACTGTGGAGGAGGTAGCAGAGGCAATAAAAAAACAACTATAGAACAATAAAATACCTGGAATGAATGAACTTATTGTGGAATTTTTTTTAAAGCATTCCAACATAAGATTCTTCCATACCTGGGTCAAAATTTCTCCCAAGGTTCTTCCCCTTATGTATGCCACTATGAGGAATGTATCAAAAAATAAGTATAGTTGCATCACATGCCAGTGGTCCCGCATAAGTTGAACAAATTGCTTAGAAATCTGATAGAAAGGCAATATACATGTCAGACTGTCATCCTGCTCAGGAGGACGTTGTTGTAATAACAATTCTCTTTGGACATACTGTGCCCTCATATGCCTTGCGTATTGAAGATCTAGGATATCCTCTCTGCAAAAATCTCTGGCATAATTGTGCTGAATGGAATTTAAATTCTTTTATAGATATGCAATTCCGACGGACAAGAAGGAACTGGTTTACAGGCAAATTATACTTTAAGGAAAAAAGGTGATAACTGTCAATATGTAATAGTTACATTCAACTTCCTTACGATAAAGACTAGTAGTAATCACACCCTCATGTTTAATGAGCCATGTCCAAAAATTCAATTTTATAATGATTATAATGCATTTCAAAAGAAATACGGGGATCCAATGAGTTCAATCTTTCAAAGAAAGCTATCAGTTGTTTCTCCGTGCCTGTCGAGATGAGAAGCACATCATCAAAGAACCTCTTCGACAATGAAACTAAAGCAAATTCTTCCAAAAAATACATTTTCTGTACCTCCAACTGGGCAATATAGGGTGTCTATCGACAGGACTAACATAGCCCCCATGGCCAATCCACTAATTTATTGATAAAAAAAAATCCTGTTACACCAAAAAAAAAAGTTTTTATCACCAGAGCAGCCAATGACATCGGAGAAATCCTCTGTGATAAACCCTGCCGACGTAAAGCTTATCTTATGACTTCCAAAGCCCTTTCTTGGGGAATACTTGTGTATAAAGAAACCATGTCAAGTGCTACCAAAAATGCTGTCTGTGGGATATCAGAGTTTGTAATATCCATATTAAATTAGAAGAATCTTTTAAATAAGATTTTATCTTTGAAACTTCTCCTCGTAAAAATCTGTCCACAAATATAGACAAGGGCTCCAAAACTTTATGTATACTGTAGGGCGGCCAGGTGATTTTTTTCCAAAGATTCGTGAATTTTTGGTACAAAATAAATTTTTGGAGTACGCGGATGATCAGTCTTAAGAAAATTACTCACTTTATTAGTAAGCATGCCATTATGAGTCACTGTCAGGGGGACCAAGGAGCTGTAGATTCCCAAGCCTTTGATGCTAAAGAATGAAGAGATACCAGGCTGCAAGTGCAACTTGATCATCCTGTCTTCCACTAGGAAGACTTAGCCAAATTAGGGACCCAGACTCCTCTCAATCCCTTGGGTAATTCAAGTTCTTCAGATACCTCACTTCCAGTCAGGTTCTCACATTAGAAACAACATGAAAATGGCAGGCCTGGCCCCCTTCTCCCATTCACATCCAAACAGGTCACTGACTAACAAAGAAGCACTTCAAACCTCTTTCACAGGCAGGCTGCCACCAACACCAAATCAAATTGAAGGGCCCCGAATTTCATAGCATTTGTCAAGTATCCTGGCAGAGAACACTCTGGTGAACCTTTGGACTGGAGGGAAAAATAAGCTCTGTAAAGGAAGAGAAACAGACCTTACAGATCACAAAAATTGTTGGGCTTCAACACACTGAGGAACCATCTCACAGATGCAAAAAACTGAGCTCCACAACTTTTCAGACATAAGATTACTGAATCACTCCCAAGCTCAAAGACTAGGGGTAGCATAACTTCCACATGCTGCTACCTGAGACAGGTCCTATTGCAGATCACTGGGCTTCTCCACCTCCAGAGGAAAAAAAGATCACCCCCATCTCAATTTAAAAAGATATAAAAATAGAAAGTCATATATAAAACAGGCACAAATATAGAGAGAAGAGGACGCTATCATTTAGCTACTGCTGTACCAGCAGGCAGTGAAGAGCGACAAGGGTCAAAGGCCCTGGTAAATAGATAGGCCTTGAGGCCTGCTTTAAAAGTAGGCAGGGAAGCTTCTGAAGGAAGGGCTAGAGAAATGGAGTTCCCTATAAGGAGACTCCTGAATTGCTGCCTTTATTTAAACCACCCAATTATGACAGAATGGTTATCACCTTTGCCGAGTGCTAGGGTGATTTAATTTTTCTAAATTATGTAAGGGCTTATTTTTTTGTTAACACAAAATATCTGTTGTACACCACTTTGGATGAATCACTTCATAAATCTTAAAATATATATGACTTATCCACACTGAATAGAAAACCTCAGCAGTACCTTTATAGTCATTCTTATTTAATGTCACAGTAAAAGAAAAAAAATACTTGATATTTTCTTAAGCAGGATAATGAAATCTGGGTGGGGTAGAAAACCTGTCTATTCAGATTTTCTACCAAATTAACAGTCACTTCCATCCCTAAACTGCTATGTACAATGAATCTTTTTTCTAGGATAGTGGGCTGTAACCCCATCAGGAAAAACATGAAGTACTTAATTACCATTGCTTTTACTTTACAATCCTTTCAGTGGGCTGCAGATGTTATCTGTGTATCTTATTTAATATATATATATTTTTTTAAACTTTCATTGAAAATGGATAGAATTTTAAGTAGTGTGGGGCTAAATCCCCTACATGGCACTATTCAGCATTTCCAATTGGACATTAAAATACAGACTCCGGCTACCTTCAGCTTTCATGCAAAGGCCTGTTGCATTTTAGGTCTCAGACTTGAATTCAGATAAGAATGACGTGTCTAGATATTGCCAAGGTTGCAAAAGTGGACAAGAACAACAACAACAACAACTGTACACTGTTTAGTGGAACAATGACTTTATGGTCAAAATGACCTTGCAGCATGACGCAAGTGGTACGGTGTTTTGGTTCCACAAACCATGATATTGGGGATCAACAAACTTACTCTGCTAGAATTTGAGGCTCATTTTCACCCAAGAAACAGTATAAGAAGCCTGGAGTTTTCTGGATGCTATCTGGTGCAGTCATCCGAAGGGCTGTTGATAGGGGAACAGATAAGCACCAGATCCAAGCTGCTGTGCAATGGAGACATCCTAAGCTTGTTAACCAAGGCCCTGCCTCCAACTTGTCTGCACAATCCCCTTTTATCATAGTGCTGGAGAAGTTAGTGGTCCTCACTTCAGGACCTAGGGTACTAAGTGGGAGTTCTCTTCACTGTCTTGCTAGGTACAAAATTACTCATTGCTCTACCATCAGTTTAGGTATTTTAGAATCTGTGCATTATCTCTGACTTTTTTTTTTAAATCTTTTACCTGCTGCCAATAATAAGTTATCTTCAATTTTTATAATATCTGAGCATTGTGTCATTTTCTTTTCAGTACGTCTAGGCTGTAAATTTGGATTTATAGTTAGGGAACGTATAAGTTGTCGTCCACATTAATTGTCTAAATACCAGAGTGAGAGTGCTACCTTTTCAATTCATTTATACTTAAGTTCACATTCCCTAATTACTTCTCCTCTATTAAGGATGAAGTAATCTGTGTTTGCTTCACAGTAGTGTGTAAGAATTGACTGGGGTAGCCCAATGGTTTGCACAACAGGCTGAGAACTAGGGTAGTCTGGTTCAAATTCCACTGCAGCTCCTTGTGATCTTTGGCACGTCAAGTAACCCTCCGTTGCCACAGGTATAAACTCAGTCTGTGAGCCTTCCAAGCAGGGGCATAGCCAGACCTCGAGGTGGGAAAGGGGCCAGAGCCCAAGGTGGGGAGGGGGCACATTTTGGTCACCGCACCACCACTCCCCCTCCGCCACCTCGCAGCCCCCTCCTCCGCCCACTGCCGCCACTGTAACATCTTGGGTGGTGGGGGTCCCCAACCCCTGCCAGCTGAAGCACCACTGCAGCAAATACCTTGTCTGGCAGGGAACCCCCGCCAGCTGAAGACTTCGTCCAGCGCTGGTCTCCGGCTCCGCTGTATTGCCTGCCCTGTGCTCTCTTCCCTTCACTTCCGGCATGCTCCTTTTAGTGAAACTCAGCATGCCCAATGTGAGGGGAAGAGACAGCAAGGCAGGCAATGCGGTGGCGCTGCCACAGACCAGCACTGGACAAAGTCTTCAGCTGGTGGAGGTTGGGACCCCCGCCAGCCAACCAGGGGCCCAGAGCAAATTTGGAGGGCCCCTGTGGCCCCACCTAGCTACACCACTGCTTCCAAGGACAGAAAAATTCCTACTGTACCAGAACGTACACTGCTTCAATAGCTTTCAGACTCATCGGCAGTATATAAAATAAAAACAAAAATAAGTCATACAAGCATGCACACTTTGGGGTGGAGTAGAAGCGGCAGGCTGTGAACCAGAGAGTCTAGGATTCAAATCCCACTGACACTCCTTGTGGCCTTGGACAATTCACGTAACCCTCCACTGCCTCAGATACAAACTTAGGGGTGCTGTATGCTCAGAGGGCTAAGGCACAGATGCACAGTAAAGATGGACACAAATTGTATTGAAATGCATTTAAATGGACAATGCACAGAAGGAAACAATGGGCCTATAACAATGAAGTTTTCGCCAAGTCAGGGGCAGCACTGAGGAGAGAATTTCTTGTCAATTTTTCAGTCTGAATGCCCAGTTTTTTTCTTTAATAGCACGATTTAACCACATAAAATTTAAATATGATTTGCTTTGAGCATTGCTGTGCTTTTTTATTTTTTTTTGGTGGGGGGGGCATTGTTACATTCTGGGCATATCTGAGCGCAGCTATCGTGAACAGTTTTAAACATCAGCCTCTTAGAGTGTAAGCCCACTGGGGACAGGGAAGTGCACGAGCTAAATAAAGAATAAATGGTTGTCCTCATCTCCTTCCTGGTAAGAAGGGCTGGAACCCATTAAAACAATTGACTCAAAAGGTCAATTATGTCTTAGGAATGCTCACAACACTATTTCCAGATGACTTCTTCCAGGACTTGAAAACACTTCACTTTGCAACGTGCAATAATCTAAGGTAGAAGCTGACCAAATGTTGGGTTTAATTAGGTTTTGTCAACAAAACCGAGCCGAAATTCGGATTCAGTCGCCGGCACATTTTCAGCTGAAACCACAACTGTACTGTGCAGCTAAATCAACACTACCATTGGGGTAGCGTGGGCGCCCTGCTGGTAGTCTCGAAGTTAACGCATGCCATTTCCCGCACTAATAGGCAACATGGCCACATTAACGTGCTCTGTCTGATTACCGCAGTAGTGTGTGAGTCCTTATCACCAAGTAAACAGGTGGCATTAAGGGCTCAGGCAGCAAATTGCCACACGCTACTTTTAATATTAGCACATGGCCATTTACCGTCCCATTAAAAAAAAGGCCTTTTTACGCACCGTGATAAGAAAATAGCCCAGCGAGCTAATTTCACGCAAGCAAACTAGCACAGGCCACTTTTTACTATAGCTTAGTAAAAGGGCCTCTTAAGGAACAAAGTTATCCAACAGCCCATATAAAAAGGTTAACTTCCCCCTAAACTTAATAACAGCTGCATCACTTTTGGCAACAATAATGCAACCAAAAGCTACCTATAATTTGATATCAGTCTTTCACATCACTGTTGAGGAATCATAGCTCACTCTTCTCTGCAAAACTGCTTTAATTCAGACCTGTTAGTAGGTTTTCATGCATAAACTGCTCATTTCAGGTCCTGCCACAGCAACTCTATTGGGTTCAAGCCAGGACTCTGACCAGGCTGATCCAAAATGCTAATTTTTTGTTTCTCCAGGGCCATTCAGATGTTGATGCTTTTGGATCATTATCTTGCAGTATAACCTAGTTACACTTTAGCTTCAGCTCATGGACAGACAGACAGACAGACATTCTTCTTCACTACGAACCCAATGTTTGACTGTTGGTATGATGTTCTTACTGTGGAACGCAGCACTTGCTTTATGCTAGATATAATGGGACCTGTGCTGTCCAAAGATTTCCATGTTTGACTCATCTGTCCACAGAACATTATCCCAAAAGGCTTGCGGAGTATCCAGGTGTGTTTATGCAAAGGTAAGAAGAGTATTGTTATTACTCTTGGATAGCAAAAGTTTCAACCTTGCTATTCTCCCATGAACCCCATTTTACTCAGTCTCTTTCTCATTGTGGAGTCATAAACAATGACCTTAGCTGAGGCTGAAGAGGCCTGCAGCTTTTTTTAAAGCTTTTTTCGGATGTTCTGTGACCTCCTCAGTTGTCACTGAACCCTAGGAGTAATTTTGACTGACAGGCAGGCCACTCCTGTGAAAATTCACCCCGTTCCAAGTCTTCTCCACTTGGCGATAAAGGCTCTGACTGTGGTTTGGTGGAGTCCCCACAACTTTAGAAATGACTTTGTAACTCTTTCCAGACTGATATTTCAACTTTTCTTCTCATCTCTTCTAGACTTTCCTTTTGAAGTAGCACAGCAATCTTGTAGAAACTTTGTGGTGACTACTCCATTCAATATATAGTGAGGTTTAGATTCAACAGGGCTGGCTGCAATCAAAGCCTTGTGTTCACTAAGCTAAATCTAATCACTCACCAATTAAACTTAGTCAATTTGTTGATTAACTAAGGGGGAAGTTACTTTTTCACCTGGGTGATAAAGTGTTGGATGACCTTGTTCTTTGAATGAAGCAATTAAAAACTGTTGCTCACTCAGGTTCTCCTTGTCTAATATTACATTTTGTTTCAAGATCTGAAACCATTCACTATGACATAAATGCAACAGGGAAAAATCAGAAGGAAAATCTTTTTCACATTACTGTACATACATATAAACACATACTCCTCAAACATAAAACCCATCACTGTGGGGTCTCAGTGTGATCACGGTTACATGTTAGGTCAAAATTGCTATGTAACCATGGTTGCACAGGAGCTTTGCAATGGCTTGGGACAGGTTCACAGCAGACAATCTGGTTGTACATGTCCCTATTCTGCAGACTGTCTGCTGAGAACCTGTCCCAGGCCATTACAAAGCTCCTGGGTTCTCCTTTACTCAAGCTCCTGCAGCAAAAGCAGAGGCTGGCCAACCTAGTTTCCTGCTTCCAGCCAATTCCCCCCATAATTATGCATGCTGCCAGAGCACCATTCTTTGCAGCTGTTTAGACTCTCCTTTGCTTTCACTCTCCCCAGCTAGAAGTCAGGTGGGAAAGAGTGGATGTTGCATATCCCACTGTCTGGAGTGTCATCCTCTCTTCACATCCAGCAGACTTTGGCAGATAGGAAGGCAGAGCAGTTTCAGCTCCTGAGAGACAAGAAGAGATCCCTCCTCCCAGTGAAACCAAGAAACTGAAGCAGTAGCTTTAGCTGCAAAATGATATTGTGATGATACAATCATTAAACATGCTAGAATTAATGTGCAAAATAATTATTAAAATGTATCAAAAAGCTGCAGGACTATCATTTTTTCACTAGATTGCACTCCCCACCCTCACCACAGCTACTAATTTAAAGTGCTAAGAGCTTCAGAAAACATCCAATATATTAAGAATAATCATATACTCATGATTCTACTCCAATTTGTACTAATAAAAATAGAATTGTTATAAAATTGTATATATTGTGACCTCATCTTAGAGGGTAAAATACCACATTTAATCAGAAGCCAATACACCAAATAAAGTTTATCACTACTGTTTTCTATTGGATTTGTGAGAAAAAAATTAAAATAATTTTTCTTTCTACAAATCACAAACTATGCTCACTTCCTCTCAGATTACAAGGAGACAGATATCTAATATAATAATTTGCTCCTGCAATGTTCCAATATCTCTCACTGCGTCCGTAACCATCTCCTGACGTCACTCTCCCGCAGTAGAAGCCTGCTTGCCTGACATCAGGAGATGTTACTACTCGAAGCAGGGAGGCGAGAAGCGCCCGACCAAAAGAACCAAGAGAGGGCTGAAACGTCGATCTCGAGGACGCTTCTGTCAATCTCTCACAGAAACTTACCGCACTTCAAGGAGGGAGGCGCAGGGGCGTTAAACTCGGAGGAAGGGGAGGGCGTGAAACTCGGAGGGGAGTGGAGAGAGGGAGGGAGGGGGTGTCCTGCAACTTGAAGGGGAGGGGGCGTCCTGCAGCTGGAGGGGAGGGGGGCCTGGAACTCAGAGCAGTGTTGCCAGGTGGGTGGTTTTACCGCCCAATTGGGCGGTTTTCCGCGACCCGCCGCGGGTAATTTTTGCCCGCGGCAGGTTGCGGTTTTTTGGGCTGTTTTTTGGGCTTCAGGGCGGTTTTTTGTGCGGCTTTTTCGGCCGCGGGGGGCAGGGTTAGTGACTTTTTGGGCGGGGCCGATGACGTGGGAGGCGGGGCCGATGACGTGGGAGGCGGGGGCGATGACGACGGGGGCGGGGTTGATGACGGCGGGGGCGGGGTTTGAGTTTGGGCGGGTTTTGGGCGGTTTTTGTGCTGGATTGGGTGGGAAAAAAATTTTCCACCTGGCAACACTGACTCAGAGGAGACTGACAGAGGGAGGGAGGGAGAGAGGCTATGGAACTCAGAGGGGAGGGGGCTGGAACTCGGATGACAGACAGGGAGAGAGGGAGGGAGACAGGGAGATGGGGGGCGTGGAACCTTGCTAGCGCCTGTTTCATTCCTCTACAAAACGGGCCTCTTTTACTAGTAATCACATAAAATTACAATATAAAAGATGCAAAAGGATTTTGGGGACAGCTGAGCAGTTGATCTTGGACATCCCGGGGGCCTTCAGAGGGCAGAATAAATTTGAAACAATATTGCTCAGAAAGATGAGTTTACTAGCCAGGAAATGTATCTTACAGTACTGGACAAGTAAAGATCCTCCAGCATATTGGCACTGGAGGAATCAATTACACCAGATGGCTTCTTGGGAGACTAGAGAATCCCGGCTCTCAAAGCACAAGAGAGTCACGTTCTTGGCTGTTTGGGGCCCTTATCTGAAAAGTCTAAGCCAGAGAGGTCGAAGTTTGCTCTTAAATGAAGGATAAAACCATAGACTACACTGAATAACTCCCAGGTCGAGAGGGGGGTGGGGGGGAAGGGAGGGAGAGGGAGGGGAAGGATAAGTGGGATAAGAGCAATAAATAAAAGGCTGTACCACAAAATGCATAAATGACATATGTTTATTAACGAATGGTTGTATAATTAGCTTGAGATATGTTAAGGGTTAACTGCAGAGCCTTGTGTGGCTGTGTTTATATTTGTTGCAAATCTAATAAAAACCGTTTAAATATATAAAAGATGCAAAAAAAACTCAATTCATACAGCTTAACCTAAAACTCGGATGTATATTATTATTCAATGTGATCAGGTATCAAAGCATCTGAAAGTACCTTCTATCTATCAATTACCACTCTAAGGGCTTCTTTTACAAAGTCACGCTATTGATTCCTAGCGTGGCAAATGAGAGGAAGCCCATTCAATTCCTATGGGCTTCCTCTCATTTGATGTACAAGAATCACACTATGCAGGATGCACTTACACATATACATACTATGAAGGCTTGAAGAGTTAAAACAAAAAACAAAGGCCATAGTCATAATAAGATGCATGCCTTTTATTATTTTTAAAAAATGTAGGCTAAAAAAAGAGAAATAAGAACAAGTGAGCAAACAGACTAAGAAACTGGCAAACTGACAGCAAAAACCGTCTAGCCAGTACTGCAACTTAAAAACGCAAACTCCTCAAAAAGTTAAAAAAAAAAAAACTCTCTCACATTTCACAAATATAACACTGTTAGTACTGGTAGCCCTATGCAAAGGGACACCTAGCAAGTGGGAAAAGAAAATCTCCCCCTTTTTCAGGCCCCTTGAAGAGAACAAAAAAAATCAGAGATTTACTCTCCTACTCTCCCAAACTGGAAGCAAGGCTTTCTGTGGCCTGTGATTGCATATTCCTGCCCAGCCAGCCTGTCTCCAGCCTTGACGTGCAGTGGAAGACTTTGCAAGGGAGAATATGAAACATGATCTCTGCTCCCCCTCCCCCCTTCTTTGCCGCAACATTTAGAAAGCTATTCAGTCTCTTAAAATGGCATCTCAGCACCACATGAGATCAGCAGACCTGCAATCCTGATCAACTGCTGCTAAATACAGAACAAAAAATTAAAATTACACTGCTTGAATAGGAAAAAAAATTGCACCCCTAACACATCAGATATAAATCTGTGCTATAAGATACCAAGTGCCAGTTGTAAGAGGCCTCAATTACACTTCAATTTCTGAAATCACACTTAAGATAGGGAAGTAATGAAGGTTTATTTTATTCATGTTATTTATTGGGATTTATTAACTGCCTTTATGAAAAGATTCACCCAAGAAGGTAAACAGCAGTACAGCTTGACAAATAACTTACTGCTGTCATGCTGTTAACTAAAGTATATAATGACCAGAACAAAGCGCAAGTACAATCAATCAAAGAGGTAAACCTGGAGTCTAGCAAATAAGAACACGATGATACACTGCCAGAAATATACTCAAAAATAGTACAGTAGAATAATAACACAAATATGATAAATGTCAGCAGAGTACAAATGATACGGGACGTGATATACCGTCTTTCTGTGGTTTTTGTAACTACATTCAAAGCGGTTTACATAGTATACACAGGTACTTATTTGTACCTGGGGCAATGGAGGGTTAAGTGACTTGCCCAGAGTCACAGGGAGCTGCAGTGAGAATCGAACCCAGTTCCCCAAGATCACAGTCCGCTGCACTAACCTCTAGGCTACTCCTCCACTCCACCTACTAGCTTTTACCATTGCTCCCACTGTCTCTCACTTAATATCCAGTCTCCTAAACCCCTATCTTTTTTCACCCACTTCCTTAGCCCTCATTCCCATCCTATTAGCCCTCATCTACCCTCCACTGGCTCTCATCACCCTATCAGTCCCCAGTTCCATCCGTTTCTCTCTTTCATTCCCTTGCTTCCAAGGCCCCTATACCCCATGCCCTTCCTTCCTCTTCCCCCTTGCAAGGTCGTGTCACTCTCCCTCCCTCCCTTCTTCCTTCCCTCCACAAACTCTGGTGTTGCTTTCCTTCCCTCGATCCTTGTCCAACATTTCTCCTCTCTTCCCTCCCCTCCATCCATGTGCATCTCCTTCCTGACTTCCCTCCCCTCCCTCCCTCCATCCATCCATGTCCAGCAACTCTCCATTCTTCCCTGCCCCTCCATTCATCCACCCACCCATGTCCAGCAACTCTCCATTCTCCCCTGCCCTCTCCTCCATCCAACCATCCATGTCCAGCAATTGTCCTCCTCCTCTCCCCCTCCCCCTCCCATCCCTCAGCTCCCCGACAGCCTTCCTCTCTGTTCCTTCCTGCCTTCCTCTCCGTTCCTTCCTGCCCCCCCACACGTTTAAACCTTTTATTTTCCTCGCAGTGACTTTTTTTTTTTGTAAGGTTTAATATTTGTTATTTTCATTATGTTCTATTTTACAAGCTTCTAATAGCCATTTTAGAACACTACTATCAGGAGATGTTTTGTATTTTGAAATACATACTGCTTTTACCGATTCATAGTGGTTCTTTATATCATCTTTGGCCAAATTTGTTTTTTAAGAAACTTTTATGAATTTCTAAGATCTTAATCATTGTAAATATGAGATTTGAACCAATATTCACCAGACTCAAGATGAAACTTCACAGTTTTTCTTCTTCTCCTCCTCCTTCATCATGTTGAATTATCTTCACAGCCAGTGTGGTGGATGTAGCCATGTGGCCCAGAATACCTCTCTACCTAGAAGGTGGTCGTCTCTGAATTTGAGGGCTACAGGTTTGAGGCTGGCTGGTATAATCAATATAAACACAAGCTGGGGAGACTGAGTCAAAAATGTAATGCATAGAACATTTTTTTTTTTTAATTTGTGAAAGTGTCTGTACTCCATACCAGTGCATACGGGCTGAAAAAGAACCCTGGTTTTAAGTATTTTTGAGCAATTTTAGGCTTTAAAGTTTATTTTTATGCATTTTAGGTGGCATAAGTGTTATATAACTTTGGTATGTTTCGGTTGCATACAATGTACAGAACTTTTAATTCTTATACGTTCTCAATATGAATGGTTTTTGTCTTAGTGGATGTCTTCTTAGTATATTTTAAATTTTCAAGTGTAGATTATAATTTTGATATAATTTTGATTGATACTGTTTTTAAGATAATTAACACTGTATATATGTGTATGTATGTTCACAGTTATCAATCTCCCTGAAGCAAACTCTTGGGCGAAACATGGCCACATTGGGTATGTGTGTTTAGAACCCAGAACCATAAAGTAGTCAAAGTCTGCCATTATGTACAATCTGCTCTTCTTTTTTACCTACATTGGATCTTGCAAACTAACTGCCTTGTCGTTTTATCAGACCAAATAGAGGGTCAGCAGGCCCAGCTGTCTGTGCCACAACCTCAGATGGATAAGACAGAATCTAGCTTGGACAATGTGGAGTCTCTTGGTATTTCTGTAACCAAGGAAAACTATTTTGTCCTCTAAATGTGAGAATTTGGAAAATGCAGTTTGTTGTAGAAACTTATGTTTGATAAACTTTCCAAGAGTGCCTGGAATTTCTGCACATTCTTAAGCAATATATGATTGAAACACTATGTTCCTTTATAATCTCTTCTGATTGTTTTGAGAGGTTAGGGGTTTTTTTTTTACCTCTAACCTTTTACAAAGAATTCTGGTGCAGATGGTCAGGATTACATTGCTTCAATTTCAGAAGACAGTTTGGATCTTACTGCTTTCTTCAAAACTTCCTGGGAGGAGGCTGCAATACCATCTACCTTACTGGTTACTATGGCAGCAGACCCAGACCAGGACTGCTTACTGAGACTATTTTAGGTACAGGACTTCTACAATTCTTTCATTGGCTATGAGAATATTTCCTGATGTAGCGAAGGAAACAATTTCTGTTAATGTGTCCCAGGGTTCTAGCTTTGAGGACAGTATTTCTATTTTAAATTTCCCTGAAAATGTCTGATAAAATATCAAAATTTGACTTAATTTCTTTAAGCCTTCCCAACTTGTTTTGTTTCTGAGTAATAAAGTTGTAGCAGAGGAGAGAGCTACTGTTTCTCAGCAGGGGGAGGATTAGTCTCCACCCAGGTTTATAGCTTTATGTACCTGTTGGAAAAAATGCAACTGTCCTTCTACAAGTATTTTTTCCTTAGGGGCCCTTTTATTAAAGCTTAGCATAGGGAATGAAATTAGCATATGCTAAATGCTAAGAAGTCCATAGGTATAAAATGAGCTTCTAAGCATTTAGCACATGCTAATTCCATTGCAGTGTGTTATGTTTTAGTAAAAGGGCCCCTTAGTTAGGAATTCTCTTTGTTAATTTCCACTAATTTCATTTGATCTGTTGTATTCTCCATTGATTGAGGACAGGAATCAGCTGTTAGGTTATTATTGTTTTCTGGATAAGTTTGTTCCTGTAAATGCATAATTAGAACATGAATAAAAATAAAACTTTTTAAAAATGCAAAATATAAATTACAGAAAAGGTTAATTGGAGACAATTATATTACTTGGTCAAAAAATAGACTTTTTTTGTTGGCATTAAATTTAAAAAGGTCCTTCCTGTCATCTTTAGCTACCAAAAAAAAAAACCCTCACATAAATGTCATATTCTTCCCCCAGTCCCATGATCAGCATCTACGCATTCCCTCCCCACCCCACCCCCAAGTCCAGCATCTCACCTACTCCCATCACCAGCATCTTCTCCCCCTCCTTTCTCATGTGGCACTGTCACCAATAACTTTTCTATTACTCCAAAGCTGTTGTACTCTGGAGCAGGTCTTCCTGTAGAGTTCCCACGATGCACTACCCGTCAGGGAGAGAGCAGGATGCAGCACTGCGCTTGAGCACAGACCAGTACAGGAAGGCCTCGCGCTAGTACACACCACCTTTGGCAGCAACCACAGGGGGAAAGAAGAGAGCAGAGGATGCTGCCTGAAAACCAGGGCAAGAACCAAGGGAGATGGGGAAAGGGAAAGGGAGTGCTGCACCCAGTGTAGGTAAATAGGGAAAGACTAAACCTACGGATAGACTTATATATAGGAAGCCTCCTTGACTTCCGACTTTTAAACTAGTCAAACAAACTATACACAAGTATCTATGGTAGTATCTCCACCCATAAGAAAAACAACTATTAGGTTAAGGTGATGAAATAGCACCTTTGAACACATACAATTCTGCAAAAATGAAGCTGAAGATAAAGATCACCACACTGACTAGAGACTCATAGCAACTTTTTTTTTTAATTTAACAAGGTCTTTTACTGAAACAAGTGCAGCATGAATATTACAACACTAGGAACCAGCAAAGAAATAAGCAATCATGAACATCTCTCTTATGGCCACACAGATCAAAGAAATACAGCACAGCAAACAGTGCAGTCTTACAAAAACAAAGCTCAGTTTAACCTTACTTTTTTAAATCTTCTCTCCCCCCCCCCCCCCAACTCCCTCATGCCCCAGCACACTCAAACTCCAAAATATACAAGACTTCTCCCTCCATGTCCCAAAACAACAAGAACACTCTCACCATACAAACATAATCAAGCTAGGGGACCCCACAACTTTTTCCATTTGTCCAAAGCCTTCAAACGCATAGCCCTAAGCTGGCAACAATACAGATGTACTGGAAATAGCACTTCCCTTCAATTTTATAAGAAAAAAATATGATAATTCAGAAATGCAACCAACCATAAGGGAAAATTAGGTTCTTACCTTGGTAATTTTCTTTCCTTTAGTCATAGCAGATAAATCCATTAATTGATGGGTTGTGTCCACCTACCAGAAGGGGGAGATAGAGAACACTGAAAACCATAGTGCCTCTTAGGACAGCTCGCTCCATCTGCCTCTCAGTATTTTGAAGCATCCAAAGCAATGTTAAACCGCAAAGTAACATAACATGAACTTTCCTTACAGCGACCAAACGCCCCAGAACAGGAGCAATAACACAAAGGAGGGACGAACTCAACCTCTTGTAACTGAACAGAAATCCTGAAGACTGTTTTCCAACTTCTCCCAATGAGGGAACATGTCTGCAGGAAAAGAACTGAACAGAAACCAATCAATCATACAGTCAGGAAGGGATCATGGATTCATCTGCTATGACTAAAGGAAAGAAAATTACCAAGGTAAGAACCCAATTTTCCCTTCCTTGTCATCAAGCAGATGAATCCATTAACTGATGGGATATATCAAAGCAATCCCTAGATAGGGCGGGAACAAGCCACACCACGCGCAAGCACTTATGCTCCAAAAAGCGCGTCCCTCCTAGCAGCCACATCCAGCCTGAAATGTCGAGCAAAAGTGAGCTTAGACGCCCAAGTTGCTGCACTACAAATCTCTTGAAGAGAGAGTGCTCCAGTTTCAGCCCAAGAGGAAGAAAGCTCTCTTGTGGAATGTGCCTTAAAGGCGTCAGGCGGAGGCCAGCCAGACAGCAGATATGTTGAGAAAATGGCTTCCTTAAGCCAACGGGCTATAGTGGCTTTAGACGCTGGAGACCCCCTGCGAGGACATGACAACAATACAAAAAGGTGATCAGAGGTCCTGAAAGGAATTGACAACCGCAGATACTGCAATAGAGTCGTGCGCTCATCAAACAGGTGCAACTGTCCAAAAGATTCTGGAAACTCCTCTCTAGAAAAGGAGGGCAGAAAAATAGGCTGGTTTAGGTGAAACGCTGAAACCACCTTAGGCAGGAATGAGGGCACCGTACGTACCATCACCCCGGACTCTGAGAATTGCAGAAATGCGTCTCGACAGGACAGCGCCTGGAGCTCTGACACCCGTCTCGCCGAGGTAATGGCCACCAAAAAGACTGTCTTTAGAGTCACATCCTTCTCCGAAGCTCGCCTCAGTGGCTCAAAGGGCGAACACTGAAGAGCTTTCAATACTAGCACCAGGTTCCAGGCCGGACAAGGGGCCTGCACGGGAGGATGGAGCCAAAGCATCCCTCTAAGAAACCGTGCAATGTCCGGATGCGCAGCCAGGGAGAAGCCAGAGACTTTCCCCCCAAAACAGGCCAAGGCTGCTACTTGAACACGCAGGGGATTATGGGCCAAGCCTTTTTGTACACCATCCTGCAAAAAGTCAAGTATCGGCGAGACAGAGGCCCGCATGGGTGTAAGGGCTTTAGAAGCACACCAGGACTCAAACTGGCGCCAAATCTGGACATAAGCAACGGAAGTGGAACACTTGCGGGCCTGCAAAAGAGTGGAAATGACCTTGTTAGAGTAGCCTTTAAGCAAGCTCATTTTCAAAGCACTTAGCCTCCCAAAGTTCCATAGAAACCTATGGAACTTAGCCTCCCAAAGTGCTTTGAAAATATGCCTGTTTGTCTCTCAATTATGCCCTCTCAATAGCCAATAGACCAAATCGGCAAGGATCCTCCATGGTAACCGGACCCTGCGACAACAGGTTCGGTACCAGAGGCAACAGAAACGGAGCTTTCACAAGCATCCGCCGGAGGTCCGCATACCACGGCCGCCTAGGCCAATCCGGGGCTATGAGACTTACCAGTCTTTGGTGTAGCCAAATTCTCAGGAGGATTCGCCCTATCAGGGGCCACGGCGGGAACACAGAGAAGGCCTGCGGGCCAGGGTTGAGCCACAGCATCCAACCCTGCCGATCCAGGATCTCTTCTTCTGCTGAAGAAGCTGGGAACTTTGGCATTTGAGCTTAACGCCATGAGATCCATCTTGGGCTTGCCCCATCTGGCACAGATTTGCAGGAATACTTTGTCTGCTAATGCCCACTCCGCCGGATCCAATTGATGCCTGCTGAGAAAGTCGGCTTGCACGTTGCTCTGACCTACAATATGAGCTGCTGACAGAAGCTGTAAATGCAACTCGGCCCAGTGGCAAATCTTTGCAGCCTCTGCTGACAGGGCAGCACACTGAGTGCCGCCCTGGCGATTTACATAGGCCACCGCTGTCATGTTGTCCGACAGAACTCTGACAGACAGTCCCAGCAAGGCTTGAAAGATCGCTTTTAGCTCTAAGCAGTTGATGGACCACTCCGACTCCTCGGGTGTCCACAGACCCTGGGCATAGCTTCCCCGGCAATGTGCACCCTAGCCCTGTAGGCTGGCATCTGTCACCACTAGGCACCACTCGGGAAGGGCTAGCGGCATTCCTCGCCACAGCATGATGTCTGAGAGCCACCACTCCATACTGATTCGGGCCGCAGGGAGCCACGTGAGTCTGCAATGATAATCCTGGGATATGGAAGACTATCATTGAAGCAGGGCAAACTGCAGAGGTCTCATGTGTGCTCTCGCCCATGGAACCACTCCCAAGGTGGCCGTCATCGACCCCAACAGCTGGACATAGTCCCAAGCTCGCGGGCGAGGCATCCACAGGAGCAGATGGACCTGATTCTGAAGCTTGCACCGCCTTAAGTCGGGTAGATAAACAAACCCCGAGCTTGTGTCGAACCGGACCCCCAAATACTCTAGGTCCTGAGAGGGAGTCAGGTGACTTTTGGGTATATTGACGACCCAGCCCAGAGAATTAAGTACTGAGACCACTCTGGCTGTTACATGACGACTCTCTTCTGCAGAGTCCGCTCTGATGAGCCAGTCGTCGAGGTACGGGAGAACCCGGATACCCTCTCGCCTAAGAAAGGCAGCTACAACCACCATTACCTTGGAGAGTGCGCCACTCTCCAACGGGGAATTTACCCTTCTATGTTTAGCGTGCATCCAACGCTCAGGGGCATCCACGTCTAACATCTGCCCCGGGCCATCATCAGTTGGAGGAAGACCAGGTAGCAACCGCGGGGGTCGAGCCATGCGGCGCTTCCAAGATGGCGCCCGCTGCCAACTCCATTGAGCGGGAAGAATCATCGCTCGCCATGCTCGTACCAGCTCTACCGTCTATACAGCACGTTTTACAGAGCCCCACTGCTGATCTGCGCTTGCCACAATGGGAACAGCGCTTAACTCCCTCAGTAGCCATCGCCAAACAACGGCGGAATAAAATACAAAATGGCAGCTTCGCGCCAATATCACCCCGATCGGAACGCCGTCCGCGGGCCCTCCCCGGAGATGCTAAATACCGCTCTTACCTCAAAGGACCGAGTCCCGGTCACACTGCACGTCAATAAAATCCTCAGAATATCAGCGCATAAAAAGCGCGCTGTTTTTTTTTTTTTAACGCTGTGAGGAAAGTTGGAGGCACAAATAGCTACAGAGGTACTCCGGAGGCATGAGAGGGTGGGAAAGGCAGGGACAGGGCAAACCTATGTGCCTGCATCCACAATGGGTAAGGCAGAGAAAGGGCGAACCTATATGCCTTTAAAGTGGGCAACACAAGCCACAACACCCCAGCTCAACTGGCCAAGCAGAGGAGCCTCCCCAGGCAGAATTTTCAAGGAGCTGAACAAGCTGCGTCCTACCCTGCTGGGAGATAGAGAAATACTGAGAGGCAGAGGGAGCTAGCTGTCCTAAGAGGCACTGTGGTTTTCAGTGCTGGTAGGTGGACACAACCCATCAGTTAATGGATTCATCTGCTTGATGAAAAGGAAAGTTTGGCATTTTTTTACTTTAAAATTTATTAGTCGGATGAAGTGACATCATTGCTAAGGGATGACAGCCTGATTTCAGAGCTCTGCTGAGAACAGAGTAAATAAGTGCTGTAACCCCGAAAAACACGGCGATTTTGCGAGTGCAGAGGCTCCTGTAGTGTATACAAGCATGGCAGCGAGAAAAAGACTCTCCAAGTTTAAATACCTGCCGGATGGATCCGGATCCTCGAAGTGTGCTGGGCCACGAGCTAGTGTGAGAGGATCCAAGATGGCTGCTGGAGATTCTGAGTCAGACCTTGATATCGAGGAACCAACAGAGGAAGAGGCTGACTGTGGTAAGACAGCGTTTATTCGCTGGTTTAAAGACTTAAAAGCTGAAATGGTGGCCACAAGAACCAGTATCCAAAATGGAGTTGCAGTGCTGCATGAGCAGCTGAAGGAGATTGGGAACCATGTGGCAGACACAGAGGAGAGGGTGGAAAATATGGCAGAGGAGGTGCGGGACCTGCAGAAAGATCTTAAAGCAGAACAGCAGCTGAGAAGAGACTTAGAATTGCAGTTGGAGGATTTAGAAAACAGATCACGAAGATGCAATTTGCGATTTAAAGGGTTCCCAGAGGAGGGAGAGTTTAAGGAT
Organism: Microcaecilia unicolor; assembly: GCF_901765095.1. Taxonomy (NCBI): domain Eukaryota; kingdom Metazoa; phylum Chordata; class Amphibia; order Gymnophiona; family Siphonopidae; genus Microcaecilia; species Microcaecilia unicolor. The sequence continues at coordinate 136,653,413 of NC_044035.1, forward strand.
GTGGTGAAAGTAATTCAAGACCTGTGTAATTTTATTATGGACCCGGGAAATACAGGAGGAGAAGAGCAAAACTCCAAACGCATTAAAATTGATCGGGCCCATAGGAGTCTAGGTCCCCAAAGGGGAGGACAGCCTAGAGACATTGTGGTTTGTTTTCATGAGTTTGGAGTAAAAGAGGCAATCTGGAGAAAAGCCCGGGGACTGGGTGAGATTGCCTGGAAGAACTGTAAACCCCAGATATTTCAAGATCTGGCCAGAAATACACTGCAGAGGAGGAGAGAATATAAGGAGATCACCAGATATCTGCAAAAAGAGGGACTGAGATATAAGTGGCTTTATCCCCTGGGCATGCAAGTCACAGTGGGTAATAAGACCCGGAGATTCCTGTCTACTCAAGCAGCTTGGAAGTCATTGAAGGAGATGGGGTGCACAGATTTGCCAAACACAGTGGAACAGACAGACCAGCAGCGGACACCAAGTCCTAAGAACAGTAAACAGGGATGGAACAAAGCTCGTGGAACGAAGGGGCGAGGGTCTCCGAGTGTGGATAGTCGCAGATCTGAAGCCAGCGGAGTGGACTGATCATGGTGGCTGGAACAGCATTGGATCTCACAGGATAATAGTATTATTATCTATTGACTGAATGTTGATAACTATAGGAGGGAAGTGACAGGATGCTTGGTTACTATAGGAGGTATATAAGCAGGGGGGCTGTGAATGAGGAGGGATATCAGAGGGGCAGCTCTCAGGTGATGGCTCAATTCCTCAGGGACTGATCTGGCAGACAGGGAACAGAGCCAGATGCAGGGGGGGAAGGTTACAGGTGGGAACATGGAATGTCAATGGTCTGAATAACCCTGCGAAAAGGAGCATTGTATTTAAAGAACTGAACCGGTTAAAATGGGACGTGATTATGTTACAGGAAACCCACATAAGGAAACAAGAGGAACACTTGCTTAGAAGTAAACAATTGGGTGACTGCTTTCTGTTGGCGGACCCTAAGGGGGGGGGGGAAACGGGGGGGGGGGGAGTTGCCATCTCTGTTAAAGCACATCTTAGATTTGTTCAGGAAGATATTTTCAAAGGGAAAGAGGGAAGATGTTTAGCGGCGAAAGGAAAGATAGGAGAGCAACACATTACTCTGGTTAATATATATGCCCCTAACAGTGGACAGGGGGCCTTTTTTGAGTCCATCAGGCCAGAACTCAGTGCATTTGGGAAAGGTCAGATAATACTGGGGGGGGGGGGGGGATTTCAACTTCACAGCCTCAAATTTAGACCACTCTCTTGGACAAGCTGAGGGAACTAAGCAATATAGGGGGAAGTTTCTTAAGCTAATGGCAGAATTAGACCTGGTGGACCTTTGGAGATTACAACATCCCAGACAGAGGACTTACACATTTTATTCCCATGCACAAAACACATACACTAGGATACATGCAATATGGTGCAGCCGGTCACTGTGGGGGGGGGGGGGGGGGCTATAAAAGAAACTGAGATTGAAAGTATACATGCTTCTGATCATGCACCTGTGTGGGTAATAGTGGGAAAATTGGGAAAGGAGCGTGGAGGTCGAATGATACTTTGATTGCAGAGGAAAAAGATTGTCAGGATGTGTGCAATATAATAAAAAGACTATCTTCAAATCAATGACAATGGGGAGGTGACGGAAGGGATTCTATGGGATGCCCTCAAAGCAGTAGTTAGGGGGCATCTTATACAAAGGGGTTCGCAAAAAAAGAGGGACCAGGAAGCACATGAGCTGCATACACGAAAGACACTGGCACAATTAGAGGTTAAACACCATACTACTGGGGACACGCAGACATTTAAAAAAATCAGTAGATTGTAGAGCAGAATTGAAAAAATACAATTGAGAAAAATGGAATATACCAGAAAATTGATGAAACAAGTTTTTTTGAATTTAGCAATAAAGCAGGTACTATGCTAGCGAGAAGCTTGAGACAAAGACAGGTGAAAAATACGATTACAAAAATTAAAGGTGCTCGGGATGAAATATTGCACCAAGATAAGGACATAAGCAATTTGTTCATTTTTACACGAAGCTATACTCTAAAGGGGAGGTGGTGTCCCAAGGAAAGATGCGAGAATATTTACAAGAGCTAGATATATCACAAATTACAGGACTGCAAAAGGCTGAGCTCGAGGCTGAAATTACAACGCACAAGGTTCTCAGGGTCATTAAAGGGTTAAAACCGGGAAAGGCCCCTGGCCTCGATGGATATACAGGGCAATATTACACGGTATTTGGGAAGGAACTGGCACCATTATTAGTTAGGGTGGGCAATGCAAATTTTGGGGGCCATGGAGTTCCTCCCAGTATGAGGGAAGCGGGGATATCAGGTCCTTTTAAAACCAGGGAGAGATCCAGCAGTGTGTGGATCATATAGACCGATATCTCTGCTGAATATCGATGTAAAGATTTTTGCCAAAGTTATGGCAGATCGTTTGGGGAGAGTGCTACCTCACATAATTCACGAGGACCAATCAGGGTTCATAGCACACAGACATGTGGCAGACAATATTCGCCGCACTTTGAATATCACATGGGGGGCACAGAGGAGGGGAGATTCACTGACACTGCTGGCGGTGGATGCGGAGAAAGCATTTGACAGGGTGGCGTGGGAATATCTGTGGGAAGTGATGAGGGCTATGGGAATGGGGGTGCATTTCTAGAATGGGTAAAAGGTATGTTTACATTCCCAGTGGCGCGTATAAAAGTGAATGGAAGGTACTCAGAGTATTTCCCAATAGCAAGAGGAACGAGACAAGGTTGCCCATTATCTCCCCTGTTATTTACTATTTCCATTGAACCCCTGGCTTTGAGAATACGGACTCCGAGACATTAGAGGAGTTAAATTAGGGGGTCATGAGCACAAAATTGCCCTGTTTGCAGACGACATTCTCTTTTATGTATTCAACCATTACTGACACTGCCTATTAGAGTAAGGGAACTGGAACTATACAGTAAAGTGGCGGGGGTTTTAGTGAATTACGATAAATCTGAGATGATGGGAATTACTAGCACAGAGGCAGAGTTGGAGCAGCTGAAACAGGCATTCCCTTTTAAAATGACGGACCATAGTTTTAGATATTTGGGAATTATAATACCAAAAGATCTAGATAACCTCTTCTTGTTAAATTATACGCCTTTGCTCAGGGATGTGAGACGGAACTTGATTAAGTGGACGAATAATTGGTTGTCATGGTGGGGGAGAATAGCAGTAGTAAAAATGAACATTTTACCCAGACTGCTTTTTCTATTTCAGACACTGCCAATATTAGTACCCAGAAGGGAAATTTTAAAACTACAGTCAGATATAGGGACCTTTGTGTGGGCGGGTAGGCCGACTAGGCTGTCGAAAAAAATCTTGTGGGGGAAGGTGGAAGGGGGAGAGGGATGCCAAATATGCAGTGGTACTATTGGGCGGCCCAATTAAAACAGATAGGGGAGTGGAGTAAAGTAGACTTATCTCCAATTACTAGGCTAGAGCAAATTTTTGTTAGGGAAGGAAAGCTAGATGGTCTGCTGTGGGCCTCAGTCCCGGAGCAGACATATAAGGGCCTTACGCTGAATCCTTTTGTATCTCATCTCTTCACAGTGTGGGGGAGGCTGAACAGGAAGGTAAGAGGGATAGGGAATAGATCTACATATGCATGGCTCACACAGGAACCCGGGTTCCCGGGGGGGGGGGGGGGGAGGGAAAATAAGGTATTCCAAAATTGGTTTCAAAAAGGGCTCATACGGTTTCATGAGTGCCTAGATGAGGGTAGAATATGGACATTTGAAGAACTACAGGAAATGTATGGGTTAGTAGAGTCAGATTTGTATGTGTACATGCAGGTCAAACACTTTATTAGTACAGAGAAATGACCCAGGGAGGAATTCAAAGACCAAGAGGGATTTGAAAAAGTATGGGATGATATGGATAAGTGCGGGAAAGGAATTTCACGGATATATGGACACCTCAGGGGACAGAGTTTTATGAAAATGACCTATATGGAGGCATGGGGAAAGGACTTGAATCAGGATGTTTCGGAGGCAGAATGGAGGAGGGTATGCTTGGAAGTCAAGAAAGCCTCGGTGTGTGTGCTTATTAAAGAAAATGCGTATAAAGCGCTGAGCAGATGGTATTATACACCTGATAGAATTAAAAGAATGTTCCCTGAGGCTTCTGATAGCTGTTGGAGATGTGGAAGGGAGACAGGAACTTTTTTTCATGTTTGGTGGGGGTACAGTTTGATTCAACCTTATTGGAAAGATACAATGGATAGGTTGTCTAAAGGTTTAGAAGGTACTTTTCCATGTGATCCTAAATGGTGCCTCCTGGGGTGGGGGAACCAGAGTGGAAAGAGATGGCAACAGAGATTTAAGAAAATGGGGTTAGCCGCTGCAAAAACCACTATTGCAATGCATCGGAAAAAGTCCGCTGGGCCAACTGTAGGTAATTGGGCTGAGAAATTTAAAACCATTATAGAGTTGGAAAAATTGACTGATAAGCGTAAGGGGAGATATAATCCAGAGGCACCTGACTGGATTCATCTAACAGATATTCAAACATAGTAAACATAGTAGGGTTTGGGCTGTTGGGAGAATCAGTTGTTGAGGGGTTAGTGGGGGAGAGGGGGGAAGGGTTATAAGCATAATGTTAAAATAAAAATTAAATTGTTGCATTGTCTTGTACTGGAGCCAATGGCTCGTTATGTTTGAGATGTTATTTCAATAAAAATTCAAAGTTAAAAAAAATAAAATAAAATTAGTCATATTTTAAACATACAACCTCCAAACTCAAAAATAATATAAATTTAGGGAAGAATTCATCAAGGTATGGTAAAAAAAAAAAAAAAAAAAAAATCACCGTTTACCACACCTTAATTCCTTGCGGGATCCAGCAACCTGTTGGATCCCTCAGCCACAACTACAAACTACAGATCATTCTGGCCCCTGCCAAAGATAGACCCTAAATCAAGCCACTAGGCATCACTGATCAGCAAGGAAGAATATTCTCCCTCCTCCACAGCAACAGTTGCAGTCAGTCTAGGAAGCAGAAACCAGGCCTGCAAATCTAATCCAGGTTCTCCACATGGTAGAGAACAGAACTTCCACTGAACTACCAGGGAGGCCTTAGACAAAACAGCTTTTCAGTAAAAGGCAGGATAATTTTCTCAGTTATTCTGGGTTTACAGCGTGAATTGCTTTTCCTGTGGCAATTTAATATCCTGCTGAGCATATCAGAGCTGCACTGCCCAGCACAGCTCCAACAGGTTCAGAGGAGGGGAATGTAAATTAAAAAGTAGTCTGACACACAACACTAGTGTAGCCATTTCAACCTACACAGAAATCTTTATATAAAATAAAGTTGTATTTCAGTGTCAACAGCTATGCAGCTAGAATAGATTTTTGTACTGTACCTTCAAAGAGGCATATCTGACTTGCATTTCAACACTCAAAAATCCAGATATACAGCCATATGTGTTACTACTTGATACTCTGAAACTCACCAGAGGAGTCTGTTCACTGCCCTTGCCCTGAAGCCACCTTTCCTCAATTTTACTCCAGCACCTCCATCCTTAATGTCTCCTTCCCCCCCCAGCCCAAACGCAAACCCAGCACTTCCTTTATCACTTTCCCATCACGCTTTATTTTATTTTTATAACAATTTTAAATTACAATCACATACTACTGAATGGTTCAGAAATATCCAAAATAAACCAAATGAAAAAGAGAATAATCTTAAAATCAGGAAAAAGGAGAACTTATATATCTTACCTGGTTATTTTCGTTTCTTTAGTCAAATCCACTGTTCAGAACCAATGGGTGTTCTCTTCCTAACAGCAGGTGGAGATAGAGAAAAGTGAATTTTGCCAGTACCACCACCAGCTTAAACAGAGGTGCTACTTGGAACAATCCAGTATGCATCTGCCCATGCGGCAGAAAGTCCCACCCATCAATCACTGCAGCTGCAATAAGCAAGCAAGCAAAACACCACAGAGTGACACTCACTACCCTGCATAAACCAGGATATAGCCATATCATGGGAACCCGTACAGCTGCCAATCACAAAATGAATTTTTTTTTTTTTGAAGCACTGAAAAGGAAGAACAGAGCACACCCAGACCCCCAGGCTGAGGTCTTGCATGGACAGGACTTCAGAACAGTGTCACTGACTAAAGAAAAGAAAAATGATCGGGTTCTGAATCAGTGGGATGTACTGAAGCAGATCTATTGGGCAGGGGAAGACGAGGTCCCCTGAATGACAGCTCTGCCAAAGTCCAAGCGGGCGCTGGCCAGCAGATCCAATCTGTTGTACTTAGAAAACAAATGAAGCAATGACCAAGTCACCGCCCTGCAAATCTCCTCAAGGGATACCACAAGGGGCATCCGCCCAGGAAGCAGCCTGAGCCCTATTAGAGTAGGCTTTGAACCCGAGGCACTGGACAATTCTTGACAACGTACACAAACTCAATAGCCGCCTTAATCCACTTTGCAATAGAGGCCTTAGAAGCAGCCTGGCACTTCCGAGGGTCATGGAAAAGTATGAAGAGGTGGTCAGAGATGAAACTCGTTCATCAACTAGAGGTACCTGAGCAGTGTCCTCCAGACATCCAGCTTGTGAAACCTCCAACCCTCCGATGACAATCCCTGTGCCACCATGAAGGGCAATCAAACCTCCTGATTCACATGGAATGGAAACACCACCTTCGGAAGAATGGTACCGTGTGCAAGAATATGGAATCCTCCAAGAAGGAGAGATAGAGATCCCAACAGGACCTGCAATTCTGAAACCCTCCTAGCAGAGGTGATAAGGGTCTTGAGTGTAAGATCATTGCTGAAAAGACAACCACAAGGGATAAAACAGAGCCTCGGACAGTGCCTGGAGAACCAGACTAAGGTCCCAAGAAGGAAAGGAAGGACACGTGCGCCACCCCCAGAAAGATATATTCCCGTTCTCCTGAAAGCTGGAGAATGCAGACACCTGGACCCTGAAAAGGCCTGTCCCTGTTCCAGGCCCTGCTGCAGAAAACCCCCAAAATTGGGAACCTGAGCCCTCCATGGAGATAGGGACGGTACCCCACGCCAGGATTCAAACACACCAGACCTTGACATAAGCCAGGGACGTAGAGGAGGAAATTAGGGTAGAAAAGCACTGCTGCTCCATATTCTTTTCATAGAACTGTCCGAGGACCGAGCCCCCCTTGGACAGGTACAGTGGTCACCTGTGTAACCACCATAACCAGGCCATCCACCCTCAGGATAACACTTCTCAACCTCCTGAGCAAAGAAAGAAAGATGAGCAAGAGCCCCGGCAATGCCAAAGGGACCATCGGGGAACTCCCACTCTGCTCTCATCAAGCGGATAAGGACTTAATGGGGTGGAAAATACTTTGGGCCCCTGTGGGGCCTGCTACAGGAAGCTTAAGCATAGCCAAGGCCCCCGCAACCTCATCTAAGAGACGAGACAGCTCCCCATGATAAAGGAGCCAAAATCCATGGGACTAGTCATCCACAACCTTCCAACAGGGAGAGTCCTCGGAAATGGAGTCCACCAGGGACTGTGAGTCCAATAGGACCTTTGAATCCTTGTCCGCTCCCTCCAAAAAAACCCAAACCCTCCAGGATGCCGAGATCCATTCCACAGCACAGACTCCAAAACAGGGCCCCCGCTGATTCCTTTTGGGCCCTTAGGGACTCCCCACCAAGAGGATTAGGGTTAGGGCTAGGATTAGGTCCCAAGAGGAGACTGCTTAACCAACTGGGCCCCTAAGGACCCCCACCGGGTCCCCCTTACTGAATGGACCCAGAGTGGACAGGAATGAAAAAGCCAGTCACATAACCAAGGATTTTTCTCTTTCTCTGTCCAAGTGAATTGAGAGAGAAGAGAGGATTCTATCTGCCAATTTCTGCTGGCAGGAACAGTGTGTGAAAGGAAAGCAATGTATCCATTTTAGCTGAAGAGAGAAAGGGAACAGCACATGTAAAATGCTCACTGAGAGAAAGGAAGACAGACTGAAATGAACCACACTTACACACTAAAAATAATCTATTACCCCTGCTCAGCTGCTGGCTTTGAAGGCCGCACAGCATGTGCCATCAGCATGCTCTGGCAAACGTGCATTGGCCTACCTGACTGTCCCAGCCTACTTTGTTCCTGGGCTCCAGCATCTCTGCTGTCCCCAGCTCTCTGGGTACACCTAGAAGGAAATTCCTTACTTAGGCCCAGATGCATCAATCAAACGTTAAAAAAAAAGTCCTAACGAATTTGAAAAAACGTACAATGCACCAAGAAAAGTCGCACACGTACGGTGCGGTATTGAAAAGTACAATGTATTAAACATTCGTAATCCCCATCGGTAATCGGCCCCTAAAGCATGCGCAGAGCAGCCAAGCGTTATGCTGGCTGCTCTGCGCATGCCACAAACGTCAAAACAAACAAAAAAAAACACAACAGAAACACGTGGCTCCCCGCTTCCCCCTGCACTACAAGAAAATAAAACAAAAATCGAAATAGATCGGGAGGGGGTAAGGGCGCTCGTCAGGGGGCGGGCCTAGGCCAGGAAAGGAGAGACGTCATGAAGACTCGGCGACGAACAGATCTTCTTCCTGCCCGTGCAGCGCCTTCAGACAGAGGTGAGAGGAGCTGCGCGGGCCCGGTAATATGGAGGGGGTCCCGATGGAGAGGGGAAGCGGCGGAGACGATCTCTGGAAGGGTGGCGGGGGACGGGGGTCAGAGGATGACAGGAGGTGCAGCTTTGGCAGAGAACAGAGAAAGGAACAGGAAGGGAGGGGAGCAAGGCCGTCCATGCAGGACGCTCCTGACGAGCGCCCTTGCCCCCTCCCGATCTATTCCGATTTTTGTTTTTAGTTTTCTACGGAAGCAGGGGGAAGCCTAGGAAGTACTGCGGTAGAGTTCTTATTTAATCTCACTTTTAAACATGCCAGCTTGGATTTGTATGCTGCAGGGAGGGAGGGAGCGGGCAGTAGCGGCGTATCCGACAGCTCAGGCCTTAAGGACAGCTCTGACTACACATAAAATATATTGCGGTAAACGATTCAGTGCAATCTTTGGTATTGTTAGTGCATCCCGAATCGCCCACATTACAATGGTAGTTACTCCGTTTTCGTTAGCTGCTTGCTTCGTTGGAAAAAGGCCTTTAATGCATGCAACGGTTAGGAATTTCCTTCGTTAAAGGGTTGTTAGAGGGTCGTTAAGGTTTAGTGCATCTGGCCCTTAGTACTTTACAACAGCATTAGCCACTGACAAGGAGCATGAAGCTAGCCAGGCCAACTGAAATAATTTTATTTTTGGAAAGCTTGTGAGCTGCGGGGGAGCTTGTGGGGAATACACCCAAACAGGGTGAACAAGCAAGAGGGGTGGGGGGATGGGGAGCCTACCTCTCGGGCAAGGCCCCACAGGACCGAGCCAAAGCCTCACAGAGTGGCAACTAAGAAGTGCAACTGGGGGCTGAAGAGCCAAGCTCAACCAAGTACGGTCCTGAGACTGTGACCTGGGAGCAGCCATTAGACTCAACCATGCTATGAAGCTGCAGCCAGCAGAGCAGGGAGTTAGGACAGGGACAGCAGCACTGTTAGCACAACCTATCACCTGCTGAAGGTAGAGAAAAATACTGGATTGTTCCAGAGAGCACCTCTGTTAATGTTGGTGATGTTACTGGCAAAATTCAGTTTTCTCTAACTCCACTTGCTAGTAGGAAGGGATAACACCCATTGGTTCAGAACAATGGAGCTAAAGCTAAGAAATCGTCCACAGCAACAACAGGGAACCAAATCCAGTCATTCTCTGTCCACCTGGGTTAAAGGAAGTTTATCCTCTTCCTCAATGAAATTGCATGGAAATCTTTTAAAATAAATAGGAGGAAATGTGTTTTCACTCAAAGAATAGTTGAACTCTGGAACTCATTACCAGAGGATGTGGTTAGCGTAACTGGGTTTAAAAAAGGTTTTAACAAGTTCCTGAAGTAAAGGTCCATAGTCTGTTATTGAAATGGACATGGGGGAAGCCACTTCTAGCCCTGGGATTGATAGCATGGAATGGTGCTACTAACTGGGTTTCTACCAGATACTCGTGACCTGGATTGGCCACGGTTGGAAGCAGGATAGTGGGCTAGTTGGACCATTGGTCTGACTCAGTAGGGCTACTCTTATGTTTTCTCTTCATCAAATGGGCTGATCACACCCCCACTGACTCCACCGTTCCCTCAGAAGAACTCAACCAGGGACAGTATGTGCTGCCTTCTTTCACCCCCACCCCCTTCATACTGCTAGTTGCTTGTCAAGGGGTAGATAATAATGTACTGAGGTACTTCCATACCCTTTTATTTCCACTGTCAAGATACATACACACACCTCTGACTGGAAATAGCCCACAATAGAGAGCTGAAGAGTTCTGACAAAGAATCTACTCAAAAAACAAAACAAAAAAAAAGTATTACCACTACATTAAAAAAATAAGTTTGAAAGCAATTGTTTTATTTTTAGAATCTCTACATTCAATGGTCCTAATATTTTTCAATCAGACTGCTAAAACTGTTATTTCTATAATCTAGACTTACAAGTATGGAATGCACAGTTGTCCAACAGATGTTTAATTTCAGCATTTATCTTCTCCTATTCCTGACACGTCTCTTGTTTCATCAGACATTTTAAGATTTATATTTCCATCTGGTTTTTGACCTCCCATTATTATGTTTATCTGTAAGTCTGTACAGCCCAAAACTCTGAATTGGATACACCTTCACTAAGGGCCTCTTATCAAGCCGCTCTAGAGGTCCCCGATATGGCAATGCTGACAAAATGCATTTACTCTGAATAGGCTCCGTAGGCATTGCCATGAGGGAACCACTAGTGCAGCTTGATAAAAGAGGTCCTAAGAGAACTATTGTTAAAGGATTTTTTTTTAAAGCATGAATGCAGATCTCACAGACAAGATAATCTATTGTATTAGGGCACAGGTTCCCAAACCTGGTCCTGGAGGCACCTGGAGGTTTTCATGATATCCACAATGAATATATTAGAGAAATATTTGCATGCACTACCTCTACTGCATGCAAATCTCTCTCATGCATATTCATGGTGGATATCCTGAAAACCTGACTGGCTGGGGTATCTCCACGACCAGGTTTGAGAACCACTGTATTAGGGTTTTTTTTTATCAAAGAAAAGATTCAAGTATTTGGAGAAACCTGATTTCTTGGTTTTTCGATATGGCCTGCCCATACAGAACCATTCAAAATGGAGCTACAGGTTCATTCCCTGCCTTCATATATTAACTTAGCTGATCCCAGCCCACTATTTATAAGGAACTAAAAAAAAAAAAAAAGACATAGCAAGGCTCTGGGTGTTAAATCTAAATTTGAAATTTCCCAAGTATAAAACCACAAATGTTTGCTTTGAGATGGAAAAAACTGAGTCTCATGTACTGAAAGTCCCTGCCTATAATAAAATGTAAACCACATTGGTTGTATCAGAGAACGGCAGAATATCAAATCCATGACCTTTTACCCTTGAAATTGCAAAGTGACTGCAGAAATACATGTCAAAAAGGGAAAATTAGGTTCTTACCTTGGTAATTTTCTTTCCTTTAGTCATAGCAGATGAAGCCATTACGTATGGGTTGTGTCCATCGACCAGCAGGGGGAGATAGAGAGCACAACTTTTCACAGTGCCTCATGGCCAGCCAGCTCCACTGCCTCTTCAGTATTTGAAGCTTCCAAAGCAGTATGGCAAACCGCAATGGGAATAACATGAACTTTCCTCACAGCAAACGATGTCCCCTTAACAAGGGCATGAACTCAAAAGGAGGGAATGAACACATTCTCCTGGACGGAATAAACTCGTCCTCCTTATTGTATAACTGGGGGGGATACACGCAACCTCCTGGAGGGAATAAACATCCTCCAAAACAAACTGGAGGGAATGGACTCATCCTCCTATAAGTGAACATGAATCCTGACTGTTTTCCAACTTTCTCCCAAGGAAGGAACTTCAGGAAACAAGAACAGAACCTGAAACAGATTCACAGCACACAGACAATCATACAGGGAGGGCTCATGGCTTCATCTGCTATGACTAAAGGAAAGAAAATTACCAAGGTAAGAACCTAATTTTCCCTTCCTTGTCATCAAGCAGATGAAGCCATTACATATGGGATGTAACCAAGCAATCCCTATATTGGGTAGGAACAGGTCACACCACGCGTTAGCACTTGTGCTCCAAAATGTGCATCCCTCCTAGCAGCCACATCCAGCCTGTAATGTCAGGCAAAAGAGAGCTTAGAAGCCCATGTTGCTGCACTGCATATCTCTTGCCGAGAGAGTGCTCCAGTTTCAGCCCAAGAGGAAGAAATCGCTCTGGTAGAATGCGCCTTAAAGGCTACAGGCGGAGACCGGCCGGCAAGCAGATAAGCTGAAAAGATAGTTTGATTGTACAGCGCTGCGTAACCCTAGTAGCGCTCTAGAAATGTTAAGTAGTAGTTAAGTAGTAGTTTGAGCCAGCGGGCAATAGTGGCTTTAGACGCTGGAGACCCTCTGCGAGGACCTGATAGTAAAACAAACAGATAATCATAGATCCTGAAAGAGATAGTAACTCGCAGATACTGCAGCAGAGTCCTGCGCACATCCAACAGTTGCAACTGCCCAAAAGATTCTGGAAACTCCTCCTTATCGAAGGAGGGCAAGAAAATAGGCTGGTTTAGGTGAAACGCTGAAACCACCTTAGGCATGAAGGAAGGCACGGTCCGAACCATGACCCCGGACTCTGAGAATTGCAGAAATGGGTCTCTACAGGACAGCGCCTGGAGCTCTGACACCAGTCTCGCCGAAGTAATGGCCACAAGAAAAACGGTCTTTAGTGTCAAATCTTTCTCCGATGCTCGCTGAAGCGGCTCAAAAGGAGAAGCCTGCAGGGCCTTCAAAACTAGCCCCAGGTTCCAAGCTGGACAGGGTGCTCGCACGGAAGGCCGGAGCCGAAGCACCCCACTAAGAAACCGTGCCACATCTGGATGAGCAGCTAAAGACACGCCTTCAACCTTACCACGAAGGGAGGCCAACGCTGCCACTTGCACCCGCAGGGAATTACAGGCCAAGCCTATTTGTACACCATCCTGCAAAAAGTCCAAAATCGGCGAGACAGGAGCCCGCATGGGTGTGATCGCTTTTGAAGCACACCAAGACTCAAACTGGCGCCAAATCCTGGCATAAGCCACGGAAGTGGAACGCTTGCGGGCCTGCAGGAGAGTGGAAATGACTGTGTTTGAATAGCCTTTGTCCCTCAATTGCGCCCTCTCAATCGCCATGCCATAAGACCAAAGCGGCAGGCGTCCTCCATGGCTACCGGGCCCTGTGACAACAGGTTCGGTACCAGAGGTAAAGGAAGGGGATCCTCCACTAGCATCTGTCGGAGGTCCGCATACCAAGGCCTCCTGGGCCAATCCGGGGCGATGAGGACCACTTCTCCTGGGTGCAGCCGAATCCGCAGGAGCACGCGCTCTATCAAGGGCCACGGAGGGAACATATATAGTAGGCCCGGAGGCCAGGGCTGAGTCAAGGCATCCAACCCTGCCGAGCGAGGGTCTCTCCGTCTGCTGAAGAAGCACGGGACTTTGGCATTTGAACTTGTCGCCATAAGATCCATCACGGGCTTGCCCCATTTGGCACATATCTGCAGGAATACTTCGTCTGCTAGTTCCCATTCTGCTGGATCGATCTGATGCCTGCTTAGATAATCGGCTTGCACGTTGCTCTGACCTGCAATGTGAGCTGCCAACAGTTGGCAGCTCACATTGCAGGTCAGAGCAACGTGCAAGCCGATTATCTAAGCAGGCATCAGATCGATCCAGCAGAATGGGAACTAGCAGACGAAGCTGAAGATGCAGCTCGGCCCAGTGGCAAATCTGTTCGGCCTGCGCGGCCAGTGCTCTGCACTGAGTGCCGCCTTGTCGATGTAGGCCACTGCTGTCGTGTTGTCCGACATCACTCTGACAACCAATCCTTCCAGGGTCACTTGAAAGGCCAGAAGCGCCTGAAACACCGCTTTCAACTCCAGGCGGTTGATGGACCACTCCGACTCCTCGGGTGTCCATAGACCCTGGGCATGCTTCCCCTTGCAATGTGCACCCCAGCCCTTCAGGCTGGCATCTGTCACTACTAGACACCAATCGGGGAGCGCCAGCGGCATTCCTCGCCGCAGCATGCTGTCTGAGAGCCACCACTCCATGCTGAGTCGGGCCGCAGGGAACCAAGAAAGTCTGCATTGATAATCCTGAGAAACTGGAGACCATCTTTGAAGTAGGGAATACTGTAGAGGTCTCAGGTGCGCTCTCGCCCAGGGCACCACTTCCAATGTGGCTGTCATCGATCTCAGCAGCTGGACAATGTCCCAAGCTCGCGGGCGGGGCATCCTCAGGCGCAGACGGACCCGATTCTGAAGCTTGCACCACCTTAGCTCGGGTAGGTATACCTAGCCCGAGTCTGTGTCGAACCTGGCCCCCAAATATTCTAGAGATTGCGAGGGGGTCAGGTGACCTTTGGCCATATTGACGACCCAGCCTAGAGATTGAAGTACTGAGACCACTCTGGCTGTAGCTTGATAGCTCTCTGTTACAGAGTCTGCTCTGATGAGCCAGTCGTCTAGGTATGGGTGAACCCTGATACCTTCTCGCCTGAGCAAAGCAGCTACTACCACCATTACCTTGGAAAAGGTTCGGGGAGCTGTGGCGAGGCCAAAAGGCAAGGCCCGGAACTGGAAATGTTTTCCCAACACCGCAAACCTCAAAAACGTCTGGTGCGGGGGCCAAATTGGTATGTGCAAGTAAGCTTCTTTCAGGTCTAGAGACATGAGAAACTCTCCTGGCTGTACCGCCGCAATGACAGAGCGCAGGGTTCCCATGTGGAAATGCCGCACTCTCAGGGACTTGTTTAATTCTTTTAAGTCCAGAATAGGGCGAAAAGACCCACCTTTTCGCAGCACCACAAAGTAGATGGAGTATCTGTTGGAATGTAATTGTATTTTACATGCATTGCCTGTCACCTATTATTTCTCTGTGATTACTCTGTGACCTCTGATGTGAATTACTTAGAGAGGTCACACAGCTATGTAACTTCCTGTGGGGGTTAGACACAGCAGATGCAGCACATGGAGCACATGGAGCTCATGATCTCTCCTAACCTGAGAGGATCTATGGTGGTGTGAGCATCCATTACCATCTAAGCACATGGAAGGAGCTGATAATACAAATGTATAGTAATATGTATATATAAGCCTGTCTGATTATAATCTAACTACAAACTGTGAGTAAACAGATGTTTTGTTACTTCAACTTTAAAGTGACTCAGCAGTGAATTATTCAGGGGTGAATGAGAGAGAGATGAAGAAAGAAATTAACATTTCTAAAGCTGAAGCTGTGTGTACTAAAATCTGCTAATTATTTACTACAAATAATCCAACAAAAGGGTTATGGGCCCAGGGTCCAGGAATTGAAAAAGAAGAGAAATATTACCAGGCAGAAAAAAAGGCCACATTTTTCTCTTAAGTTTTAAAGGAAAGATTCAGTCTGTCTCTCTCTCCCCCCACACAGCAGACAGAAGGCTAAGAAAATGGCTGAGGGAAGAAATTCACCATTGTTCTATTCTCTCAAGGTGCCTAGATTAACTGAGTTTAATTATCAGCAATGGGAACTAAGATTTATATGTCTCCTTCGAGCAAAAGGATTAAATATATGCTTAGACCAAGACAGAACAGATGAAAATATGGCTGAATGGGACAATGCAAACTATTATGTGAAGTGCATGCTTTTGGAAGCTCTCTCAGAGAAACAAGCCATATTAGTGGAGGGAAAAGATACACCAAAGGACATTTTATATAAACTGAGAACTATGTATGCAACTACATATGCAAAGCAGCAACCAATTTGGTTAGCAGAGTTAAATGAGACCAAATTAAGGGATAAAAGTAAATGTAATGATCACATTATGCATCTTATGTCTTCATTTCAAAAGCTAGAACTTTCTGGAATTCCCATGTGTGATGCATTGAAAAGAGCATTTCTTTTTACCTCACTATCAAAGAAGTTTGATGTTTTTAGGTCTGTAAATGAGGCCATTGAAGGGCAATCTTTTGAACAGGCAACATCAAAACTAAGGCAGGAATGCATAATAAATGATTCTGAGGAGATGTGTTCTCAAAGTCAGTCAGAGAGAAATGAAACAAATTTCTTGGCAAAGAACAGAGGAAGGCGGAGCTATGGGAAAACTCCACCCAAGGGCAAGCTGATTTGCTACTCATGTGGAAAGGAGGGACATGTATCTAAATGGTGTAAGGAAACACAAAACACTCCCTCTAGCTCACCTAAGCCAATGGAACTAAAGAATTTTCAAACCAGGAAATGTATGAAGGACAAAGATAAACACAAGGGTTTTCTAATGGCAGAAAAATCTTTGACTATGGTAAATAATAATTCAAATGAAAGTACTTGGATTTTGGATTCGGGGAGCACATGCCATTTAACCAATTCTAAGGATTTCTTTCAGGAAATGTGTCCAGAGGAAGGTATTCTTAAAACTGCAAACGCAGGGACTGCTAAGATCCAAGCAAAAGGTATTGGATTCTTAAAATGCAAAGTGTCTAATGAAGTTAAAGAAATTCCTGTAAGTGATGTCTTGTATATTCCCCAAGCAGTTTGCAATATGCTTAGTGTATCTACATTAGATAAGAAGGGATTTGTGATTCATTTTGAAAACAGTAAGTGCACAATCTCTAAAAATGATGAAGTGTATGCTGAAGCTTTTATGCATAATGATGTTTATAAGCTGAACATTTCAGGTGAAGCCTCACATATGGCGCAAGTAAGGAAGAATGATGGTAAATGTAGTCTGGAAATCTGGCACCGCCGCCTGGGACATCGTGATTCTAAGGTGATCCAGGATCTTTACAGTAAGCAACTGGCCACCGGCATTCAGATAAGTGCAAATGCTGGTAAAATGGAGAAATGCATAGACTGTGTTACTCAAAAAGGTGTGAGACCCTCATTTCCTGCATACACAGGAAATAGGAGTAATAAAGTACTGGACTTAATACACAGTGACTTATGTGGACCGTTTAATATCCCATCATTGGGAAATAACAGATTTGTGCTAATATTCTTGGATGATTTCTCTAGATATTGTGTGGCCTATTTGCTGAAAGAAAAAAGTCAAGTCACAGACATGCTGAAGAAATACGTAGCCATGGTGAGCAATAAATTTGAAAGAAAACCAAAGGTTCTTCAGACCGACAATGGTGGTGAGTTCACTTCACAAAGCATGCGCACATTACTAGAACAAGAAGGCATTCAGCATATCACAACAGTAGCTTATACACCAGAGCAAAATTCTGTTGCAGAGAGAAAATTTAGGTCACTTGTGGAAATGACCAGATGTATGCTGTCAGATAGCAATCTCCCTAAAAGACTATGGGGGGAAGCCATTCTCACAGCAGTGTACCTACAAAACAGAATGCCAACTAAAGGCGCTGAGCGCACACCACATGAGACATGGCATGGTAGGAAGCCAAACCTGTCACACATAAGAACATTTGGAAGTACAGCATATGCTCATGTACCAAAGCAAAGAAGGCATAAGCTGGATTCCACAACAGAAAGGGGCATTTAGTTGGCTATGCTCCAGGACACAAAGGATATAGAATTTTGAATCTGAAAACTGGCATTGTTGGCATAAGACATGTTACATATTTTGATGAAAACAAAAGGGTTGATAAAGGCTGGATTATCCCAGATGAGCCTTATCATCCAGAATATGAAACTAGAACCATAATAGACATGCCAGTGTATATAAATGCCATACCAAGGCAGATGTCTGAAAGCAACTCATCTGTATCTAACGAGGAACAGGCAGAGGAAGCAGACACAGAAAGGATCATTGCAGAAGACAGTACAGTTGGAGAAGGGGAATCAATTGGAGAAGAACTCTCAGATTTAGAGGATGCGGAAAGGTCAGACCAACCTGTTGTCAGACGCTCATCCAGGGAAAACAAAGGTGTTCCACCCCCAAGACTGTCTTACTTAACAAAGTCAGCAGAAGCTCAAGAGCCCTTAACATGGGATGAGATTGAGAAAATGCCAGCAGAAGAAGCTGCTGAATGGCATAAAGCTGCACAAGAAGAAATTGATGCATTGGATAAAAATAATACTTGGATTCTTACAAAATTACCTCCTGGCAAGAAAGCTATAGGATGCAAATGGGTATTCAAGTTAAAAAGGAATGCACAAGGAAAAGTGGAAAGGTATAAAGCAAGATTAGTGGCAAAGGGATATCTTCAAAAATATGGAGAAGATTTTGATGAAGTGTTTGCACCTGTAGTGAAACACACGACAATCAGAACACTTCTGAGCATTGCAGTCTCAAAAGGCATGCAAGTCAACCACGTTGATGTGAAAACAGCGTTTCTTCACGGAGATATAACTGAAGACTTGTACATGGAACAGCCAACAGGTTTCATAAATACAAAACAAAGACAGCTAGTGTGTAAATTAAACAAAGGTCTTTATGGATTAAAGCAAAGTGCGAAATGTTGGAATGACAAATTGCATGAAATATTGACAAATTTAGAATTTAAGCAAGGTGAAGCAGATAAATGCTTGTACACTAGGTGCACAAATGGACAATATGCATACATTTTAGCTTTTGTTGATGATCTGCTCATTGCAAGCAAAAGTGAGCAAGAGTACAAGGACATTGTAAAATGTTTAAACCACAATGTTGAGATAAAAGAACTTGGTAATGTGTCATACTATCTTGGTATAGAAATTGAGAAACAAAATTATGGTTCTTATCTTCTAAGCCAGAAGCAGAAAATAAATGAGCTTATTGAAAGTTTAGGTATGCAAGATGCCCAAGTTGTAAGCACTCCCATGATCACTGATTTTCTGAAGGATGAAACAGTAAGAGAACCTTTACCAGATAACATCCAATATAGATCAGCCATAGGTAAACTTTTATATCTAGCTACCACATACAGGGCTGATATAGCAAATGCAGTAGGAATTTTGAGCAGAAGGGTCAGCTCACCTACCAAATCAGATTGGACTGCAGTTAAAAGGATGGTAAGGTATTTAAAGGGTACCATTGATTGTAAATTAAAGATTTCAGCCAATAGTAATCCAAAACTAATATGTTACTGTGATTCAGATTGGGCAGGGGATCATTCTGATTATAAATCCACAAGTGGATATGTGTTTATGTATGGAAATGTACAAATTTCATGGGCCAGTCATAAAGAAAGTATTGTGAGTTTGTCTTCTACAGAAGCTGAATATGTGGCCGTATCGGAAGCGTGCAGAGAACTGATGTGGATTGAAAAACTTTTGCTGGATTTTGGAATAGCTGAAAAGAGACCAATCCAGTTAATGGAAGATAATCAGAGCTGCATCCGACTGTCACAGAATGACAAGGTTCAGTCACGCACCAAGCACATCGCAACGAAATACCACAACGTGCGAGAGTTGGCGAAAGAAGGGGTCATCAGTCTACACTATTGTCACAACAGTGAGATGACAGCTGACATCATGACCAAACCGTTACCCAGAGAACATTTTGTGAATCTGCGTATAAAGCTTGGACTTTGTATGAATAAATAATTGCATGACAGTTATGCATGAGAAGGGGTTTGTTGGAATGTAATTGTATTTTACATGCATTGCCTGTCACCTATTATTTCTCTGTGATTACTCTGTGACCTCTGATGTGAATTACTTAGAGAGGTCACACAGCTATGTAACTTCCTGTGGGGGTTAGACACAGCAGATGCAGCACATGGAGCACATGGAGCTCATGATCTCTCCTAACCTGAGAGGATCTATGGTGGTGTGAGCATCCATTACCATCTAAGCACATGGAAGGAGCTGATAATACAAATGTATAGTAATATGTATATATAAGCCTGTCTGATTATAATCTAACTACAAACTGTGAGTAAACAGATGTTTTGTTACTTCAACTTTAAAGTGACTCAGCAGTGAATTATTCAGGGGTGAATGAGAGAGAGATGAAGAAAGAAATTAACATTTCTAAAGCTGAAGCTGTGTGTACTAAAATCTGCTAATTATTTACTACAAATAATCCAACAGTATCGGCCGTTTGGCGGCAGAACCGCATCAGGACTCCACAAACACGTCTCTTACTGGGACGTTGAATTCTATTCTGTAGCCGTTGAATTCAATTCTGTAGCCATCTCTGATCAGGTCCAGAACCCACTGATCTGAGGAAATATTGGCCCACTCCTCGACAAAGAGGGAAAGACATCCTCCGATGACAGGAAGCGAGGAGGGGGCCGGCGCACCATCATTGAGAGGGTCGCCCCTGAACTCCAGGCCTAGAGCTGGTGGCTGCGGAACGCTTGTCTGAGCGAAAGGAGTTCCTCTGCTGAAAAACGGGCACGAGAAGTGAACCCAGCAGAACGCCCCGGGCAATACCTTCTAGCTTCACGGAAGCGAGGTCTATAAGAGGAGTGGACCGCCTGGCCCTTGGAGGAAGGCCTCGGCCTATCTTTGGGCAAGCGCTGGGGTTTAGGATCTCCTAGGCCTTTAACAATTTTTTTTTCCAACTCCTCACCAAATAGGAGAAGGCCTTTAAAGGGCAACTTCACCAACCTTTGCTTAGAGGCCATGTCCGCTGCCCAATGTCGTAGCCAAATAAGACGGCGAGCCACCACTGCTACTGCCATTTGTTTAGCCGAAGCTCTGACAATATCATAAAGGGCATCAGCCAAAAAGGACAAGGCCGACTCCAGCCGTGGAGCCACATCCGTGAAGGGCTCCGCCCCATCTCCGGGCTGTTCCACTGCCTGTTGCAACCACGCCAGGCAGGCTCTAGCAGCATAACTGCATGCAGATGCCCGAACAGTAAGACCTGCAATTTCAAAGGACCGTTTAAGTGCTGCTTCCAGCCTACGGTCTTGTATATCCTTCAGGGCAACTCCTCCTTTCACAGGGAGGGTAGTTCTCTTTGTCACCGCAGTGACTAGGGCATCTACTTTAGGCCTTGCAAAGCGAGCCAAATGCTCCTCACGCAGAAGGTATAATTGCCCCATAGCCCTGGAAACTTTCAAAGGTCCCTTGGGGTCAGCCCAGTGAGCGGAAATAAGCTCTTGGATGGAGTCATGCAAAGGAAAGGCTTGAGCAGGCTTTTTGGTACTAGCCATCCTAGGATTCACAGAGGAGGCCGTGCCACTGTCAGGCTCTTCAATAGAAAGGACCTGTAGGGCATCTGAAATAAGCACTGGCAGCTCATCACGGTGGAAAATCCTCACCGCGGAGGGATCATCCAGATCCTGTGGTAATTCTGCACCTGACTCTGGCTCCTCAGACCACGAAGGCCTGCCAGAACTCTCCGAATCCTCACAGCCTGACCACGGGGGGGGGGGGGGGAAGAGAGGAGGAGGTGCACCACAATCTGAAGGGAAATTAGCCCTTCTACGCTTTTCTTTATGCCAATTATCAGGGAAAATAGCCTCAGCGGGCAGTCCCAGGCCAGAATCCACCAGGGGAGGAACAATAGAAGGGGCCTCAGACGACCCTTGAGGGAGAGCTCTTTTCAGCATGTATGCTTTATGCAATAACAACACAAAATCAGGGGAGAAAAACTCGCCCTGGGCACCCAGATCCCGTCCGGGGCTAGCCGCTCCTTGAATAGCCTCAATTCGAGGTCCCTCCCCGGGCTCAGGGCTCTCCGTCTCTACGGAGGCCGCGCCATGCGGAGAATTCAAAATGGCGTCCGCTGCCAGCTCTGAGCGGGAAGAATCATCACTCGCCATGCTCGGGCCAGCTCTTACACCTGTACAGCACAATTTACAGAGCCCCGCTGTTGATTTGCGCTTGCCACACCGGGAACAGCGCTTTACATTCTCTGCAGCCGAAAAGGCAGGAAAATTCAAAGTGGCGGTTTCGCGCCAAAAACACCCCGATCGCGGGCCCACCCTGGAGGAGTTAGAAAACACTCTTACCTCACCGGACCGAGTATCACAGCTCCGGTCCCATTGAAGAATCAAAGGAAAACCTCTGTTCCATTTTTTTTTTTTTTTTTAATGCTGTGAGGAAAGCAGAGGTAATAAGAACTCCGGAGGCTCAGATGAGTGGGAAAGGCAGGGAAAGGCGAACCAATGTGCCTGCATCCACTGAGTGGGAAAGGACAGGGAAAAGCAAGTTAATATGTCCACATCCACAGGGGCATGGGTAAGGCACGGAAAGGGCTAACCTATGTGCCTTCAAAGTGAAGCTGCTATAGCCTCTAACACCCCGGCTAACAACTGGCAAGCCAGGAGCCACCCCCAGGCAGACTTTTGATGGAGCTCGAAGAAGCTACAGCCACCCTGCTTGGGGAGATAGAGAATACTGAAGAGGCAGTGGAGCTGGCTGGCCATGAGGCACTGTGAAAAGTTGAGTGTTCTCTATCTCCCCCTGCTGGTTGGTGGACACAACTCATACGTAATGGCTTCATCTGCTTGATGACAAGGAAAGTAAAGATAGGTAAGAGAGTAAGAAGAACTAGAAATTAAGGAGACTAAAGGGAAAGGGAAATAGGACTTGATATACTGCCTTTCTGAGTTTTTGCAACTACATTCAAAGCGGTTTACAATATATTCAGGTACTTATTTTGTACCAGGGGCAATGGAGGGTTAAGTGATTTGCCCAGAGTCACAAAGAGCTGCAGTGGGAATCGAACTCAGTTCCCCAGGATCGAGGTCCACTGCACTAACCACTAGGCTACTCCACTCTAAA